>NC_135657.1:7108411-7412161 GCF_964188315.1 Podarcis muralis
ACCACAGCACCACCCACATCTTTTTCAACTAAACACCAGGCGCACTGAAAAGGCGTTGCCATGGAAGAAAGGCGAACAGCTAAATGCTTACTTGGTGCGAAAAAAGCTTTAAACTCTCAATCTTTCTTCTTGGGAAAAGGCCAATCATCATGCAGGTCAGGGACTGGTAGGGATGCTCTTACATGGTGTCACAGGATAAACTGACTTCCTGTGACATCTCACGACAGCATGCTCACCTTGTCCCTTACAATGGAAATCACGCAAGTTAAATGCACATGCCGTGCAATTTTGAACCATGGCAGAGGCCTTAGTACACTGGGTACCAGTGGCAGGTTTGTGTGGGGATTGTGGGTTAAAGTTTAAAGTTGGGTTAAAGCTTAAAGTTGGGTATACGTACAGCAAGAAGGGAGGTGGAAGGAGTCTGCCATGTTTCTTTTTTGATGTGTTCTTCTGTGTTGCACCCATCTCTGCTATTTCTTCTTGTTAAAATAGGTGCTTGCTTGCTTGCTTGTTTTTTTTTAAAAAAAACATCCACCTGAGTTTCTCTGCATTCTCTTAAATATTTTTTGCTGATATTGTTATTTATTAGATTTTATCTTACCCACCATTCTACTTGAATTCTCTTGTAAGTGGAAAGGTAGCTAAAGGTCATTTGCTGCTCTGTTACTACAGGATTCACTGATGTTTCAGATGAAGAATCTTGCATGTATGGCGATCGGCCAGGGTACTGTGTGTTGAAGGAATGCCCTGATGGCTATGAAGACATTGGAAATTGTGGAGGAAAGCTTCGTTGCTGTCATTACTGTAAGAATAAAGACCCTATAGCTGGATCTGATTTCTGGCCCAGTTTGTAATTTAGATTGTGCCTGATTCTGGACCAGCCCATCCTGTATCCATGAAATGAAAAACTTTGGCAATCCTATTGACTTGTATTGGGAAACCAGGGAGCTGATTAATGCCTATTCTAGAGAGGGGATATTGCCTCCCTGCTTGAAGGAGGCAGTGGTAGGACCACAAGTTCAGAAGTCCTCCCTAGATTCAAAAGATCTAAGTATTGTATTTTTCGCCCTATAGGACGCACTTTCCCCCCTCCAAATATGAAGGGGAAATGTGTGTGCGTCCTATGGGGCGAATGCAGGATTTCACTGAAGCCTGGAGAGCGAGAGGGGTCGGGTCGGTGCGCACCGACCCCTCTCGCTCTCCAGGCTTCAGGAAGCTCTGTGCAACCCTCAGGAGACTGGCTCCGAGGGTTGCGCAGAGCTGGGCGCGAAGTCCTATATAGCCTTAAATGCCTTTAAATGACTCAGGACTGCAGTACCTCAAATACTGCCTCTCCCCATATCAACCGATCCAAAGGCTGCCAACTTCCTCTGAGGTCCTCCTTTCTCTGCCTCCTCCACAAGAGGGTGGTAACCCAAGAACAGGTCTTTTCTGAGGTGAGTTCCCATTTATGGAATGCTCTCCCAAGGCAAAAAAAGAAAAAGAAAGTGGCTTTATAAAAAGGTATTTGCTTGGTTTTTTATGAAAAATAATTTGGAAATGATGGGTCTGGGATGCCTGGCTCTCCCCCCAAAATACAAACCTATTTAAGGATAACTACAAAACAACATGGAAAGAAGTAACAACAAATCTGGAAATACGGGATAGATTGAAACTATCTTTTTGTGGAAGAATAGCAGCCATTAAGATGAGTGTCTTACCTAAGATGCTCTTAGGTATCTATTTCAAACCATCCTGATAGTCACAGGACAAGGTCAATTCAACGAGTGGCAAAAAATGATCTCAAGGTTTGTATGGCAGGGGAAGAAGCCTAGATTAAATTTATAATTCTAATGGACAGAAAGGAAAGAGGAGGTTTTTCACGACCAGATCCTAAAATATATTATGAGGCTGCATGTATAACATGGCTAAAAGAGTGGTTCAGTTTGGAAAACACAGGTGTATTTGATGTGGAGGGGTTCGGAAACAGATATGGGTGGCATGCATACCTTTGGTATGACAAGGTTGGAGTACATTTAAATCATATTATAAAAAGCGCATTATATGAAGTCTGGATAAGATCTAAAGAGTGGTTTGAAAGAAAGACACCATGGTAGCTCTCATCCCAAGAGGCCTTCTCAGTGAAAAGATTAAATATAAAAGGAGAATGGTTAACTTATAGAGACATGTTGTTGGAAGAGAATAATGTAATTAAGATCAAGCCTTATGAGGAATTAAAAGATAAATTATCAAGCTGGATGGAATACCACCAAATGAATGACATTTTCTCAAAAGATAAAAAAGCAAGAGATTTGAACAAACAAAATCAATATTAGAAACTGCAGTACTACAGAACAACAACAAAAATACTGTCTAAGGTTTACGAGTTTTTACTAGAATGGCACACAAAAGATGAAGAAATCAAAAGTGTCATGATTAAATGGGCAATGGATGTTGGCCATAACACTGAGTATGAAAAGTTGATAAAATTATGGAACACTGGGCTAAAATCCACAGCATGTACATTTACATTGTTAAAAGAAAATCTGTTAAAAGTGATGTACAGGTGGTACTTCACGCCAATTAAATTAACAAAGATGTATAAAACAGGAAATAAGAATTGTTGGAAGTGTGGGGTGAAAGAAGGCAGTTTCTTTCACATGTGGTGGACATGTGACAAAGTGAAAACTTATTCGGAAAACATATACAACGAACTAAAGAAGACCTTCAGGTATACGCATTTGAAAAAAACCACTCATTTTTGTTGGGAATGGTAGGAGAGTATATTAATAAGAATGACCAGAAATTGTTCCTCTACACAACAACAGCAGCGAGGTTATTGCTGGGCCAGGTGTGGAAACAGCAACAAATGCCAACAGTAGAAGAGTGGCAGTACAAGGTTATGGAGTATGCAGAAATAGCCAACCTAATAGGGGATATTTGACATCAGGGCAATAAAACATTTCAAAAAGAATGGGAAAAAATTGTGTCATACATAGGGACGATGAGGTGAAATAGGGAAACCAGTAGAATTGAAATAAACCTCATAATGGGAAACTATAGAAGAAGAAGAAGAAGAAGAAGAAGAAGAAGAAGAAGAAGAAGAAGAAGAAGAAGAAGAGGTGGAGGAGGAGGAGGAGGAGGAGGAGGAGGAGGAGGAGTTTGGATTGGATATCCCACTTTATCACTACCCTAAGGAGTCTCAAAGCAGCTAACATTCTCCTTTCCCTTCCTCCCCCACAACAAACACTCTGTGAGGTGAGTGGGGCTGAGAGACTTCAAAGAAGTGTGACTAGCCCAAGGTCACCAGGAAGCTGCATGTGGAGGAGCAGAGACGTGAACCCAGTTCGCCAGATTACGAGTCTACCACCCTTAACCACTACACCACACTGGCTCTTATTGGACAATAATAAGAATAAGAAGTAAAAATGTATAATATGGCCAATGTAACAAACAGTATAGGTAAATGAATATAGACAGACAACAAGAATTGTATATATAGAAAGATTTATTTGTTTAGAGACATCTTACGGACAAAAATGGAAGAACAACAACAATATACAAAATGGATAAAGACAATGCGAAAAGATAGAGATGACATAAAGAAGCCAGAAGAAGGAAGGGGGGAAGTCAGCTCTTAGGAGCAAGTATAAATGTAAAAAGCAATGTAATATGTGTATGTACAGTATGTAAATAAATAAAAAAAAGCTGGGCTGGATGAATCCCAAGCTGGAATTAAGATTGCCGGAAGAAATATCAACAACCTCAGATATGCAGATGACACAACCTTGATGGCAGAAAGTGAGGAGGAATTAAAGAACCTTTTAATGAGGGTGAAAGAGGAGAGCGCAAAATATGGTCTGAAGCTCAACATCAAAAAAACGAAGATCATGGCCACTGGTCCCATCACCTCCTGGCAAATAGAAGGGGAAGAAATGGAGGCAGTGAGAGATTTTACTTTCTTGGGCTCCATGATCACTGCAGATGGTGACAGCAGCCACGGAATTAAAAGACTCCTGCTTCTTGGGAGAAGGGCAATGACAGGCCGAGACAGCATCTTGAGAAGTAGAGACGTCACCTTGCCAACAAAGGTCCGTATAGTTAAAGCTATGGTTTTCCCAGTAGTGATGTATGGAAGTGAGAGCTGGACCATAAAAAAGGCTGATCGCCGAAGAATTGATGCCTTTGAATTATGGTGCTGGAGAAGACTCTTGTACTTTTATGCTCTATCCCTTGTTTCTCGAGGAAATCCTGAAAATCCTGTGAAATAAAAATTGGCTATCTGTGAAAAGATAATCAGGCATCACAAACACTCTTTTCCAACAACACAGGAGACTACTCTACACATGGACATCACCAGATGGGCAGGCCTTTGTCCATGGAGTAAAAGACTCCTGCTCCTTGGGAGGAAGGCGATGGCAAACCTAGACAGCGTCTTAAAAAGCAGAGACATCACCTTGCCAACAAAGGTCCATATAGTAAAAGCTATGGTTTTCCCAGTAGTGATGTATGGAAGTGAAAGCTGGGCCATAAAGAAGGCCGGTCGCCGAAGAATTGATGCATTTGAATTATGGTGCTGGAGAAGACTCTTGAGAGACCCATGGACTGCAAGAAGATCAAACACATCCATTCTTAAGGAAATCAACCCTGAGTGCTCATTGGGAGGACAGATCGTGAAGCTGAGGCTCCAATACTTTGGCCACCTCATGAGAAGAGAAGACTCCCTGGAGAAGACACTGATGCTGGGAAAGATGGAGGGCACAAGGAGAAGGGGGCGACAGAGGACGAGATGGTTGGATAGTGTTTTCGAGGTTACCAGCATGAGTTTGACCAAACTGCGGGAAGTAGTGGAGGACAGAGGTGCCTGGCGTGCTCTGGTCCATGGGGTCACGAAGAGTCAGACACGACTAAACAACTAAAGAACAACAACAAAATTTTAATGTTGTAAACCACTCTGCGATCTTCAGATGAAGAATGGTAGAAAATAAGTAGTAAACAAGTAGTAAACAATGTTTTACACAAGTAGTAAATAAATGGCTTCAATTTAATTTAATTGGCTATTCAAACCTATGCAGAGTTTCATACTAACAGCAAGAAATAAAACCCACTCCTCTCTTGTAGAGTACGTATTTGCCTCTGAGTAAGATACCACTTCTGTCCAGCTCTAAGTTTTCACAAAGGTCAATCAAATATTTATCTTTGCATAGTGTCATTTCAAAAGATTAAGAATGGAAAATGACGAACATGAAAGAAAGCGAAATGGATAGAACCAAAAATCTTTGCTCATAGCTGAGGTTACCAACGTTAGTGCCTGCTGCACGTCTACTGGTAACCAGGAAGTCTTTGAAGACCACACTCTCTGCCCCTTCATCAAGAGAAGACTTTCCACCTGGAGGTTTAAGTGAAGTGGATTGAGCTCTGAAAACTACAAATACTCTTCTGCCAGATAACTTTTGCTAAATTAATGTAGAATTAGAAATATTGGTTTAGGGTATTATATTTAGATGGCATTTCACTTGCTTTCTCTCTGTGTGTGCATGCAGATCTAGATCCTGTAAGAAACAGAAGGCAATGTAAGAAGATCGATGGGTCTTGTCACGAACACTTTTGCCTAGTTGGATATTTTCCTAAAGGAAAATGTGCAGAGAATGTTCCATGCTGCGTGCTTGTGTAAGTATGAAGCTCCCAGATATTGCGGTGGGTTGGACCTGATGACACTTTGGGTCCCTTCCAGCTGTACGATTCTATGATTCTGTGAAAAATACTTGGTAATTAAAGTATTGATTCACTTGCAGGTGAATTGAAGATGGTGTGTTAGAAATATTCTTGCTGGCGGCACACACATTACACTTGCCCCAGACATTGCCAAGGCAAACAGTTCCTGAAGGTGGTTGTTCTTGTGCTTGTTGTTGTGAATAATAATATCAATAGCAAGAATACTTTATTTTAAAAATAGAACACCACAAATCAGCAACAGATGGAGTAGTGCGCTTGTTCAAGGGCAAGAGGTCAAATTTGACTTTGTCTTATTATTTTTTTCTTTTCATTCCTTTTCTCTCACAGATTTCTTGGCTGAAGAAGTTATCTACATTTGCTCTTACACTCCTGCTCATTGGAATGCAGAATAAAATTGTACCTGTCTGCAGCGAAAGTATCTGTGTGTGCTTCTTCCCTTTCTGCTCATTTTACTTATTTCTCTTATAAGCCCCGCATGGGGCGCCTTTGCCTGGCAGCGCTGTGGCCCATAAATTGCAGCAAAATGTGTAATGGGCTTATGGGAAAAAGCTGTCCCATGAGCAATCTCAGATTTACATATAAGCTAAACAAGCCATAGCTTAGGGCCCCACTTTCTTGTGGGCCCCCCCAAAAAATAAAGGGGGAAAAACTGGATGTACATTTCCAATACAGTGGTAATAATAATAATAATAATAATAATAATAATAATAATAATAATAATAATAATAATAATTTATTATTTATACCCCGCCCATCTGGCTGAGTTTCCCCAGTCACTCTGGGCGGCTCCCAATCAAGTGTTAAAAACAGTACAGCGTTATATATTAACAACTTCCCTGAACAGGGCTGCCTTAAGATGTCTTCTGAATGTCAGGTAGTTGTTTGTCTCTTTGACATCTGATGGAAGGGCGTTCCACAGGGCGGGTGCCACTACTGTGAAAGCCCTCTGTCTGGTTCCCTGTAGCTTCACTTCTCACAATGAGGGAACCGCCAGAAGGCCCTCTGCGCTGGATCTCAGTGTCCGGGCTGAACGATGGGGGTGGAGACGCTCCTTTAGGTATACAGGACCGAGGCCGTTTAGGGCTTTAACGGTCAGCACCAACACTTTGAATCGTGCTCGGAAACGTACCTCGGGTTAAGAACTTAATTCGTTCTGGAGGTCTGTTCTTAACCTGAAACTGTTCTTAACCTGAAGACCACTTTAGCTAATGGGGCCTCCTGCTGCTGCTGTGCCGCCAGAGCACGATTTCTGTTGTCATCCTTAAGCAAAGTTCTTAACCTGAGGTAATGTTTCTGGGTTAGTGGAGTCTGTAACCTGAAGCGTTTGTAAACTTGTCGGGCCAGCCGTTACAAGTGGCACTTCTTTAATATAAAATAAAGACATAGAGAGCGAGTAATATTCCATAATAAGAGAGAGAGCTCATTGAGACTTCTCCTCTCCTCCAATCACTTTTTATTATCCTTTGTTCTGTCCAGCCGCATGGCTGCATTCCAATGTCTCACGTTACCTCATCCGGTCAAGCTTTTTCCCACCCACAAACGATATAGGGTTACACTGCCCAGAGGGGGAGAGAACATAACTCCTTATAAGGTCAATGCATTCCAATGCATTGTAAAGCTCAGAGTGCTGGTCAGCCGAGGTCAGGGGGCACCCTGCAATATTGCAAGCCTTTACCATGGCTTTATGACTCCCACATGCCCTCTTTCTTTATATTTTAATCAGAGCCATATATATGGTTATGTCGAGCTTGATAAGCGACTCTTGTGAGACTGGAGAACCATGCAGTACATACATAAATTAAAGAAGGAATACATTGTATATAGCAACACAAAATAATGCAAATAACTACTATAATAATCACTCTAGTCAATAAATGTCGAAGCCAACTTCCATCCGGAAGCCAAGAATATAAGAATTCTGATTCCAAGCTGCATGGTAGGCTTCCTTTCTAGTTTTTAACCATGCACTGGTATGCACTGGTATTGGTCACTGTATGTTCCTGTAAGAGAACAAGAGCTATTAAACATGAATTTCAAAGTATATTGACAGTTTGGATATATGCCCCATGATTCTTTCCCCTCTTTAATTTGAAAACAAATGGGGGCAGGCATACACACCCAACATTTAGAAGCATGCAATAAACTGGTAAACTTAATCATATCTTGTACAAAAATATTATCCCTCCATATCTTATGATAATTTTCACCCCTAAAAGTCTTATTCAACAACACTGTTCTTCTAGTTCGAGAGTGACTGAGCCGTGGATGCTGCCAGCCAGAGTAGGATTCTGATGACAGCGGCTTACCAGCTGATAAGGTGAAATATGGTGGTTTCAACTGGACTAGATCGTCTGCTTCTCTTCCTTGTATAACGGAGAAAGCAAAGGATGGCAAGGCAAATGGTTAGGAAGGCGCTTCCGCGGTTGAAGATGCTCGCCATGGCCGCACGCCATCCTTGGGAACAGGAAGCACCTTGGGACACAATATCCCTAGCTTGGGCCAAAGGAATAGAAAACTGCTTAGCCAATGCTTTCGCAGGGAGATGAAGGGTGTTATGACATAGTACAGGATCAGAAACTACAAGAAAGAAGATTCCACCTAAACATTAGGAAGAACTTCCTGACAGTAAGAGCTGTTCGACAGTGGAATTTGCTGCCAAGGAGTGTGGTGGAGTCTCCTTCTTTGGAGGTCTTTAAGCAGAGGCTTGACAACCATATGTCAGGAGTGCTCTGATGGTGTTTCCTGCTTGGCAGGGGGTTGGACTCGATGGCCCTTGTGGTCTCTTCCAACTCTATGATTCTATGATTCTATGATTCTATGAGAAAAGAGAGAAAAGGCAGAAATGTCCCTCAATGCTGCATCTGCTCGTGCATTGCCTTCTGCTAAATACCCTGGGTGTGATGTGTGGGAGCGAAGATGTGCAACATAATAAGGGAACTCTCTGTGCTGAAGTAAAGCTTGCAGGGCAAGAAACAAGGAAATCAAGTCAGAATCCAAGGAAGGAGTTATATAAGATACTGGTAAAATATCAAAAAGGCGATATACATACTGAGTATCCACAATAAGATTGAAAGTTTGAGTAGGAAAGGATTGAAAGGCAAGAATCACAGCCGCTAGCTCAACTCACTGGGCAGAAGACTGTGGAGGGGTAAATAAACATTTCCATTTTCCTCCCTCCTCCCACGTCACTACCCCCCTACTTCTTCTTCCATCCGTGAAGAGGGTTAGTGCAGAGGGGAGAGGTGTGAGAGACAAGGGGATAGCCAAGACATAGGTGACCTGTGTCAAAAATGTCAAACGGTCATCCTTTGGGGGGTTAAAAATGATGACACGTATAAAATCAGCCAAAGCAATTTGCACGGCAGCATTTGTGATCAATAAATGCTGCTGTTCAGTCTGTGAAAAAGGCAAATAAATTGATGCAACATCAAAACCGCTCAAAGCCATAGCATGTGAACGTCCTTTGATAACAATGTCTGATGTGGATTCAATTACTGAATAAATGTTTTTTGGAGGGGTATGAGGTAAATGTAACCATTCTATAATGCAGATAGTCTTCTTCTTGTCCGTCTGAGCATATAAAATTCCTGTTGGCAACAATGGTGTAGCAAACACTGCCAGATGCAGCTGGTGTTCAGCACCTCTAGGTGGCGCATGCGGAAAGGTTTCGATGCTTCATCCACAAAATGCTGACAAAGTGTAGGGGAGTTCCACATGCTGTGAGGCAGGACAATCCACTGACATCGCTGGTTGGGCTGCAAATTGTTATATTGGCAATATAAAAGCAAACCGTTCCTGTCTGCTGGTGCCAGTGGGATGAAGATGGTTCAATGTGGCCAAAAGTCAATTGTTCAGAAATAAGCTGTTCAGAAACAAGCTGGTGCTGCAGATTTTTCTTTTGGTGGAGGCCACCGTTCTTGTCTGATTGAACCCCACCTAGACTGGATACTGGTGGGTTCCGGGATTTTTCTCATTGCTTGTTGAGCAGCAAGAGCAGTATCCCTCAATAAGATCTGCAGCAGTGTGGCTTGTACTGAAGCCTGAGCAAGGGGGCCATGCCCCATCATAGCATCCATCACATCTGCGAGGGTAAGATTAGGATTATTCCCTCTTGCTTGTTTAAATGGAGCTTGCAGTCCATTTGTCCTTACTGACAATTGCAGCTCTTTCAAGATTTTAAAGTCAAAAGGTTGGTGCTGGGCTTGAGTTCCTGCTGGAGCACCAGGGAATGCCATGGTATCCTGAGATAAGGAGCAGGTAAGGACTGCACGTTGAAAAGGGGTAGCTGGTTCTGCTGAAAGAGCAGGGTCATTTCCAGCCAGACCACTGTATTTTTGCAGGATTGGGTCCTCTGGTGAGGAACTGTAGTCTGGAGGTTTGGGGTCTGGAGCTTCTGCTGGCAGGGCAAGGATTGGAACAAACTCTAACACAGCAGACTCTAACACAGCAGGCTGGATTAAGGAAGTTGGAGGTTGTGTTGGCAATGCAGCCAGGGAGGTATTTTTTGGTGATAAAGAGCCCATAGCATATCGAACCTTGCACCAAGCATTTAAAATCCGAGCACTACTGCTGGGGAGCCCATGAAAATGTTCACCAATCTTGTCCCAATGTTTTATTTCCCATGTTCCATTCAAAGGGAAACAGGGACAATGTTCATCAATAGCCAGAATGAGCTGTATCAAATCACCATCAGGAACTTCCAATTTGTTGGAGGAGAGGAGAAATTTTAAGTCTTTTAAAAATTTCTGTTGCGGAGAAGTCAAAGAGCTGCCCATGTTTCTAAAATCAATCTAAAAAAAGAAGAAAAGGGATCGGACTCACCGGGATCTTTTTTTAAAGATGTAAAGCGCTTAGCAATCCTTGCCGGACGTAGTGAGCCGATGATATTCACTGCTTGGATCGAAAATCCTCTCACAGTTTCTGTTAGAATCCTCTTAGTCTGCCTCAGACTGTTTGCTTAAGTTGCTTCTTTTTTCTCTCTTTTAAAAACCTCAGTCGTATTCTTTTATTCTGCCTCACACGGGGCACCACTTGTCGGGCCAGCCGTTACAAGTGGCACTTCTTTAATATAAAATAAAGACATAGAGAGCGAGTAATATTCCATAATAAGAGAGAGAGCTCATTGAGACTTCTCCTCTCCTCCAATCACTTTTTATTATCCTTTGTTCTGTCCAGCCGCATGGCTGCATTCCAATGTCTCACGTTACCTCATCCGGTCAAGCTTTTTCCCACCCACAAACGATATAGGGTTACACTGCCCAGAGGGGGAGAGAACATAACTCCTTATAAGGTCAATGCATTCCAAAGCCATTTCTGACCCCATGGGGGAAGAGAGGGGGTTGCGGTCTTGCCCCTCCCCCCAAGCGCGGGGGCTGGCCTGCTGCCCCCGCGAGAGTTGGGGGAATCCCTGGGCGTGCCTTCCACCCGTCCGCCAATCGGCCGGCTGGGGGAGGCGTGGCCTTGGCATACTTAAGGCCAGGCACGCCCAGGGACCACCCTCTTTACTCCTGGCCAGCTGAGAGGTTTTCAATGCATTGTAAAGCTCAGAGTGCTGGTCAGCCGAGGTCAGGGGGCACCCTGCAATATTGCAAGCCTTTACCATGGCTTTATGACTCCCACATAAACTGAAGCATATGTAACCCGAGGTACCACTGTATATGATAAAAAAATAAATTAAATAAAACCTACATGCAGCAACAGTGTTTTGTGTTGTGTAGGCTCCATATTAGGTCCATAAATTACCATATAGCATATATTCAATACAAAAGACAGCAACAATTTGTTGTTGACAAAGGACAGCTGGACATATAAAGGGCCCCATTACCTTCATTAGCTTAGGGCCTCGTGAAACCTAAATTCAGCCCTGTGCATGAGCCTTTGCTGTGGAGGGGAAGGGAAATCCTATGTAGGACTGCTTCCCCTGGAGCTCACAGCCATTTTGCTTTGAGAACTTCCCTCTCACCGGCCCCCAAATTAGAGCCTTTATAGAGCAATTTTGGGGTGATAGTTGACAGGGCCAGAAATGATTTTTCTCTCTAAAACTGAGACACTTGGTTGTTGTAGTTGTTGTTTTGCCTTTCCCTCAATGAAATTATGGCTTTCCTTTGTTAGGCAGAAGAACATTGTTTGTGTGAGGGCGGAAATGGCGTTGGGTAGGATCAACATAGTATAGGGGGGAACCCATAAGGGTTCTGAGGGGTGGATTGACCACAGCAAACCCAAGCGTGGGTTCGGTATCTGCTTGCTTGGAGTCTGCACCCTGGTCTCCCAGTGAGACCTCGCTTGCCTGGCTTGCACCACAGCAAACTTCAACACTTACCGACTCCCATTGTTCTGGGACCAAAACAATGGAGGGGATCAAACCCAGCAGAACCATTCCACCAACATGAAGCTTGTGAGATGATGTACTGATCCTTTGACCCAATGCCATGCAAACCCTGCCTGCTGCCGTCAAGAAATATTTGGCCTGATTTTAATCCCATCACTGTTGAACGGTCTGGTGATTTGGCTGCTCTCATGGGTGACATCATGCTCTTGCCTGGGCAACTAACTACCTCTATGAGGAACATTCTTTTTTTTATTATTGCATTGAGATCAAAGAGGAATAAGAAAAGATTGGATGGAGGGAGGGCTCTCCTGCTACTTAAATGATGCTGTGAAGCATATCAGCTGCATCCATTCACTCCATATGCAATCAAAATATATGCAATCCTTACAAACAGAACATGATGACAGAGACTCTTTCTTGGAAGTAAGGGGCAAATCTTTCCTGAACAAGAGAGTTATTCCCCTCCACCCCCCAAAAAAAAGTTATAACTGGTGAAAGGATGGTGGGACCACCCAGGAGTCAAAGCCCAAGAGTCCAAGATCAGGACATGAGCTTCAGCACTGCATGGCAGCTACAACATTGACCCAAGAAATGCCCATGCCCACTCCCCAACTAGTAAGCTCAAGATATGGTCTGCTCACTCATGGGATGCCTGTGCCTTGCAGGAATGTTGGCCTCGCCAGCACACGCTCCCTTTGCATGGTAGGATCTGTTCCTTTCTATGGATGTTGGAAGTTTCATTGGGTTACTTTAGACAAGGTAAATTGACTAATGAAATTAATTGACCTTGACCTTCAACACAAAAGGTTGATGAGACAACCAACTGTGCCCCAAGGCCCTTCCGATTCCTACCCATAGTCTCATAGGCCCTTGCTATATGTTACACACTGTGTCTGGTAGTCTTCATTTGTACCTACATGAATCAGAAGGAGATTGTTTCTATGTTATCTCTGGGGCAGAATTGGAGAAATGTCCCCAGAGTTCTGGCAATGCTGATTTGAGACTGCACTTTATGTTGAAGAATATGAAACCGAGAAGAGAGATTTCTAAAAATAGAATGGGGGAAAATGTTTGATTCTTTGAAGATGCACTGTAAACAAATCACAACAATAGCAGGCCTGATATAAACACATGCAGTAAGTGACAATTAAGGGAAAAGAACAGGACAAATTAGTAAATAGCTTTAAATTGGTTATGAAGCAATGAAAAAATACAAAATATAAAATATGTAACTGCAGAAAGGAGGGGAGAGAGAGAGAAAGACTGCACTGTATATTTTGTACTATGCGTTATGTCTGAGGCTGTTCATTTGGGAGGAGCTGGGCCACAGAGGGTGCCAGAAAGATGTTTATAAGGCATCGTTTGACTGCCTTGGGACTCCACTCTGGATTTGTGTAGATGTTTTGCAAGACAGAAGATCTGGATTATTCCTTGGGGATTACTCCTGAAGCAATTTTCATCCATGAGTATAACCACAAGGCAGTGAAGGTAGAAGATCAACGTTTTTCTTCTC
The DNA here is from genome assembly GCF_964188315.1 of Podarcis muralis. Taxonomy (NCBI): domain Eukaryota; kingdom Metazoa; phylum Chordata; class Lepidosauria; order Squamata; family Lacertidae; genus Podarcis; species Podarcis muralis. Next base: position 7,121,968 of record NC_135657.1, read on the forward strand.
CTAGATTTTCTCCCATCCCAGGTTAAGGAGCCCCACCTGCCCCTCATTTCCTCAAAATTATTATTATTATTATTATTATTATTATTATTATTATTATTATTATTATTATTAACTTCCCTAAACAGGGCTGCCGTTAGATGTCTTCTAAAAGTCAGATAGTTGTATATTTCCTTGACATCTGATGGGAGGGCATTCCACAGGGCAGGCAGCACTACTGAGAAGGCTCTCTGCCTGGTTCCCTGTAACCTCACTTCTTGCAGTGAGGGAACTGCCAGAAAGCCCTCAGAGCTGAACCTCAGTGTCCAGGCTGAATGATGGGGGTGGAGATGCTCCTTTAGGTATACTGGGCCAAGGCCGTTAGGGCTTTAAAGGTCAGCACCAACACTTTGAATCGTGCTTGGAAACGTACTGGGGGCCAATGTATGTCTTTTAGGACTGGTGTTATATGGTGTCGGCGACCACTCCCAGTCACCAGTCTAGCTGTCACATGTGCAGAAACTTTATCTACATTCACAGGGGACAGACAAGTCCCTATTCACTCTGGATTTGAGACCCATCAGCTACCCTCAGCTGGTTTAGCTGGCCAGTAGACAGCTTTTAGGAACCACAGGTAGAGTGCAGGTTGGGGACCAAATGTTGAATAACTACTACAGGGGGAGAACAATATCTCCCCCTGACAGAGGTACTACCCCTCCCCTAACACCCCATACATAGGTCAGGAGAACCTGAGATATAAGGCAAATTGTACATGCTCTATCGTCCTCATTTCTCTGTGTGAGAGAAACAAGCCTGCCCCCTTCAAGGTTTTACTTTCTCTCTGTCTGTAAGAATTTCTGTGTGGCTGTAATATTGTGGAAAACATGTATGTGAAATGTGGCCCCCGTTCAGTCCATTGAGTTGTGTCTCCATGCTTATTCCTGGTTCTGGTTGCAACTGGTACTTTTTAATACATGGGAAAGGTGGGTGGGAGAAAGAGGCCTAACAGGAAAACGGAGACGGTTGATGACTTAAATTATTTTTAAAAGGAATCATAGAATCATAGAATCATAGAGTTGGAAGAGACCACAAGGGCCATCGAGTCCAACCCCCTGCCAAGCAGGAAACACCATCAGAGCACTCCTGACATATGGTTGTCAAGCCTCTGCTTAAAGACCTCCAAAGAAGGAGACTCCACCACACTCCTTGGCAGCAAATTCCACTGTCGAACAGCTCTTACTGTCAGGAAGTTCTTCCTAATGTTTAGGTGGAATCTTCTTTCTTGTAGTTTGGATCCATTGCTCCGTGTCCGCTTCTCTGGAGCAGCAGAAAACAGCCTTTCTCCCTCCTCTATGTGACATCCTTTTATATATTTGAACATGGCTATCATATCACCCCTTAACCTCCTCTTCTCCAGGCTAAACATGCCCAGCTCCCTTAGCCGTTCCTCATAAGGCATCATTTCCAGGCCTTTGACCATTTTGGTTGCCCTCCTCTGGACACGTTCCAGTTTGTCAGTGTCCTTCTTGAACTGTGGTGCCCAGAACTGGACACAGTACTCCAGGTGAGGTCTGACCAGAGCAGAATACAGTGGCACTATTACTTCCCTTGATCTAGATGCTATACTCCTATTGATGAGGCCCAGAATTGCATTGGCTTTTTTAGCTGCCGCGTCACACTGTTGGCTCATGTCAAGTTTGTGGTCAACCAAGACTCCTAGATCCTTTTCACATGTACTGCTCTCAAGCCAGGTGTCACCCATCTTGTATTTGTGCCTCTCATTTTTTTTGCCCAAGTGCAATACTTTACATTTCTCCCTGTTAAAATTCATCTTGTTTGTTTTGGCCCAGTTCTCTAATCTGTCAAGGTCGTTTTGAAGTGTGATCCTGTCCTCTGGGGTGTTAGCCACCCCTCCCAGTTTGGTGTCATCTGCAAATTTGATCAGGATGCCCTTGAGTCCATCATCCAAGTCGTTGATAAAGATGTTGAATAAGACCGGGCCCAAGACAGAACCCTGTGGCACCCCACTAGTCACTCTTCTCCAGGATGAAGAGGAACCATTGATGAGCACCCTTTGGGTTCGGTCAGTCAGCCAGTTACAAATCCACTGAGTGGTAGCATAGTCAAGACCGCATTTTACCAGCTTCTTTACAAGAATATCATGGGGCACCTTGTCGAATGCCTTGCTGAAATCAAGGTAGACTACATCCACTGCGTTCCCTTCATCTACCAGGCTTGTAATTCTGTCAAAAAACGAGATCAGGTTAGTCTGACATGACTTATTTTTCAGAAATCCATGCTGACTATTGGTGATCACAGCATTCCTTTCTAGGTGCTCACAGACTGTTTGCTTAATGATCTGCTCCAGAATCTTCCCTGGTATTGATGTCAGACTGACTGGGCGGTAATTATTTGGGTCCTCTCTTTTCTCCTTTTTGAAAATAGGGACAACATTTGCCCTCCTCCAGTCTGCCGGGACTTCGCCTGTTCTCCAGGAATTCTCAAAGATGACTGCCAGTGGTTCTGAAATCACATCTGCCAGTTCTTTTAATACTCTTGGATGCAGTTCATCTGGCCCTGGAGACTTGAATACATCTAGACTAGCCAAGTATTCTTGTACTATCTCCTTAGTTATTCTGGGCTGTGTTTCCTCTGCTGAATCATTTGCTCCAAATTCTTCAGGTCGGGCATTGTTTTCTTTATCGGAGAAGACTGAGGCAAAGAAGGCATTGAGGAGTTCAGCCCTTTCTGTGTCCCCTGTTTGCATTTCACCATCTTCTCCTCTGAGTGACCCCACGGTTTCTTTGTTCTTCCTTTTGCTACGAACATACCCATAAAAGCCTTTTTTGTTGCTTTTAACCTCTCTAGCAAGCCTGAGTTCATTTTGTGCTTTAGCTTTTCTGACTTTGTGTCTACACGTGCTGGCTATTTGTTTGAATTCCTCTTTGGTGGTTTCCCCCCTTTTCCATTTTTTGTACACATCCTTTTTTAATCTTAACTCAGTTAAAAGTTCTTTAGATAGCCACCCTGGCTTCTTTAGGCACCTTCCATGTTTCTGGAAGGAGATAGAAGAGATTTTGATCAGTAGCTGTGATGGTTCCCTGGGTGCTTCTGGGGGTATGAAACCGTATTTCCAATCCAGTGAATCTTGACTGCATTGTCAGGTTAATGTACTGTACAGAATTTCTTGAACAGCAAGGAAGAACCAGGAAACTGGTGCTGCTTGATAGGGACCTCAGTTATCAGTAGGATCTGAGCTACATCGAAACCATTTTTCCAACCGGGTGAATAGCGAATACATTGCCAGATTAATGTACTTGTGTTTGAACATCAAGATCTGCATAGATACACCGATGCTATACTCTCCTATATTAAAGTGTGTATCTACAATGTAACATCGCAGAGATGCATTAGACTCTATGGGAACTGTAAACCATGGATGACTCCGGAAGTAAGAACACTCCTGAAAATCCAGGATTCTGTCTTTATGACAGGGAATATAGACATAAACAGAGAGGCGAGAATAAATCTCAAAAAAGGCATTATGGCAGCAAAACAACAGTGTAAGCTTAAGGTGGAAAATTATTTAGCCGATAACATCATGAAACAAGTGTGGCAACGACTGCAGCACCTAACCAACTACAAGGACAATACAAGGAACATGGTTAAGACTGATACCTCATTGGCAGAGGAACTGAACATCTTCTTTGCTCAGGTTGCGGTTGGTTGGGTTTGTCTTCTAGGGATAATTACCCTATCGAACATTCACCTCTTCCCCATACCATTCTGACCCAAGAGTCCTGGCCCAGAGATGACTTCTTAGTGAGGAGATCTTACCCCTCTATTGGGGAGGCTAGTATGAGGTCTGGGATTCCCACTATTGAAGGGCTAGGGAAGAATGGCGGTGGGGCTAAATATCACTATCGGCGAAGGGTTATGAGATGCAGTGATGCTCGAATCCCTTCCAATCTACGCCCCATCCCAAGGGACAAGGGTAGGGCGAGCAGGGGTTACCCACCTCCGTCATTGGTGTTGTGCTATGCCAGGTCCATAGGCAATAAAACCGCCAACATTCTTAATTTTTCTCTCTCGCAGGTGATTGACCTGGCTAGCGTGACAGAGACCTGGGTATGGGAAGGTGAAGTAATCTCCCTACATGAGATAACACCTCCAGGTTTCTCTGCCCTCCATCAATCGCAGACTCTGGGTCAGGGGGGTAGGAGTAGCATTGTCAATCTGGGAGGATTGCTTTTTCAGGGCTCTGCCACCACCGGTGATCTCCGGCATTGAATGTGTTGGTGGGCACTGAGGAGAACTTGGCTGTCTGGCTGGTGTTCTGACCAGCTAGCGCACTTGCAGCCACCCTGCCAGACCTGCTGGAGGTGGCGGCAGGCTGGGCCTTGGAGTTCCCAAACCTATTGGTTTTGGGAGACTTCAATGTCCATGCCGATGATGCCCCCTCCTCACAGGCTCTGGACCTAGTGACTTCCATGGCAACACTGGGGCTCTCCCAGTTTGTTATGGGCCCGAGCCATCAAGCAGGCCACACACTGGATTTGATCTTTGGTGCTGGCATAGATGTGATCATGCTCCCCCCTGTGGAAGTGCCATGGTCTGATCACTACGCTCTGAAAGCCCAGATTGACTTCCCGCTCCTCCCCTGCTCAGGTGGCGAGCCTATTTGGGCTCAACTGCAAAGACTGATGGATCCTGATAGATTCCTTCTGGCCTTGAGGGACCCTGCTCCTCCTGGCAACTCATTAGTTGGCATTGTCGAGGACTGGAATAACTGGCTCTTGATGGCCATTGATGGGATTGCGCCCAAGCACCCTCTGCGACCCAGTCAAAACCGGGCCCCTTGGTCTACTGTGGAGCTCCGGAAAATGAAGCGGGATCTCAGACGCATAGAGCGAGTATGGCGATGGACTCATAACGGAGCTTCAAGAACATCTTATAGGACGCTTATGAAAGCCTATGAGATGGCTATGATAGCTGCTAAGAAATCTCACTTCGCAGCTTCCATTGCATCCGCTAGCTCTCCCCTGGCACAACTTTTTAGAATAATTAGGTCAATAACATCCTTAGCAGGACAACCAAATTTAAGCACAAATTCAACCGACCCCTGTGAGACATTTTTTCCTGTTGCTCAGCCGTGACCTGCAGGGATATCGCAGAGCGGGGAATTGGTTCCGGAGGGAGCACACTTCCCCGCCAGCAGGCAGCCACAATCTGCCTGCACACGTGACCTTGGGGTGCAGGGAAAAACCCCCCTCAGACTAGCTACGGCTGTCGGAACATCGTCCCCTGTGTCTGACCTTTTGCGGTCTCAGAAGTCAGCGGTGTCCTGTCTGTAACTTTTCCCCTGAGACCTTTTGTCTCCTATGTCATACACTGTGCAAGGGGGAAATGACGCTGTGGAACAGGTGCCAAAATAGCTTTGTACCACCCCAGGATCTCGGGACGGAAGATGTGTAAAGGTCAAAGCCCAAACATGTATCTGCCTAGCTTGCATATTTGTCTCAATAAAAGGAGGCTCCAAAGGAATGGTGGTAGCTCGCTTCAGACCACCTGTGCGTAGCTCACATGATGATCAACACCTGTCTCGTGCCTTCACTTCAGTGACCTCCCTGCCAATTTAGATACTGTGACAGAACTGGAGGCACCTCAACTGTCTTCGGGTCCAGTGTTAGAACATTTCGATCGGATACTCCCTGCAGATGTGGATAGACTCCTCCAAGCTGGTAGGCCCACCACCTGGCTCCTCAATCCGTGCCCGTCTTGGCTGATAAGGGCATGCCCAGATATTGTGCAAACCCCCCCTGGTTGAAATTATCAATTTGTCCCTTAACACAGGGATATTCCCACGGGAGCTGAAGGAAGCAATGGTGTGTCTGCTCTTAAAGAAAACTTCACTAGATCCTTTAGATCTATCCAATTACCGCCCAGTTTTAAATCTCCCATATCTGGGTAAGGCAATTGAACAGCTTGGTAGGTTTCTGGAGGAAACATGGGCTTTAGATCCATTTCAGTCTGAATTCCGTCCTGGTTTTGGGACCGAGACGGCTCTGGTCGCCCTAACAGATTATCTCCGCAGACAACTGGATTGAGGCGGGTCAGGACTGCTGATTCTCTGAGATTTGTCAGCAGCCTTTGACATGGTCAATCATGATCTTTTGGACCACCGCCTCGCTGATGTGGGGATACAGGGCATAGACCATAAATGGCTGTGCTCTTTTATCTCTGGTCGGGGACAGAGGGTGGCACTAGGGAGGGAGTTGTCGTCGCACCACCCTTTGGTGTGTGGAGTGCCGCGGGGCTCAATCCTCTCCCCGAATCATTTCAACATCTTTATGTGCCCCCTTGCCCAGATTATCTGAAGCTTTGGGCTGGGTTGTATCCAATATGCTGATGACACTCAGCTCTATCTGCTGATGGATGGCCATACCGACTCAATCCCTGATACACTGACCAGATGTTTGGAAGCTGTGGCAGGATGGTTTCGTGGGAGACGACTGAAACTACCGTATTTTTCGCACTATAGGACGCACTTTTTCCCCTCCAAAAATGAAGGGGAAATGTGTGTGCGTCCTATGGTGTGAATGCAGGCTTTTGCTGAAGCCTGGAGAGCGAGAGGGGTCCGTGCGCACCGACCCCTCTCGCTCTCCAGGCTTCAGGAAGCTATCCCAAGTCTTGCAAGCCCGGCGGGATGTCCCGCGGGCTCGCAAGGCTTGCGGGCAGCAGCCTGCACCCAAAAGCTGGGGACAGCGGGGAGGCGCAGAGCCGCCACCCCGCTATTCCCCGACCTGATCTGGAGGCTGGCGGGGGGAGAAGCAAGCCTGCTTCTCCCCCCCCCAGCCCCACAAGCTCGGGGGATAGGGGGATGGCGAAGCGCCGCCATCCCGCTATTCCCCGACCTGATCTGGAGGCTGGGGGTGGGAGGAGCAAGCCTGCTTCTCCCCCCCCCAGCCCCACAACCTCCAGATCAGGTCGGGAAATAGCGGGATGGCGGCGCTCCGCCATCCCGCTATTCCCCGACCTGATCTGGAGGCTGGGGGTGAGAGAAGCAAGCCTGCTTCTCCCCCCCACCATCCCCACAACCTCCAGATCAGGTCGGGGAATAGCGGGATGGCGGCGCTCCGCCATCCCGCTATTCCCCGACCTGATCGGGAGGCTGGGGGTGGGAGGAACAAGCCTGCTTCTCCCCCCCCCAGCCCCACAACTTCCAGATCAGGTCGGGGAATAGCGGGATGGCGGCGCTCCGCCATCCCGCTATTCCCCGACCTGATCTGGAGGCTGGGGGTGGGAGAAGCAAGCCTGCTTCTCCCCCCCCCCCAGCCCCACAACCTCCAGATCAGGTCGGGGAATAGCGGGATGGCGGCGCTCCGCCATCCCGCTATTCCCCGACCTGATCTGGAGGCTGGGGGTGGGAGGAGCAAGCCTGCTTCTCCCCCCCCCCAGCCCCACAACCTCCAGATCAGGTCGGGGAATAGCGGGATGGCGGCGCTCCGCCATCCCGCTATTCCCCGACCTGATCTGGAGGCTGGGGGTGGGAGGAGCAAGCCTGCTTCTCCCCCCCCAGCCCCACAACTTCCAGATCAGGTCGGGGAATAGCGGGATGGCGGCGCTCCGCCATCCCGCTATTCCCCGACCTGATCTGGAGGCTGGGGGTGGGAGAAGCAAGCCTGCTTCTCCCCCCCCCCAGCCCCACAACCTCCAGATCAGGTCGGGGAATAGCGGGATGGCGGCGCTCCGCCATCCCGCTATTCCCCGACCTGATCTGGAGGCTGGGGGTGGGAGAAGCAAGCCTGCTTCTCCCCCCCACCAGCCCCCCAACCTCCAGGCTTCAGGAGAGCCCCACCGCCAGCCCCACAAGCTCGGGGGACAGCGGGAGAGGCGCAGCGCGCCCTTCCCGCTGTCCCCCGACTTGGCTAGAAGGCTGGCGGGGGGAGAAGCCTGCTCCTCCCCGTTGCCAGCCCCGCAAACTCGGGGGACAGCGGGAGAGGCGCAGCGCGCCTTTCCCGCTGTCCCCCGACTTGTCTAGAAGGCTGGCGGGGGGAGAAGCCTGCTCCTCCCCGTCGCCAGCCCCGCAAACTCGGGAGACAGCGGCAGGGGCGCAGCGCGCCCTTCCCGCTGTCCCCCGACTTGGTTAGAAGGCTGGCCCAGCCCCGCAAACTCGGGGGACAGCGGGAGAGGCGCAGCGCGCCATCCCGCTGTCTCCCGACATGGTTTGGAGGCTGGCGGAAGGCTTCCTCCTCCCCCAGCCCCGCAAGCTCCCAGAGCGATGCCAAAGCTGCGCGCAGCTTCGGCATGGCTCTGGGTCCCGTTCTGGGGGAGGGGGAAGCTCGGGCTTCCCCGCCCCAGCCCCGCGCCTGGCGGGGGGGGGAATAATTTTTTTTGCCTTTATTTCCCCCCCCCCCAAATCTAGGTGCGTCCTATGGACCGGTGCGTCCAATAGTCCGAAAAATACGGTAAATCCTTCAAAGACAGAGGTCCTCTGGCTGGCTCGGTATGGTTTGAGGATGAGGGAACAACTCCCTTCTCTTGTGGGGACCTAATTAGTGCCATTGCATTCTGTTAAGAGTTTGGGTGTAATCCTTGATGCCTCTCTTTCCATGGAGGCACAGGTTACAACAACAGCCAAGGCAACATTTTTCTACCTTCGCTGCCTCAAACAGTTGGTCCCTTATCTTTCCTGCCCTGACCTGGCCAAAGTGATCCATGCGATGGTCACCTCCAGGCTTGACTACTGTAATTTGCTCTATGCTGGGCTGCCCTTGAAGCTGTCCCAGAAACTCCAGCAGGTGCAGAATGCTGCAGTGAGGCTCCTCACAGGGTCTCTGCCATGGGAGCATATTCACCCAGTGCTTTTCCAGCTGCATTGGCTCCCGGTGGAGTACAGAGTCAGATTTAAGGTGCTGGTTTTGACTTTTAAAGCCCTTCACTGGCCCCGGCCTGGTGGAATGCTCTGTCTCTTGAGACCAGGGCCCTGCGGGATCTGATCTCTTTCTGCAGGGCCTGTAAGACAGAGTTGTTCCACCTGGCCTTTGGCTCAGAATCAGTTTGATTCCCTCACCCTCTTTGTTTCCCCTTTCTCCTCCTATGAAGAGATTCCTCCCTAATTGTTTTTAATGTTGTATCTTAATCTTTTAAATTGTATTTTAATCAACTTGTTTTTATTATTGGTTGTTAGCCGCCCTGAGCCCGGTCTTGGCTGGGGAGGGCAGGGTATAAATAAAATTATTATTATTATTATTATTATTATTATTATTATTATTATTATTACTACTACTACTACTACTACTCTGCCACAGTTTCCTCTCAGTTGCATACCGGTCACAGCCTCGGAACAACCAAGCTGTAATGGTTACTCCTCCGGTATCTTCGGAACCCCATCTAGGCTCTCCTCCAATGGTGATTAACAGCCTAAGCCTTTGAATGAGACTTCAGGCACACTCTCCATTGTGCAGAATACTCAGACAGCAGCAGAAGGAGCCAGAAATGTGTACTACATTGCTACTTTATTTCTAACTACGCAAGACAGAAAAGAATATGCATCTGCTCTCTGTGACAGACAGAAAACAACAGGAACAAAGAAACAGGAAACCAGTAACTTCAACATCCGTCTCCCGTCTCCCGTGAGACTTCCAACAGTCTGGAATGTCAATAGAGATTTGTGACTCCAAGAACTGCACAGTGGCATAACAGAAACCTACCAGTTTTTGTTTTTTTTATAAAATGTTTTATTAAATTTTCTTTCAAACAGTCAGAAATTTACAGAATAAAGAGAAAAGAAAAGAACAAAGAAAAAAAGAAATACATAAAAACCAACTTTCCAAAATACTTTAACCGTTCCAATCGGACTTCCCCACATCTTCCGAATCCTGCGTTCTTTGCAATAAAAACATCAGCAATTTGTTACCTTATTTCATGTCTTACTGTATCTTTCAAATATTATGTTTCTAAATTCAAAATACTGTATCTCAGTTGTTTGTACCTTAGAATAAACATAATATAGTTATTTCATGTTGTCCACCTCGTCTTTCTTATAACTTAGTTTCCAATTCACCTAATCGAGTTGCTGAAGCAAAAGTTTCCTAATCGTACACATTCTTAACATTCATACAGCTTATAATGTTTTTGCAAATAGTCCTTAAATTTTTTCCAGTCCTCCTCCATTATTTCCTCTCCCAAATCTCGGATTCTGCCAGTCATTTCAGCCAATTCCATGTGGTCCATCAACTGCGTCTGCCATTCCTCCAGCGTGGGTAAATCTTGTGTCTTCCAGTACTTTGCGATGAGGATTCTTGCTGCTGTAGTAGCATACATAAACAAAGATCTATCCTTCTTTGACACCTTCTGGTCCACCATGCCCAGGAGGAAGGCCTCTGGTTTCTTGGGAAAGGTATATCTAAATACCTTTTTTAACTCATTGTAAATCACTTCCCAGAAGGCCTTCACTTTTGGGCAGGTCCACCAGAGGTGAAAGAATGTCCCTTCCGCCTCCTTACATTTCCAACATTTGTTATCAGACAGGTGATATATCTTAGCCAGCTTAACTGGAGTCATGTACCACCGGTATATCATTTTCATAATGTTTTCCTTCAAGGCATTACATGCCGTGAACTTCATTCCGGTGTTCCATAACCTTTCCCAGTCCTCAAACATAATGTTGTGCCCAATGTCCTGTGCCCACTTTATCATGGCGGATTTTACTGTCTCATCCTGTGTGTTCCATTTAAGCAGCAAGTTGTACATTCTCGAGAGTATCTTACCAGTTTTGACTGTTTTGATCAGTGACTATGATGATGGAGTGGATCTATAGGTGCTTCTGGGGGTATGAAAACATATTTCCAATCCAGTGAATCTTCACTGCATCATCAGGTTAATGTACTGTACAGAACTTCTTGAACAGCAAGGAAGAACCAGAAAACTGGTGCTGCTTCATAGGTACCTCAGTTATCAGTAAGATCTGAGCCACATTGAAACCATTTTTCCAACCGGGTGAACCGCGGAGTCATTGCCAGATTAATGTACTCTGCCACAGTTTCCTCTCAGTTGCGTACCATGGTCTCTTGAGCAGTGATACAGGAAGGCGATTTATAATTTAATGTATAATGCCTAGGGAGATTTTTTAATACCCAGAGGAGTATAAGACACACCAAAACACATTGCCTCTTCATTTCCTTTCAGGTTGGGATACAAGGAGCATCCACCTTGACCTTCTGGGAGATATGAAGACCATATACTTTTTCTATATAGTGTTTGCTCTGCTACTCATTCCCAATCCAGGTAAGCAATTATATGAGTCCTAAATGGGACTGGAATGAGTAATACCACTGTGTGGAGCCAATGCTTATCCTCTTCCTCTTTTCCCCCCGTTTCCCCGTTCTACATTTCCAATTCCCATATACAGTATCTACTTGCACTTGTGCGCTTGTGAACTGGTGGGTTGACAGGACCTGGGACAGATCAGTGGGAATTCACCCCACAGCGGGGATTCGAACTGCTGACCTTACAGTCAGCAAGTCCAAGAGGCTCAGTGGTTTAGACCACAACACCACCCACATCTTTTTCAACTAAACACCAGGCACACTGAAAAGGCGTTGCCGTGGAAGAAAGGTGAACAGCTAAATGCTTACTTGGTGCGAAAAACGCTTTAAACTCTCAGTCTTTCTTCTTGGGCAAAGGCTAATCATCATGCAGGTCAGGAACTGGTAGGAATGCTCTTACATTGTGTCACAGGATAAACTGACTTCCTGTGACATCTCACGACAGCATGCTCACCTTGTCCTTTATAATGGAAATCACGCAGGTTAAATGCACATGCCGTGCAATTTTGAACCATGGCAGAGGCCTTAGTACACTGGGTACCAGTGGCAGGTTTGTGTGGGGATTGTGGGTTAAAGTTTAAAGTTGGGTTAAAGCTTAAAGTTGGGTATACGTACAGCAAGAAGGGAGGTGGAAGGAGTCTGCCATGTTTCTTTTTTGATGTGTTCTTCTGTGTTGCACACATCTCTGCTATTTCTTCTTGTTAAAATAGGTGCTTGCTTGCTTGCTTGTTTTTTAAAAAAACATCCACCTGAGTTTCTCTGCATTCTCTTAAATATTTTTTGCTGATATTGTTATTTATTAGATTTTATCATACCCACCATTCTACTTGAATTCTCTTGTAAGTGGATAGGTAGCTAAAGGTCATTTGCTGCTCTGTTACTACAGGATTCACTGATGTTTCAGATGAAGAATCTTGCATGTATGGCGATCGGCCAGGGTACTGTGTGTTGAAGGAATGCCCTCCTAGCTATGAAGTCATTGGAAATTGTGGAGAAAAGCTTCATTGCTGTTTTTACCGTAAGAATAAAGACCTTATAACCGGATCTGATTTCTGGCCCAGTTTGTAATTTAGATTGTGCCTGATTCTGGACCAACCCAGCCCATCCTGTATCCATGAAATGAAAAACTTTGGCAATCCTATTGACTTGTATTGGGAAACCAGGGAGCTGATTAATGCCTATTCTAGAGAGGGGATATTGCCTCCCTGCTTGAAGGAGGCAGTGGTAGGACCACAAGTTCAAAAGTCCTCCCTAGATTCAAAAGATCTAAGTACCGTATTTTTCGTCCTATAGGACGCACCTTTTCCCCTCCAAAAATGAAGGGGAAATGTGTCTGCGTGCTATGGGGCGAATGCAGGCTTTTGCTGATGCCTGGAGAGCGAGAGGGGTCGGGTCGGTGCGCACCGACCCCTCTCGCTCTCCAGGCTTCAGGAAGATCTGCGCAACCCTCGGGAGACCGGCTCCGAGGGTTGCGCAGAGCTGCCTGCAGTCCAGGGCTCAGCACAGCTCTGCATGGCCACCAGGAGCTGGGCGCAAAGTCCCGCCCCACTCCCGATGGCCGCGCAGAGCTGCCTGCCGTCCCGGGCTCAGCGCAGCTCTGCGCGGCCACCGGGAGCCGGGCGCGAAGTCCTATATAGCCTTAAATGCCTTTAAATGACTCAGGACTGCAGTACCTCAAATACTGTCTCTCCCCATATCAACCGATCCAAAGGCTGCCAACTTCCTCTGAGGTCCTCCTTTCTCTGCCTCCTCCACAAGAGGGTGGTAACCCAAGAACAGGTCTTTTCTGAGGTGAGTTCCCATTTATGGAATGCTCTCCCAAGGCAAAAAAAGAAAAAGAAAGTGGCTTTATAAAAAGGTATTTGCTTGGTTTTTTATGAAAAATAATTTAGAAATGATGGGTCTGGGATGCCTGGCTCTCCCCCCAAAATACAAACCCATTTAAGGATAACTACAAAACACCATGGAAAGAAGTAACAACAAATCTGAAAATACGGGATAGATTGAAACAATCTTTTTGTGGAAGAATAGCAGCCATTAAGATGAGTGTCTTACCTAAGATGCTCTTAGGTATCTATTTCAAACCATCCACATAGTCACAGGACAAGGTCAATTCAACGAGTGGCAAAAAATGATCTCAAAGTTTGTATGACAGGGGAAGAAGCCTAGATTAAATTTAAAATTCTAATGGACAGAAAGGAAAGAGGAGGTTTTTCACGACCAGATCCTAAAATATATTATGAGGCTGCATGTATAACATGGCTAAAAGAGTGGTTCAGTTTGGAAAACACAGGTGTATTTGATGTGGAGGGGTTCGGAAACAGATATGGGTGGCATGCATACCTTTGGTATGACAAGGTTGGAGTGCATTTAAATCATATTATAAAAAGCGCATTATATGAAGTCTGGATAAGATCTAAAGAGTGGTTTGAAAGAAAGACACCATGGTAGCTTTCATCCCAAGAGGCCTTCTCAGTGAAAAGATTAAATATAAAAGGAGAATGGTTAACTTATAGAGACATGTTGTTGGAAGAGAATAATGTAATTAAGATCAAGCCTTATGAGGAATTAAAAGATAAATTATCAAGCTGGATGGAATACCACCAAATGAATGACATTTTCTCAAAAGATAAAAAAGCAAGAGATTTGAACAAACAAAATCAATATTAGAAACTGCAGTACTACAGAACAACAACAAAAATACTGTCTAAGGTTTACGAGTTTTTACTAGAATGGCACACAAAAGATGAAGAAATCAAAAGTGTCATGATTAAATGGGCAATGGATGTTGGCCATAACACTGAGTATGAAAAGTTGATAAAATTATGGAACACTGGGCTAAAATCCACAGCATGTACATTTACATTGTTAAAAGAAAATCTGTTAAAAGTGATATACAGGTGGTACTTCACGCCAATTAAATTAACAAAGATGTATAAAACAGGAAATAAGAATTGTTGGAAGTGTGGGGTGAAAGAAGGCAGTTTCTTTCACATGTGGTGGACATGTGACAAAGTGAAAACTTATTCGGAAAACATATACAACGAACTAAAGAAGACCTTCAGGTATACGCATTTGAAAAAAACCACTCATTTTTGTTGGGAATGGTAGGAGAGTATATTAATAAGAATGACCAGAAATTGTTCCTGTACACAACAACAGCGGCGAGGTTATTGCTGGCCCAGGTGTGGAAACAGCAACAAATGCCAACAGTAGAAGAGTGGCAGTACAAGGTTATGGAGTATGCAGAAATAGCCAACCTAATAGGGAATATTTGACATCAGGGCGATAAAACATTTCAAAAAGAATGGAGAAAAATTGTGTCATACATAGGGACGATGAGGTGAAATAGGGAAACCAGTAGAATTGAAATAAACCTCATAATGGGAAACTATAGAAGAAGAAGAAGAAAAAGAAGAAGAAGAAGAAGAAGAAGAAGAAGAAGAAGAAGAAGAAGAAGAAGAAGAAGAAGAAGAAGAAGAAGAGGTGGTGGTGGTGGTGGAGGAGGAGGAGGAGGAGGAGGAGGAGGAGGAGTTTGGATTGGATATCCCACTTTATCACTACTTTAAGGAGTCTCAAAGCAGCTAACATTCTCCTTTCCCTTCCTCCCCCACAACAAACACTCTGTGAGGTGAGTGGGGCTGAGAGACTTCAAAGAAGTGTGACTGGCCCAAGGTCACCAGGAAGCTGCATGTGGAGGAGCAGAGACGTGAACCCAGTTCGCCAGATTACGAGTCTACCACCCTTAACCACTACACCACACTGGCTCTTATTGGAAAATAATAACAATAAGAAGTAAAAATGTATAATATGGCCAATGTAACAAACAGTATAGGTAAATGAATATAGACAGACAACAAGAATTGTATATATAGAAAGATTTATTTGTTTAGAGACATCTTACGGACAAAAATGGAAGAACAACAACAATATACAAAATGGATAAAGACAATGCGAAAAGATAGAGATGACATAAAGAAGCCAGAAGAAGGAAGGGGGGAAGTCAGCTCTTAGGAGCAAGTATAAATGTAAAAAGCAATGTAATATGTGTATGTACAGTATGTAAATAAATAAAAAAAAGCTGGGCTGGATGAATCCCAAGCTGGAATTAAGATTGCCGGAAGAAATATCAACAACCTCAGATATGCAGATGACACAACCTTGATGGCAGAAAGTGAGGAGGAATTAAAGAACCTTTTAATGAGGGTGAAAGAGGAGAGCGCAAAATATGGTCTGAAGCTCAACATCAAAAAAACGAAGATCATGGCCACTGGTCCCATCACCTCCTGGCAAATAGAAGGGGAAGAAATGGAGGCAGTGAGAGATTTTACTTTCTTGGGCTCCATGATCACTGCAGATGGTGACAGCAGCCACGGAATTAAAAGACTCCTGCTTCTTGGGAGAAGGGCAATGACAGGCCGAGACAGCATCTTGAGAAGTAGAGACGTCACCTTGCCAACAAAGGTCCGTATAGTTAAAGCTATGGTTTTCCCAGTAGTGATGTATGGAAGTGAGAGCTGGACCATAAAAAAGGCTGATCGCCGAAGAATTGATGCCTTTGAATTATGGTGCTGGAGAAGACTCTTGTACTTTTATGCTCTATCCCTTGTTTCTCGAGGAAATCCTGAAAATCCTGTGAAATAAAAATTGGCTATCTGTGAAAAGATAATCAGGCATCACAAACACTCTTTTCCAACAACACAGGAGACTACTCTACACATGGACATCACCAGATGGGCAGGCCTTTGTCCATGGAGTAAAAGACTCCTGCTCCTTGGGAGGAAGGCGATGGCAAACCTAGACAGCGTCTTAAAAAGCAGAGACATCACCTTGCCAACAAAGGTCCATATAGTAAAAGCTATGGTTTTCCCAGTAGTGATGTATGGAAGTGAAAGCTGGGCCATAAAGAAGGCCGGTCGCCGAAGAATTGATGCATTTGAATTATGGTGCTGGAGAAGACTCTTGAGAGACCCATGGACTGCAAGAAGATCAAACACATCCATTCTTAAGGAAATCAACCCTGAGTGCTCATTGGGAGGACAGATCGTGAAGCTGAGGCTCCAATACTTTGGCCACCTCATGAGAAGAGAAGACTCCCTGGAGAAGACACTGATGCTGGGAAAGATGGAGGGCACAAGGAGAAGGGGGCGACAGAGGACGAGATGGTTGGATAGTGTTTTCGAGGTTACCAGCATGAGTTTGACCAAACTGCGGGAAGTAGTGGAGGACAGAGGTGCCTGGCGTGCTCTGGTCCATGGGGTCACGAAGAGTCAGACACGACTAAACAACTAAAGAACAACAACAAAATTTTAATGTTGTAAACCACTCTGCGATCTTCAGATGAAGAATGGTAGAAAATAAGTAGTAAACAAGTAGTAAACAATGTTTTACACAAGTAGTAAATAAATGGCTTCAATTTAATTTAATTGGCTATTCAAACCTATGCAGAGTTTCATACTAACAGCAAGAAATAAAACCCACTCCTCTCTTGTAGAGTACGTATTTGCCTCTGAGTAAGATACCACTTCTGTCCAGCTCTAAGTTTTCACAAAGGTCAATCAAATATTTATCTTTGCATAGTGTCATTTCAAAAGATTAAGAATGGAAAATGACGAACATGAAAGAAAGCGAAATGGATAGAACCAAAAATCTTTGCTCATAGCTGAGGTTACCAACGTTAGTGCCTGCTGCACGTCTACTGGTAACCAGGAAGTCTTTGAAGACCACACTCTCTGCCCCTTCATCAAGAGAAGACTTTCCACCTGGAGGTTTAAGTGAAGTGGATTGAGCTCTGAAAACTACAAATACTCTTCTGCCAGATAACTTTTGCTAAATTAATGTAGAATTAGAAATATTGGTTTAGGGTATTATATTTAGATGGCATTTCACTTGCTTTCTCTCTGTGTGTGCATGCAGATCTAGATCCTGTAAGAAACAGAAGGCAATGTAAGAAGATCGATGGGTCTTGTCACGAACACTTTTGCCTAGTTGGATATTTTCCTAAAGGAAAATGTGCAGAGAATGTTCCATGCTGCGTGCTTGTGTAAGTATGAAGCTCCCAGATATTGCGGTGGGTTGGACCTGATGACACTTTGGGTCCCTTCCAGCTGTACGATTCTATGATTCTGTGAAAAATACTTGGTAATTAAAGTATTGATTCACTTGCAGGTGAATTGAAGATGGTGTGTTAGAAATATTCTTGCTGGCGGCACACACATTACACTTGCCCCAGACATTGCCAAGGCAAACAGTTCCTGAAGGTGGTTGTTCTTGTGCTTGTTGTTGTGAATAATAATATCAATAGCAAGAATACTTTATTTTAAAAATAGAACACCACAAATCAGCAACAGATGGAGTAGTGCGCTTGTTCAAGGGCAAGAGGTCAAATTTGACTTTGTCTTATTATTTTTTTCTTTTCATTCCTTTTCTCTCACAGATTTCTTGGCTGAAGAAGTTATCTACATTTGCTCTTACACTCCTGCTCATTGGAATGCAGAATAAAATTGTACCTGTCTGCAGCGAAAGTATCTGTGTGTGCTTCTTCCCTTTCTGCTCATTTTACTTATTTCTCTTATAAGCCCCGCATGGGGCGCCTTTGCCTGGCAGCGCTGTGGCCCATAAATTGCAGCAAAATGTGTAATGGGCTTATGGGAAAAAGCTGTCCCATGAGCAATCTCAGATTTACATATAAGCTAAACAAGCCATAGCTTAGGGCCCCACTTTCTTGTGGGCCCCCCCAAAAAATAAAGGGGGAAAAACTGGATGTACATTTCCAATACAGTGGTAATAATAATAATAATAATAATAATAATAATAATAATAATAATAATAATAATAATAATTTATTATTTATACCCCGCCCATCTGGCTGAGTTTCCCCAGTCACTCTGGGCGGCTCCCAATCAAGTGTTAAAAACAGTACAGCGTTATATATTAACAACTTCCCTGAACAGGGCTGCCTTAAGATGTCTTCTGAATGTCAGGTAGTTGTTTGTCTCTTTGACATCTGATGGAAGGGCGTTCCACAGGGCGGGTGCCACTACTGTGAAAGCCCTCTGTCTGGTTCCCTGTAGCTTCACTTCTCACAATGAGGGAACCGCCAGAAGGCCCTCTGCGCTGGATCTCAGTGTCCGGGCTGAACGATGGGGGTGGAGACGCTCCTTTAGGTATACAGGACCGAGGCCGTTTAGGGCTTTAACGGTCAGCACCAACACTTTGAATCGTGCTCGGAAACGTACCTCGGGTTAAGAACTTAATTCGTTCTGGAGGTCTGTTCTTAACCTGAAACTGTTCTTAACCTGAAGACCACTTTAGCTAATGGGGCCTCCTGCTGCTGCTGTGCCGCCAGAGCACGATTTCTGTTGTCATCCTTAAGCAAAGTTCTTAACCTGAGGTAATGTTTCTGGGTTAGTGGAGTCTGTAACCTGAAGCGTTTGTAAACTTGTCGGGCCAGCCGTTACAAGTGGCACTTCTTTAATATAAAATAAAGACATAGAGAGCGAGTAATATTCCATAATAAGAGAGAGAGCTCATTGAGACTTCTCCTCTCCTCCAATCACTTTTTATTATCCTTTGTTCTGTCCAGCCGCATGGCTGCATTCCAATGTCTCACGTTACCTCATCCGGTCAAGCTTTTTCCCACCCACAAACGATATAGGGTTACACTGCCCAGAGGGGGAGAGAACATAACTCCTTATAAGGTCAATGCATTCCAATGCATTGTAAAGCTCAGAGTGCTGGTCAGCCGAGGTCAGGGGGCACCCTGCAATATTGCAAGCCTTTACCATGGCTTTATGACTCCCACATGCCCTCTTTCTTTATATTTTAATCAGAGCCATATATATGGTTATGTCGAGCTTGATAAGCGACTCTTGTGAGACTGGAGAACCATGCAGTACATACATAAATTAAAGAAGGAATACATTGTATATAGCAACACAAAATAATGCAAATAACTACTATAATAATCACTCTAGTCAATAAATGTCGAAGCCAACTTCCATCCGGAAGCCAAGAATATAAGAATTCTGATTCCAAGCTGCATGGTAGGCTTCCTTTCTAGTTTTTAACCATGCACTGGTATGCACTGGTATTGGTCACTGTATGTTCCTGTAAGAGAACAAGAGCTATTAAACATGAATTTCAAAGTATATTGACAGTTTGGATATATGCCCCATGATTCTTTCCCCTCTTTAATTTGAAAACAAATGGGGGCAGGCATACACACCCAACATTTAGAAGCATGCAATAAACTGGTAAACTTAATCATATCTTGTACAAAAATATTATCCCTCCATATCTTATGATAATTTTCACCCCTAAAAGTCTTATTCAACAACACTGTTCTTCTAGTTCGAGAGTGACTGAGCCGTGGATGCTGCCAGCCAGAGTAGGATTCTGATGACAGCGGCTTACCAGCTGATAAGGTGAAATATGGTGGTTTCAACTGGACTAGATCGTCTGCTTCTCTTCCTTGTATAACGGAGAAAGCAAAGGATGGCAAGGCAAATGGTTAGGAAGGCGCTTCCGCGGTTGAAGATGCTCGCCATGGCCGCACGCCATCCTTGGGAACAGGAAGCACCTTGGGACACAATATCCCTAGCTTGGGCCAAAGGAATAGAAAACTGCTTAGCCAATGCTTTCGCAGGGAGATGAAGGGTGTTATGACATAGTACAGGATCAGAAACTACAAGAAAGAAGATTCCACCTAAACATTAGGAAGAACTTCCTGACAGTAAGAGCTGTTCGACAGTGGAATTTGCTGCCAAGGAGTGTGGTGGAGTCTCCTTCTTTGGAGGTCTTTAAGCAGAGGCTTGACAACCATATGTCAGGAGTGCTCTGATGGTGTTTCCTGCTTGGCAGGGGGTTGGACTCGATGGCCCTTGTGGTCTCTTCCAACTCTATGATTCTATGATTCTATGATTCTATGAGAAAAGAGAGAAAAGGCAGAAATGTCCCTCAATGCTGCATCTGCTCGTGCATTGCCTTCTGCTAAATACCCTGGGTGTGATGTGTGGGAGCGAAGATGTGCAACATAATAAGGGAACTCTCTGTGCTGAAGTAAAGCTTGCAGGGCAAGAAACAAGGAAATCAAGTCAGAATCCAAGGAAGGAGTTATATAAGATACTGGTAAAATATCAAAAAGGCGATATACATACTGAGTATCCACAATAAGATTGAAAGTTTGAGTAGGAAAGGATTGAAAGGCAAGAATCACAGCCGCTAGCTCAACTCACTGGGCAGAAGACTGTGGAGGGGTAAATAAACATTTCCATTTTCCTCCCTCCTCCCACGTCACTACCCCCCTACTTCTTCTTCCATCCGTGAAGAGGGTTAGTGCAGAGGGGAGAGGTGTGAGAGACAAGGGGATAGCCAAGACATAGGTGACCTGTGTCAAAAATGTCAAACGGTCATCCTTTGGGGGGTTAAAAATGATGACACGTATAAAATCAGCCAAAGCAATTTGCACGGCAGCATTTGTGATCAATAAATGCTGCTGTTCAGTCTGTGAAAAAGGCAAATAAATTGATGCAACATCAAAACCGCTCAAAGCCATAGCATGTGAACGTCCTTTGATAACAATGTCTGATGTGGATTCAATTACTGAATAAATGTTTTTTGGAGGGGTATGAGGTAAATGTAACCATTCTATAATGCAGATAGTCTTCTTCTTGTCCGTCTGAGCATATAAAATTCCTGTTGGCAACAATGGTGTAGCAAACACTGCCAGATGCAGCTGGTGTTCAGCACCTCTAGGTGGCGCATGCGGAAAGGTTTCGATGCTTCATCCACAAAATGCTGACAAAGTGTAGGGGAGTTCCACATGCTGTGAGGCAGGACAATCCACTGACATCGCTGGTTGGGCTGCAAATTGTTATATTGGCAATATAAAAGCAAACCGTTCCTGTCTGCTGGTGCCAGTGGGATGAAGATGGTTCAATGTGGCCAAAAGTCAATTGTTCAGAAATAAGCTGTTCAGAAACAAGCTGGTGCTGCAGATTTTTCTTTTGGTGGAGGCCACCGTTCTTGTCTGATTGAACCCCACCTAGACTGGATACTGGTGGGTTCCGGGATTTTTCTCATTGCTTGTTGAGCAGCAAGAGCAGTATCCCTCAATAAGATCTGCAGCAGTGTGGCTTGTACTGAAGCCTGAGCAAGGGGGCCATGCCCCATCATAGCATCCATCACATCTGCGAGGGTAAGATTAGGATTATTCCCTCTTGCTTGTTTAAATGGAGCTTGCAGTCCATTTGTCCTTACTGACAATTGCAGCTCTTTCAAGATTTTAAAGTCAAAAGGTTGGTGCTGGGCTTGAGTTCCTGCTGGAGCACCAGGGAATGCCATGGTATCCTGAGATAAGGAGCAGGTAAGGACTGCACGTTGAAAAGGGGTAGCTGGTTCTGCTGAAAGAGCAGGGTCATTTCCAGCCAGACCACTGTATTTTTGCAGGATTGGGTCCTCTGGTGAGGAACTGTAGTCTGGAGGTTTGGGGTCTGGAGCTTCTGCTGGCAGGGCAAGGATTGGAACAAACTCTAACACAGCAGACTCTAACACAGCAGGCTGGATTAAGGAAGTTGGAGGTTGTGTTGGCAATGCAGCCAGGGAGGTATTTTTTGGTGATAAAGAGCCCATAGCATATCGAACCTTGCACCAAGCATTTAAAATCCGAGCACTACTGCTGGGGAGCCCATGAAAATGTTCACCAATCTTGTCCCAATGTTTTATTTCCCATGTTCCATTCAAAGGGAAACAGGGACAATGTTCATCAATAGCCAGAATGAGCTGTATCAAATCACCATCAGGAACTTCCAATTTGTTGGAGGAGAGGAGAAATTTTAAGTCTTTTAAAAATTTCTGTTGCGGAGAAGTCAAAGAGCTGCCCATGTTTCTAAAATCAATCTAAAAAAAGAAGAAAAGGGATCGGACTCACCGGGATCTTTTTTTAAAGATGTAAAGCGCTTAGCAATCCTTGCCGGACGTAGTGAGCCGATGATATTCACTGCTTGGATCGAAAATCCTCTCACAGTTTCTGTTAGAATCCTCTTAGTCTGCCTCAGACTGTTTGCTTAAGTTGCTTCTTTTTTCTCTCTTTTAAAAACCTCAGTCGTATTCTTTTATTCTGCCTCACACGGGGCACCACTTGTCGGGCCAGCCGTTACAAGTGGCACTTCTTTAATATAAAATAAAGACATAGAGAGCGAGTAATATTCCATAATAAGAGAGAGAGCTCATTGAGACTTCTCCTCTCCTCCAATCACTTTTTATTATCCTTTGTTCTGTCCAGCCGCATGGCTGCATTCCAATGTCTCACGTTACCTCATCCGGTCAAGCTTTTTCCCACCCACAAACGATATAGGGTTACACTGCCCAGAGGGGGAGAGAACATAACTCCTTATAAGGTCAATGCATTCCAAAGCCATTTCTGACCCCATGGGGGAAGAGAGGGGGTTGCGGTCTTGCCCCTCCCCCCAAGCGCGGGGGCTGGCCTGCTGCCCCCGCGAGAGTTGGGGGAATCCCTGGGCGTGCCTTCCACCCGTCCGCCAATCGGCCGGCTGGGGGAGGCGTGGCCTTGGCATACTTAAGGCCAGGCACGCCCAGGGACCACCCTCTTTACTCCTGGCCAGCTGAGAGGTTTTCAATGCATTGTAAAGCTCAGAGTGCTGGTCAGCCGAGGTCAGGGGGCACCCTGCAATATTGCAAGCCTTTACCATGGCTTTATGACTCCCACATAAACTGAAGCATATGTAACCCGAGGTACCACTGTATATGATAAAAAAATAAATTAAATAAAACCTACATGCAGCAACAGTGTTTTGTGTTGTGTAGGCTCCATATTAGGTCCATAAATTACCATATAGCATATATTCAATACAAAAGACAGCAACAATTTGTTGTTGACAAAGGACAGCTGGACATATAAAGGGCCCCATTACCTTCATTAGCTTAGGGCCTCGTGAAACCTAAATTCAGCCCTGTGCATGAGCCTTTGCTGTGGAGGGGAAGGGAAATCCTATGTAGGACTGCTTCCCCTGGAGCTCACAGCCATTTTGCTTTGAGAACTTCCCTCTCACCGGCCCCCAAATTAGAGCCTTTATAGAGCAATTTTGGGGTGATAGTTGACAGGGCCAGAAATGATTTTTCTCTCTAAAACTGAGACACTTGGTTGTTGTAGTTGTTGTTTTGCCTTTCCCTCAATGAAATTATGGCTTTCCTTTGTTAGGCAGAAGAACATTGTTTGTGTGAGGGCGGAAATGGCGTTGGGTAGGATCAACATAGTATAGGGGGGAACCCATAAGGGTTCTGAGGGGTGGATTGACCACAGCAAACCCAAGCGTGGGTTCGGTATCTGCTTGCTTGGAGTCTGCACCCTGGTCTCCCAGTGAGACCTCGCTTGCCTGGCTTGCACCACAGCAAACTTCAACACTTACCGACTCCCATTGTTCTGGGACCAAAACAATGGAGGGGATCAAACCCAGCAGAACCATTCCACCAACATGAAGCTTGTGAGATGATGTACTGATCCTTTGACCCAATGCCATGCAAACCCTGCCTGCTGCCGTCAAGAAATATTTGGCCTGATTTTAATCCCATCACTGTTGAACGGTCTGGTGATTTGGCTGCTCTCATGGGTGACATCATGCTCTTGCCTGGGCAACTAACTACCTCTATGAGGAACATTCTTTTTTTTATTATTGCATTGAGATCAAAGAGGAATAAGAAAAGATTGGATGGAGGGAGGGCTCTCCTGCTACTTAAATGATGCTGTGAAGCATATCAGCTGCATCCATTCACTCCATATGCAATCAAAATATATGCAATCCTTACAAACAGAACATGATGACAGAGACTCTTTCTTGGAAGTAAGGGGCAAATCTTTCCTGAACAAGAGAGTTATTCCCCTCCACCCCCCAAAAAAAAGTTATAACTGGTGAAAGGATGGTGGGACCACCCAGGAGTCAAAGCCCAAGAGTCCAAGATCAGGACATGAGCTTCAGCACTGCATGGCAGCTACAACATTGACCCAAGAAATGCCCATGCCCACTCCCCAACTAGTAAGCTCAAGATATGGTCTGCTCACTCATGGGATGCCTGTGCCTTGCAGGAATGTTGGCCTCGCCAGCACACGCTCCCTTTGCATGGTAGGATCTGTTCCTTTCTATGGATGTTGGAAGTTTCATTGGGTTACTTTAGACAAGGTAAATTGACTAATGAAATTAATTGACCTTGACCTTCAACACAAAAGGTTGATGAGACAACCAACTGTGCCCCAAGGCCCTTCCGATTCCTACCCATAGTCTCATAGGCCCTTGCTATATGTTACACACTGTGTCTGGTAGTCTTCATTTGTACCTACATGAATCAGAAGGAGATTGTTTCTATGTTATCTCTGGGGCAGAATTGGAGAAATGTCCCCAGAGTTCTGGCAATGCTGATTTGAGACTGCACTTTATGTTGAAGAATATGAAACCGAGAAGAGAGATTTCTAAAAATAGAATGGGGGAAAATGTTTGATTCTTTGAAGATGCACTGTAAACAAATCACAACAATAGCAGGCCTGATATAAACACATGCAGTAAGTGACAATTAAGGGAAAAGAACAGGACAAATTAGTAAATAGCTTTAAATTGGTTATGAAGCAATGAAAAAATACAAAATATAAAATATGTAACTGCAGAAAGGAGGGGAGAGAGAGAGAAAGACTGCACTGTATATTTTGTACTATGCGTTATGTCTGAGGCTGTTCATTTGGGAGGAGCTGGGCCACAGAGGGTGCCAGAAAGATGTTTATAAGGCATCGTTTGACTGCCTTGGGACTCCACTCTGGATTTGTGTAGATGTTTTGCAAGACAGAAGATCTGGATTATTCCTTGGGGATTACTCCTGAAGCAATTTTCATCCATGAGTATAACCACAAGGCAGTGAAGGTAGAAGATCAACGTTTTTCTTCTCCTAGATTTTCTCCCATCCCAGGTTAAGGAGCCCCACCTGCCCCTCATTTCCTCAAAATTATTATTATTATTATTATTATTATTATTATTATTATTATTATTATTATTATTAACTTCCCTAAACAGGGCTGCCGTTAGATGTCTTCTAAAAGTCAGATAGTTGTATATTTCCTTGACATCTGATGGGAGGGCATTCCACAGGGCAGGCAGCACTACTGAGAAGGCTCTCTGCCTGGTTCCCTGTAACCTCACTTCTTGCAGTGAGGGAACTGCCAGAAAGCCCTCAGAGCTGAACCTCAGTGTCCAGGCTGAATGATGGGGGTGGAGATGCTCCTTTAGGTATACTGGGCCAAGGCCGTTAGGGCTTTAAAGGTCAGCACCAACACTTTGAATCGTGCTTGGAAACGTACTGGGGGCCAATGTATGTCTTTTAGGACTGGTGTTATATGGTGTCGGCGACCACTCCCAGTCACCAGTCTAGCTGTCACATGTGCAGAAACTTTATCTACATTCACAGGGGACAGACAAGTCCCTATTCACTCTGGATTTGAGACCCATCAGCTACCCTCAGCTGGTTTAGCTGGCCAGTAGACAGCTTTTAGGAACCACAGGTAGAGTGCAGGTTGGGGACCAAATGTTGAATAACTACTACAGGGGGAGAACAATATCTCCCCCTGACAGAGGTACTACCCCTCCCCTAACACCCCATACATAGGTCAGGAGAACCTGAGATATAAGGCAAATTGTACATGCTCTATCGTCCTCATTTCTCTGTGTGAGAGAAACAAGCCTGCCCCCTTCAAGGTTTTACTTTCTCTCTGTCTGTAAGAATTTCTGTGTGGCTGTAATATTGTGGAAAACATGTATGTGAAATGTGGCCCCCGTTCAGTCCATTGAGTTGTGTCTCCATGCTTATTCCTGGTTCTGGTTGCAACTGGTACTTTTTAATACATGGGAAAGGTGGGTGGGAGAAAGAGGCCTAACAGGAAAACGGAGACGGTTGATGACTTAAATTATTTTTAAAAGGAATCATAGAATCATAGAATCATAGAGTTGGAAGAGACCACAAGGGCCATCGAGTCCAACCCCCTGCCAAGCAGGAAACACCATCAGAGCACTCCTGACATATGGTTGTCAAGCCTCTGCTTAAAGACCTCCAAAGAAGGAGACTCCACCACACTCCTTGGCAGCAAATTCCACTGTCGAACAGCTCTTACTGTCAGGAAGTTCTTCCTAATGTTTAGGTGGAATCTTCTTTCTTGTAGTTTGGATCCATTGCTCCGTGTCCGCTTCTCTGGAGCAGCAGAAAACAGCCTTTCTCCCTCCTCTATGTGACATCCTTTTATATATTTGAACATGGCTATCATATCACCCCTTAACCTCCTCTTCTCCAGGCTAAACATGCCCAGCTCCCTTAGCCGTTCCTCATAAGGCATCATTTCCAGGCCTTTGACCATTTTGGTTGCCCTCCTCTGGACACGTTCCAGTTTGTCAGTGTCCTTCTTGAACTGTGGTGCCCAGAACTGGACACAGTACTCCAGGTGAGGTCTGACCAGAGCAGAATACAGTGGCACTATTACTTCCCTTGATCTAGATGCTATACTCCTATTGATGAGGCCCAGAATTGCATTGGCTTTTTTAGCTGCCGCGTCACACTGTTGGCTCATGTCAAGTTTGTGGTCAACCAAGACTCCTAGATCCTTTTCACATGTACTGCTCTCAAGCCAGGTGTCACCCATCTTGTATTTGTGCCTCTCATTTTTTTTGCCCAAGTGCAATACTTTACATTTCTCCCTGTTAAAATTCATCTTGTTTGTTTTGGCCCAGTTCTCTAATCTGTCAAGGTCGTTTTGAAGTGTGATCCTGTCCTCTGGGGTGTTAGCCACCCCTCCCAGTTTGGTGTCATCTGCAAATTTGATCAGGATGCCCTTGAGTCCATCATCCAAGTCGTTGATAAAGATGTTGAATAAGACCGGGCCCAAGACAGAACCCTGTGGCACCCCACTAGTCACTCTTCTCCAGGATGAAGAGGAACCATTGATGAGCACCCTTTGGGTTCGGTCAGTCAGCCAGTTACAAATCCACTGAGTGGTAGCATAGTCAAGACCGCATTTTACCAGCTTCTTTACAAGAATATCATGGGGCACCTTGTCGAATGCCTTGCTGAAATCAAGGTAGACTACATCCACTGCGTTCCCTTCATCTACCAGGCTTGTAATTCTGTCAAAAAACGAGATCAGGTTAGTCTGACATGACTTATTTTTCAGAAATCCATGCTGACTATTGGTGATCACAGCATTCCTTTCTAGGTGCTCACAGACTGTTTGCTTAATGATCTGCTCCAGAATCTTCCCTGGTATTGATGTCAGACTGACTGGGCGGTAATTATTTGGGTCCTCTCTTTTCTCCTTTTTGAAAATAGGGACAACATTTGCCCTCCTCCAGTCTGCCGGGACTTCGCCTGTTCTCCAGGAATTCTCAAAGATGACTGCCAGTGGTTCTGAAATCACATCTGCCAGTTCTTTTAATACTCTTGGATGCAGTTCATCTGGCCCTGGAGACTTGAATACATCTAGACTAGCCAAGTATTCTTGTACTATCTCCTTAGTTATTCTGGGCTGTGTTTCCTCTGCTGAATCATTTGCTCCAAATTCTTCAGGTCGGGCATTGTTTTCTTTATCGGAGAAGACTGAGGCAAAGAAGGCATTGAGGAGTTCAGCCCTTTCTGTGTCCCCTGTTTGCATTTCACCATCTTCTCCTCTGAGTGACCCCACGGTTTCTTTGTTCTTCCTTTTGCTACGAACATACCCATAAAAGCCTTTTTTGTTGCTTTTAACCTCTCTAGCAAGCCTGAGTTCATTTTGTGCTTTAGCTTTTCTGACTTTGTGTCTACACGTGCTGGCTATTTGTTTGAATTCCTCTTTGGTGGTTTCCCCCCTTTTCCATTTTTTGTACACATCCTTTTTTAATCTTAACTCAGTTAAAAGTTCTTTAGATAGCCACCCTGGCTTCTTTAGGCACCTTCCATGTTTCTGGAAGGAGATAGAAGAGATTTTGATCAGTAGCTGTGATGGTTCCCTGGGTGCTTCTGGGGGTATGAAACCGTATTTCCAATCCAGTGAATCTTGACTGCATTGTCAGGTTAATGTACTGTACAGAATTTCTTGAACAGCAAGGAAGAACCAGGAAACTGGTGCTGCTTGATAGGGACCTCAGTTATCAGTAGGATCTGAGCTACATCGAAACCATTTTTCCAACCGGGTGAATAGCGAATACATTGCCAGATTAATGTACTTGTGTTTGAACATCAAGATCTGCATAGATACACCGATGCTATACTCTCCTATATTAAAGTGTGTATCTACAATGTAACATCGCAGAGATGCATTAGACTCTATGGGAACTGTAAACCATGGATGACTCCGGAAGTAAGAACACTCCTGAAAATCCAGGATTCTGTCTTTATGACAGGGAATATAGACATAAACAGAGAGGCGAGAATAAATCTCAAAAAAGGCATTATGGCAGCAAAACAACAGTGTAAGCTTAAGGTGGAAAATTATTTAGCCGATAACATCATGAAACAAGTGTGGCAACGACTGCAGCACCTAACCAACTACAAGGACAATACAAGGAACATGGTTAAGACTGATACCTCATTGGCAGAGGAACTGAACATCTTCTTTGCTCAGGTTGCGGTTGGTTGGGTTTGTCTTCTAGGGATAATTACCCTATCGAACATTCACCTCTTCCCCATACCATTCTGACCCAAGAGTCCTGGCCCAGAGATGACTTCTTAGTGAGGAGATCTTACCCCTCTATTGGGGAGGCTAGTATGAGGTCTGGGATTCCCACTATTGAAGGGCTAGGGAAGAATGGCGGTGGGGCTAAATATCACTATCGGCGAAGGGTTATGAGATGCAGTGATGCTCGAATCCCTTCCAATCTACGCCCCATCCCAAGGGACAAGGGTAGGGCGAGCAGGGGTTACCCACCTCCGTCATTGGTGTTGTGCTATGCCAGGTCCATAGGCAATAAAACCGCCAACATTCTTAATTTTTCTCTCTCGCAGGTGATTGACCTGGCTAGCGTGACAGAGACCTGGGTATGGGAAGGTGAAGTAATCTCCCTACATGAGATAACACCTCCAGGTTTCTCTGCCCTCCATCAATCGCAGACTCTGGGTCAGGGGGGTAGGAGTAGCATTGTCAATCTGGGAGGATTGCTTTTTCAGGGCTCTGCCACCACCGGTGATCTCCGGCATTGAATGTGTTGGTGGGCACTGAGGAGAACTTGGCTGTCTGGCTGGTGTTCTGACCAGCTAGCGCACTTGCAGCCACCCTGCCAGACCTGCTGGAGGTGGCGGCAGGCTGGGCCTTGGAGTTCCCAAACCTATTGGTTTTGGGAGACTTCAATGTCCATGCCGATGATGCCCCCTCCTCACAGGCTCTGGACCTAGTGACTTCCATGGCAACACTGGGGCTCTCCCAGTTTGTTATGGGCCCGAGCCATCAAGCAGGCCACACACTGGATTTGATCTTTGGTGCTGGCATAGATGTGATCATGCTCCCCCCTGTGGAAGTGCCATGGTCTGATCACTACGCTCTGAAAGCCCAGATTGACTTCCCGCTCCTCCCCTGCTCAGGTGGCGAGCCTATTTGGGCTCAACTGCAAAGACTGATGGATCCTGATAGATTCCTTCTGGCCTTGAGGGACCCTGCTCCTCCTGGCAACTCATTAGTTGGCATTGTCGAGGACTGGAATAACTGGCTCTTGATGGCCATTGATGGGATTGCGCCCAAGCACCCTCTGCGACCCAGTCAAAACCGGGCCCCTTGGTCTACTGTGGAGCTCCGGAAAATGAAGCGGGATCTCAGACGCATAGAGCGAGTATGGCGATGGACTCATAACGGAGCTTCAAGAACATCTTATAGGACGCTTATGAAAGCCTATGAGATGGCTATGATAGCTGCTAAGAAATCTCACTTCGCAGCTTCCATTGCATCCGCTAGCTCTCCCCTGGCACAACTTTTTAGAATAATTAGGTCAATAACATCCTTAGCAGGACAACCAAATTTAAGCACAAATTCAACCGACCCCTGTGAGACATTTTTTCCTGTTGCTCAGCCGTGACCTGCAGGGATATCGCAGAGCGGGGAATTGGTTCCGGAGGGAGCACACTTCCCCGCCAGCAGGCAGCCACAATCTGCCTGCACACGTGACCTTGGGGTGCAGGGAAAAACCCCCCTCAGACTAGCTACGGCTGTCGGAACATCGTCCCCTGTGTCTGACCTTTTGCGGTCTCAGAAGTCAGCGGTGTCCTGTCTGTAACTTTTCCCCTGAGACCTTTTGTCTCCTATGTCATACACTGTGCAAGGGGGAAATGACGCTGTGGAACAGGTGCCAAAATAGCTTTGTACCACCCCAGGATCTCGGGACGGAAGATGTGTAAAGGTCAAAGCCCAAACATGTATCTGCCTAGCTTGCATATTTGTCTCAATAAAAGGAGGCTCCAAAGGAATGGTGGTAGCTCGCTTCAGACCACCTGTGCGTAGCTCACATGATGATCAACACCTGTCTCGTGCCTTCACTTCAGTGACCTCCCTGCCAATTTAGATACTGTGACAGAACTGGAGGCACCTCAACTGTCTTCGGGTCCAGTGTTAGAACATTTCGATCGGATACTCCCTGCAGATGTGGATAGACTCCTCCAAGCTGGTAGGCCCACCACCTGGCTCCTCAATCCGTGCCCGTCTTGGCTGATAAGGGCATGCCCAGATATTGTGCAAACCCCCCCTGGTTGAAATTATCAATTTGTCCCTTAACACAGGGATATTCCCACGGGAGCTGAAGGAAGCAATGGTGTGTCTGCTCTTAAAGAAAACTTCACTAGATCCTTTAGATCTATCCAATTACCGCCCAGTTTTAAATCTCCCATATCTGGGTAAGGCAATTGAACAGCTTGGTAGGTTTCTGGAGGAAACATGGGCTTTAGATCCATTTCAGTCTGAATTCCGTCCTGGTTTTGGGACCGAGACGGCTCTGGTCGCCCTAACAGATTATCTCCGCAGACAACTGGATTGAGGCGGGTCAGGACTGCTGATTCTCTGAGATTTGTCAGCAGCCTTTGACATGGTCAATCATGATCTTTTGGACCACCGCCTCGCTGATGTGGGGATACAGGGCATAGACCATAAATGGCTGTGCTCTTTTATCTCTGGTCGGGGACAGAGGGTGGCACTAGGGAGGGAGTTGTCGTCGCACCACCCTTTGGTGTGTGGAGTGCCGCGGGGCTCAATCCTCTCCCCGAATCATTTCAACATCTTTATGTGCCCCCTTGCCCAGATTATCTGAAGCTTTGGGCTGGGTTGTATCCAATATGCTGATGACACTCAGCTCTATCTGCTGATGGATGGCCATACCGACTCAATCCCTGATACACTGACCAGATGTTTGGAAGCTGTGGCAGGATGGTTTCGTGGGAGACGACTGAAACTACCGTATTTTTCGCACTATAGGACGCACTTTTTCCCCTCCAAAAATGAAGGGGAAATGTGTGTGCGTCCTATGGTGTGAATGCAGGCTTTTGCTGAAGCCTGGAGAGCGAGAGGGGTCCGTGCGCACCGACCCCTCTCGCTCTCCAGGCTTCAGGAAGCTATCCCAAGTCTTGCAAGCCCGGCGGGATGTCCCGCGGGCTCGCAAGGCTTGCGGGCAGCAGCCTGCACCCAAAAGCTGGGGACAGCGGGGAGGCGCAGAGCCGCCACCCCGCTATTCCCCGACCTGATCTGGAGGCTGGCGGGGGGAGAAGCAAGCCTGCTTCTCCCCCCCCCAGCCCCACAAGCTCGGGGGATAGGGGGATGGCGAAGCGCCGCCATCCCGCTATTCCCCGACCTGATCTGGAGGCTGGGGGTGGGAGGAGCAAGCCTGCTTCTCCCCCCCCCAGCCCCACAACCTCCAGATCAGGTCGGGAAATAGCGGGATGGCGGCGCTCCGCCATCCCGCTATTCCCCGACCTGATCTGGAGGCTGGGGGTGAGAGAAGCAAGCCTGCTTCTCCCCCCCACCATCCCCACAACCTCCAGATCAGGTCGGGGAATAGCGGGATGGCGGCGCTCCGCCATCCCGCTATTCCCCGACCTGATCGGGAGGCTGGGGGTGGGAGGAACAAGCCTGCTTCTCCCCCCCCCAGCCCCACAACTTCCAGATCAGGTCGGGGAATAGCGGGATGGCGGCGCTCCGCCATCCCGCTATTCCCCGACCTGATCTGGAGGCTGGGGGTGGGAGAAGCAAGCCTGCTTCTCCCCCCCCCCCAGCCCCACAACCTCCAGATCAGGTCGGGGAATAGCGGGATGGCGGCGCTCCGCCATCCCGCTATTCCCCGACCTGATCTGGAGGCTGGGGGTGGGAGGAGCAAGCCTGCTTCTCCCCCCCCCCAGCCCCACAACCTCCAGATCAGGTCGGGGAATAGCGGGATGGCGGCGCTCCGCCATCCCGCTATTCCCCGACCTGATCTGGAGGCTGGGGGTGGGAGGAGCAAGCCTGCTTCTCCCCCCCCAGCCCCACAACTTCCAGATCAGGTCGGGGAATAGCGGGATGGCGGCGCTCCGCCATCCCGCTATTCCCCGACCTGATCTGGAGGCTGGGGGTGGGAGAAGCAAGCCTGCTTCTCCCCCCCCCCAGCCCCACAACCTCCAGATCAGGTCGGGGAATAGCGGGATGGCGGCGCTCCGCCATCCCGCTATTCCCCGACCTGATCTGGAGGCTGGGGGTGGGAGAAGCAAGCCTGCTTCTCCCCCCCACCAGCCCCCCAACCTCCAGGCTTCAGGAGAGCCCCACCGCCAGCCCCACAAGCTCGGGGGACAGCGGGAGAGGCGCAGCGCGCCCTTCCCGCTGTCCCCCGACTTGGCTAGAAGGCTGGCGGGGGGAGAAGCCTGCTCCTCCCCGTTGCCAGCCCCGCAAACTCGGGGGACAGCGGGAGAGGCGCAGCGCGCCTTTCCCGCTGTCCCCCGACTTGTCTAGAAGGCTGGCGGGGGGAGAAGCCTGCTCCTCCCCGTCGCCAGCCCCGCAAACTCGGGAGACAGCGGCAGGGGCGCAGCGCGCCCTTCCCGCTGTCCCCCGACTTGGTTAGAAGGCTGGCCCAGCCCCGCAAACTCGGGGGACAGCGGGAGAGGCGCAGCGCGCCATCCCGCTGTCTCCCGACATGGTTTGGAGGCTGGCGGAAGGCTTCCTCCTCCCCCAGCCCCGCAAGCTCCCAGAGCGATGCCAAAGCTGCGCGCAGCTTCGGCATGGCTCTGGGTCCCGTTCTGGGGGAGGGGGAAGCTCGGGCTTCCCCGCCCCAGCCCCGCGCCTGGCGGGGGGGGGAATAATTTTTTTTGCCTTTATTTCCCCCCCCCCCAAATCTAGGTGCGTCCTATGGACCGGTGCGTCCAATAGTCCGAAAAATACGGTAAATCCTTCAAAGACAGAGGTCCTCTGGCTGGCTCGGTATGGTTTGAGGATGAGGGAACAACTCCCTTCTCTTGTGGGGACCTAATTAGTGCCATTGCATTCTGTTAAGAGTTTGGGTGTAATCCTTGATGCCTCTCTTTCCATGGAGGCACAGGTTACAACAACAGCCAAGGCAACATTTTTCTACCTTCGCTGCCTCAAACAGTTGGTCCCTTATCTTTCCTGCCCTGACCTGGCCAAAGTGATCCATGCGATGGTCACCTCCAGGCTTGACTACTGTAATTTGCTCTATGCTGGGCTGCCCTTGAAGCTGTCCCAGAAACTCCAGCAGGTGCAGAATGCTGCAGTGAGGCTCCTCACAGGGTCTCTGCCATGGGAGCATATTCACCCAGTGCTTTTCCAGCTGCATTGGCTCCCGGTGGAGTACAGAGTCAGATTTAAGGTGCTGGTTTTGACTTTTAAAGCCCTTCACTGGCCCCGGCCTGGTGGAATGCTCTGTCTCTTGAGACCAGGGCCCTGCGGGATCTGATCTCTTTCTGCAGGGCCTGTAAGACAGAGTTGTTCCACCTGGCCTTTGGCTCAGAATCAGTTTGATTCCCTCACCCTCTTTGTTTCCCCTTTCTCCTCCTATGAAGAGATTCCTCCCTAATTGTTTTTAATGTTGTATCTTAATCTTTTAAATTGTATTTTAATCAACTTGTTTTTATTATTGGTTGTTAGCCGCCCTGAGCCCGGTCTTGGCTGGGGAGGGCAGGGTATAAATAAAATTATTATTATTATTATTATTATTATTATTATTATTATTATTATTACTACTACTACTACTACTACTCTGCCACAGTTTCCTCTCAGTTGCATACCGGTCACAGCCTCGGAACAACCAAGCTGTAATGGTTACTCCTCCGGTATCTTCGGAACCCCATCTAGGCTCTCCTCCAATGGTGATTAACAGCCTAAGCCTTTGAATGAGACTTCAGGCACACTCTCCATTGTGCAGAATACTCAGACAGCAGCAGAAGGAGCCAGAAATGTGTACTACATTGCTACTTTATTTCTAACTACGCAAGACAGAAAAGAATATGCATCTGCTCTCTGTGACAGACAGAAAACAACAGGAACAAAGAAACAGGAAACCAGTAACTTCAACATCCGTCTCCCGTCTCCCGTGAGACTTCCAACAGTCTGGAATGTCAATAGAGATTTGTGACTCCAAGAACTGCACAGTGGCATAACAGAAACCTACCAGTTTTTGTTTTTTTTATAAAATGTTTTATTAAATTTTCTTTCAAACAGTCAGAAATTTACAGAATAAAGAGAAAAGAAAAGAACAAAGAAAAAAAGAAATACATAAAAACCAACTTTCCAAAATACTTTAACCGTTCCAATCGGACTTCCCCACATCTTCCGAATCCTGCGTTCTTTGCAATAAAAACATCAGCAATTTGTTACCTTATTTCATGTCTTACTGTATCTTTCAAATATTATGTTTCTAAATTCAAAATACTGTATCTCAGTTGTTTGTACCTTAGAATAAACATAATATAGTTATTTCATGTTGTCCACCTCGTCTTTCTTATAACTTAGTTTCCAATTCACCTAATCGAGTTGCTGAAGCAAAAGTTTCCTAATCGTACACATTCTTAACATTCATACAGCTTATAATGTTTTTGCAAATAGTCCTTAAATTTTTTCCAGTCCTCCTCCATTATTTCCTCTCCCAAATCTCGGATTCTGCCAGTCATTTCAGCCAATTCCATGTGGTCCATCAACTGCGTCTGCCATTCCTCCAGCGTGGGTAAATCTTGTGTCTTCCAGTACTTTGCGATGAGGATTCTTGCTGCTGTAGTAGCATACATAAACAAAGATCTATCCTTCTTTGACACCTTCTGGTCCACCATGCCCAGGAGGAAGGCCTCTGGTTTCTTGGGAAAGGTATATCTAAATACCTTTTTTAACTCATTGTAAATCACTTCCCAGAAGGCCTTCACTTTTGGGCAGGTCCACCAGAGGTGAAAGAATGTCCCTTCCGCCTCCTTACATTTCCAACATTTGTTATCAGACAGGTGATATATCTTAGCCAGCTTAACTGGAGTCATGTACCACCGGTATATCATTTTCATAATGTTTTCCTTCAAGGCATTACATGCCGTGAACTTCATTCCGGTGTTCCATAACCTTTCCCAGTCCTCAAACATAATGTTGTGCCCAATGTCCTGTGCCCACTTTATCATGGCGGATTTTACTGTCTCATCCTGTGTGTTCCATTTAAGCAGCAAGTTGTACATTCTCGAGAGTATCTTACCAGTTTTGACTGTTTTGATCAGTGACTATGATGATGGAGTGGATCTATAGGTGCTTCTGGGGGTATGAAAACATATTTCCAATCCAGTGAATCTTCACTGCATCATCAGGTTAATGTACTGTACAGAACTTCTTGAACAGCAAGGAAGAACCAGAAAACTGGTGCTGCTTCATAGGTACCTCAGTTATCAGTAAGATCTGAGCCACATTGAAACCATTTTTCCAACCGGGTGAACCGCGGAGTCATTGCCAGATTAATGTACTCTGCCACAGTTTCCTCTCAGTTGCGTACCATGGTCTCTTGAGCAGTGATACAGGAAGGCGATTTATAATTTAATGTATAATGCCTAGGGAGATTTTTTAATACCCAGAGGAGTATAAGACACACCAAAACACATTGCCTCTTCATTTCCTTTCAGGTTGGGATACAAGGAGCATCCACCTTGACCTTCTGGGAGATATGAAGACCATATACTTTTTCTATATAGTGTTTGCTCTGCTACTCATTCCCAATCCAGGTAAGCAATTATATGAGTCCTAAATGGGACTGGAATGAGTAATACCACTGTGTGGAGCCAATGCTTATCCTCTTCCTCTTTTCCCCCCGTTTCCCCGTTCTACATTTCCAATTCCCATATACAGTATCTACTTGCACTTGTGCGCTTGTGAACTGGTGGGTTGACAGGACCTGGGACAGATCAGTGGGAATTCACCCCACAGCGGGGATTCGAACTGCTGACCTTACAGTCAGCAAGTCCAAGAGGCTCAGTGGTTTAGACCACAACACCACCCACATCTTTTTCAACTAAACACCAGGCACACTGAAAAGGCGTTGCCGTGGAAGAAAGGTGAACAGCTAAATGCTTACTTGGTGCGAAAAACGCTTTAAACTCTCAGTCTTTCTTCTTGGGCAAAGGCTAATCATCATGCAGGTCAGGAACTGGTAGGAATGCTCTTACATTGTGTCACAGGATAAACTGACTTCCTGTGACATCTCACGACAGCATGCTCACCTTGTCCTTTATAATGGAAATCACGCAGGTTAAATGCACATGCCGTGCAATTTTGAACCATGGCAGAGGCCTTAGTACACTGGGTACCAGTGGCAGGTTTGTGTGGGGATTGTGGGTTAAAGTTTAAAGTTGGGTTAAAGCTTAAAGTTGGGTATACGTACAGCAAGAAGGGAGGTGGAAGGAGTCTGCCATGTTTCTTTTTTGATGTGTTCTTCTGTGTTGCACACATCTCTGCTATTTCTTCTTGTTAAAATAGGTGCTTGCTTGCTTGCTTGTTTTTTAAAAAAACATCCACCTGAGTTTCTCTGCATTCTCTTAAATATTTTTTGCTGATATTGTTATTTATTAGATTTTATCATACCCACCATTCTACTTGAATTCTCTTGTAAGTGGATAGGTAGCTAAAGGTCATTTGCTGCTCTGTTACTACAGGATTCACTGATGTTTCAGATGAAGAATCTTGCATGTATGGCGATCGGCCAGGGTACTGTGTGTTGAAGGAATGCCCTCCTAGCTATGAAGTCATTGGAAATTGTGGAGAAAAGCTTCATTGCTGTTTTTACCGTAAGAATAAAGACCTTATAACCGGATCTGATTTCTGGCCCAGTTTGTAATTTAGATTGTGCCTGATTCTGGACCAACCCAGCCCATCCTGTATCCATGAAATGAAAAACTTTGGCAATCCTATTGACTTGTATTGGGAAACCAGGGAGCTGATTAATGCCTATTCTAGAGAGGGGATATTGCCTCCCTGCTTGAAGGAGGCAGTGGTAGGACCACAAGTTCAAAAGTCCTCCCTAGATTCAAAAGATCTAAGTACCGTATTTTTCGTCCTATAGGACGCACCTTTTCCCCTCCAAAAATGAAGGGGAAATGTGTCTGCGTGCTATGGGGCGAATGCAGGCTTTTGCTGATGCCTGGAGAGCGAGAGGGGTCGGGTCGGTGCGCACCGACCCCTCTCGCTCTCCAGGCTTCAGGAAGATCTGCGCAACCCTCGGGAGACCGGCTCCGAGGGTTGCGCAGAGCTGCCTGCAGTCCAGGGCTCAGCACAGCTCTGCATGGCCACCAGGAGCTGGGCGCAAAGTCCCGCCCCACTCCCGATGGCCGCGCAGAGCTGCCTGCCGTCCCGGGCTCAGCGCAGCTCTGCGCGGCCACCGGGAGCCGGGCGCGAAGTCCTATATAGCCTTAAATGCCTTTAAATGACTCAGGACTGCAGTACCTCAAATACTGTCTCTCCCCATATCAACCGATCCAAAGGCTGCCAACTTCCTCTGAGGTCCTCCTTTCTCTGCCTCCTCCACAAGAGGGTGGTAACCCAAGAACAGGTCTTTTCTGAGGTGAGTTCCCATTTATGGAATGCTCTCCCAAGGCAAAAAAAGAAAAAGAAAGTGGCTTTATAAAAAGGTATTTGCTTGGTTTTTTATGAAAAATAATTTAGAAATGATGGGTCTGGGATGCCTGGCTCTCCCCCCAAAATACAAACCCATTTAAGGATAACTACAAAACACCATGGAAAGAAGTAACAACAAATCTGAAAATACGGGATAGATTGAAACAATCTTTTTGTGGAAGAATAGCAGCCATTAAGATGAGTGTCTTACCTAAGATGCTCTTAGGTATCTATTTCAAACCATCCACATAGTCACAGGACAAGGTCAATTCAACGAGTGGCAAAAAATGATCTCAAAGTTTGTATGACAGGGGAAGAAGCCTAGATTAAATTTAAAATTCTAATGGACAGAAAGGAAAGAGGAGGTTTTTCACGACCAGATCCTAAAATATATTATGAGGCTGCATGTATAACATGGCTAAAAGAGTGGTTCAGTTTGGAAAACACAGGTGTATTTGATGTGGAGGGGTTCGGAAACAGATATGGGTGGCATGCATACCTTTGGTATGACAAGGTTGGAGTGCATTTAAATCATATTATAAAAAGCGCATTATATGAAGTCTGGATAAGATCTAAAGAGTGGTTTGAAAGAAAGACACCATGGTAGCTTTCATCCCAAGAGGCCTTCTCAGTGAAAAGATTAAATATAAAAGGAGAATGGTTAACTTATAGAGACATGTTGTTGGAAGAGAATAATGTAATTAAGATCAAGCCTTATGAGGAATTAAAAGATAAATTATCAAGCTGGATGGAATACCACCAAATGAATGACATTTTCTCAAAAGATAAAAAAGCAAGAGATTTGAACAAACAAAATCAATATTAGAAACTGCAGTACTACAGAACAACAACAAAAATACTGTCTAAGGTTTACGAGTTTTTACTAGAATGGCACACAAAAGATGAAGAAATCAAAAGTGTCATGATTAAATGGGCAATGGATGTTGGCCATAACACTGAGTATGAAAAGTTGATAAAATTATGGAACACTGGGCTAAAATCCACAGCATGTACATTTACATTGTTAAAAGAAAATCTGTTAAAAGTGATATACAGGTGGTACTTCACGCCAATTAAATTAACAAAGATGTATAAAACAGGAAATAAGAATTGTTGGAAGTGTGGGGTGAAAGAAGGCAGTTTCTTTCACATGTGGTGGACATGTGACAAAGTGAAAACTTATTCGGAAAACATATACAACGAACTAAAGAAGACCTTCAGGTATACGCATTTGAAAAAAACCACTCATTTTTGTTGGGAATGGTAGGAGAGTATATTAATAAGAATGACCAGAAATTGTTCCTGTACACAACAACAGCGGCGAGGTTATTGCTGGCCCAGGTGTGGAAACAGCAACAAATGCCAACAGTAGAAGAGTGGCAGTACAAGGTTATGGAGTATGCAGAAATAGCCAACCTAATAGGGAATATTTGACATCAGGGCGATAAAACATTTCAAAAAGAATGGAGAAAAATTGTGTCATACATAGGGACGATGAGGTGAAATAGGGAAACCAGTAGAATTGAAATAAACCTCATAATGGGAAACTATAGAAGAAGAAGAAGAAAAAGAAGAAGAAGAAGAAGAAGAAGAAGAAGAAGAAGAAGAAGAAGAAGAAGAAGAAGAAGAAGAAGAAGAAGAGGTGGTGGTGGTGGTGGAGGAGGAGGAGGAGGAGGAGGAGGAGGAGGAGTTTGGATTGGATATCCCACTTTATCACTACTTTAAGGAGTCTCAAAGCAGCTAACATTCTCCTTTCCCTTCCTCCCCCACAACAAACACTCTGTGAGGTGAGTGGGGCTGAGAGACTTCAAAGAAGTGTGACTGGCCCAAGGTCACCAGGAAGCTGCATGTGGAGGAGCAGAGACGTGAACCCAGTTCGCCAGATTACGAGTCTACCACCCTTAACCACTACACCACACTGGCTCTTATTGGAAAATAATAACAATAAGAAGTAAAAATGTATAATATGGCCAATGTAACAAACAGTATAGGTAAATGAATATAGACAGACAACAAGAATTGTATATATAGAAAGATTTATTTGTTTACAGACATCTTATGGACAAAAATGGAAGAACAACAACAATATACAAAATGGATAAAGACAATGCGAAAAGATAGAGATGACATAAAGAAGCCAGAAGAAGGATGGAGGGAAGTCATCTCTTAGGAGCAAGTATAAATGTAAAAAGCAATGTAATATGTGTATGTACAGTATGTAAATAAATAAAAAAAACTAATAAAGATCATGATGGAAAAAAATAAAATAAGAATATAAAAATGTCTTTGGCTGATAAAACCATACGTGACCTTTCAAACAGGTTTGCGGGAATGGATTCTGTTGTTTTATTTTTTGTTTCGTATTTTCATTTTGTATTTTAATGTTGTATTTACATCATGCGAAAGGCTGTGCTGGATGAATCCCAAGCTGGAATTAAGATTGCCGGAAGAAATATCAACAACCTCAGATATGCAGATGACACAACCTTGATGGCAGAAAGTGAGGAGGAATTAAAGAACCTTTTAATGAGGGTAAAAGAGGAGAGCGCAAAATATGGTCTGAAGCTCAACATCAAAAAAACGAAGATCATGGCCACTGGTCCCATCACCTCCTGGCAAATAGAAGGGGAAGAAATGGAGGCAGTGAGAGATTTTACTTTCTTCGGCTCCATGATCACTGCAGATGGTGACAGCAGCCACGAAATTAAAAGACGCCTGCTTCTTGGGAGAAGGGCAATGACAGGCCTAGACAGCATCTTGAGAAGTAGAGACGTCACCTTGCCAACAAAGGTCCTTATAGTTAAAGCCATGGTTTTCCCAGTAGTGATGTATGGAAGTGAGAGCTGGACCATAAAGAAGGCTGATCGCCGAAGAATTGATGCCTTTGAATTATGGTGCTGGAGAAGACTCTTGAGAGTCCTATGGACTGCAAGAAGATCAAACGCATCCATTCTTAAGGAAATCAGCCCTGAGTGCTCATTGGGAGGACAGATCGTGAAGCTGAGGCTCCAGTACTTTGGCCACCTCATGAGAAGAGAAGACTCCCTGGAGAAGACACTGATGCTGGGAAAGATGGAGGGCACAAGGAGAAGGGGGCGACAGAGGACGAGATGGTTGGATAGTGTTTTCGAGGATACCAGCATGAGTTTGACCAAACTGCGGGAAGTAGTGGAGGACAGAGGTGCCTGGCGTGCTCTGGTCCATGGGGTCACGAAGAGTCGGACACGACTAAACGACTAAACAACAACAACAAAATTTTAATGTTGTAAACCACTCTGCGATCTTCAGATGAAGAATGGTAGTAAATAAGTAGTAAACAAGTAGTAAATAAAGTTTTACACAAGTAGTAAATAAATGGCTTCAATTTAATTTAATTGGCTATTCAAACCTATGCAGAGTTTCATACTAACATCAAGAAATAAAACCCACTCCTCTCTTGTAGAGTACGTATTTGCCTCTGAGTAAGATACCACTTCTGTCCAGCTCTAAGTTTTCACAAAGGTCAATCAAATATTTATCTTTGCATAGTGTCATTTCGAAAGATTAAGAATGGAAAATGACGAAAATGAAAGAAAGCGAAATGGATAGAAC
Organism: Podarcis muralis; assembly: GCF_964188315.1. Taxonomy (NCBI): domain Eukaryota; kingdom Metazoa; phylum Chordata; class Lepidosauria; order Squamata; family Lacertidae; genus Podarcis; species Podarcis muralis. Next base: position 7,163,965 of record NC_135657.1, read on the forward strand.
CAAAAATCTTTGCTCATAGCTGAGGTTACCAACGTTAGTGCCTGCTGGACCTCTACTGGTAACCAGGAAGTCTTTGAAGACCACACTCTCTGCCCCTTCATCAAGAGAAGACTTTCCACCTGGAGGTTTAAGTGAAGTGGATTGAGCTCTGAAAACTACAAATACTCTTCTGCCAGATAACTTTTGCTAAATTAATGTATTAATGATTAGAAATATTGGTTTAGGGTATTATATTTAGATGGCATTTCACTTGCTTTCTCTCTGTGTATACATGCAGATCTAGAACCTGTAAGAAACAGAAGGCAATGTAAGAAGATCCATGCGTATTGTGTCAAACCCTATTGCATAATTGGACATTCTCCTAGAGGAAAATGTGCAGAGAATGTTGCATGCTGCAGTCCTTTGTAAGTATGAAGCTCCCAGATATTGCGGTGGGTTGGACCTGATGACACTTTGGGTCCCTTCCAGCTGTATGATTCTATGAAAAATACTTGGTAATTAATGTATTGATTCACTTGCAAGTGAATTGAAGATGGTGTGTTAGAAATATTCTTGCTGGCGGCACACACATTACACTTGCCCCAGATATTGTCAAGGCAAACAGTTCCAGCAGGTGGTTGTTCTTGTGCTTGTTGTTGTGAATAATAATATCAATAGCAAGAATACTTTATTTTAAAAATAGAACACCACAAATCAGCAACAGATGGAGTAGTGCGCTTGTTCAAGGGCCAGAGGTCAAATTTGACTTTGTCTTATTTTTTTTTCTTTTTATTCCTTTTCTTTCACAGAGCAATAGGCTGAAGAAGTTATCTACATTTGCTCTTACACTCCTGCTCATTGGAATGCAGAATAAAATTGTACCTGTCTGCAGCAAAAGTATCTGTGTGTGCTTCTTCCCTTTCTGCTCATTTTACTTATTTCTCTTATAAGCCCCGTTCCATGCCCAATAAGCATGGGGCGCCTTTGCCTGGCAGCGCTGTGGCCCATAAATTGCAGCAAGATCTCCTCTGTCTAATGGGCTTATGGGAAAAAGCTGTCCCATGAGCAATGCCAGATTTACATATAAGCTAAACAAGCCATAGCTTAGGGCCCCACTTTCTTGGGGGCCCCAAAAAAAATTAAAGGGGGGGACTGGATGTACATTTCCAATACAGTGGTACCTTGGGTTAAGAACTTAATTCGTTCTGGGGGTCTGTTCTTAACCTGAAACTGTTCTTAACCTGAAGACCACTTTAGCTAATGGGGCCTCCGGCTGCTGCTGTGCCACCAGAGCACGATTTCTGTTGTCATCCTGAAGCAAAGTTCTTAACCCGAGGTACTATTTCTGTGTTAGCGGATTCCGTAACCTGAAGCGTATGTAACCTGGAGCATGTGTAACACAAGGTACCACTGTATACACACACACACACACACACACACATACATACATACATACATACAAACATACAAAGAGAGGGCTGCCTTCAGACGTCTTCTAAAGGTTGCATAGTTATTCATCTTCTTGCCTTAGGGTCCTCATTACTCCCTAGCCTCTAACATTTCTCCAAGGAAAATCGGGATGTCCTAAGGAGAAGTGGGGCATTCTGGGATCAAATCAGAAACTGGGGTTGCTTCTGTGAATCTGGGATGTCCCTGGAAAATAGGAACACTTGGAGGGTCTGTTATTTCCAACCACAGTGTTCATATTGTTTCAGTACAATGAATAGTATACAGTGTTGGAAAACATGCCCCTTGGGAGAGTCTGGCCCCTCTCTCAGGCTCCCGGGGGTTTGTTTACCAGTGATCTACTCTGGCTGTCGACGCCCTGGCAGTCCAGGAAGATCTTGATAGGCGACACCTCCCTGCGTGGAAGATGCACACACCCTTTGCTCCTTGCATACCAGCATCGGAAAGAAGATAGTCAGAAAGTCTTTTACATCTTGTTTATTTCTGACTGTTCAACTCTACAAAAAACATGTCCGATCAGTTCAGTCTCCTCCGAGCAACTGGCACAGACTTCCTTCACATACGCAACAGGAAGGTTTCATATTACACACAGAACAAAGCCCTGTGAATCCTGTGAACTTCCGGGAACATTCTTTCCCACTGCTAGTCACATCATGTGATGTAAACACCAAGCTGCCAGTTTGCAGCTGCGTTGTACTCATATTCCAACATACTCCCCCATATGAATCAACGTTAGCTGCGAACAAAGCTTCATCCAGAGAAGAAAACAAACAGTTGTTATACACGTAACAATCCCCTGTTGTTTTAGTTCCACCTTTGGAACTACCTGCCACTGGTTTCACCAGTGTAACTTTCTGGATGTCTGTTTTCCAAGGAATGAGTGCTTCTGCATTACCTTGGCTAGGGAAGGTTGTGTTATGCTTAGCAACTCCCAGTCGTGTCTTTGTCTCTGACTTAGACACACCTTTAATCTGGCTTCAGTTGTTAACAATAGTAACACATGCAACATCTGAGTTAGCAAACTCTTGAGAATACCTCTTGGGTGGTATGCCCTTTGTGACTCTCTCAGATCTGCGAATGAAGTGCAAATCCTCCTTGCTGACTGGTTCATCCTCTGGACCTTTTGGAGAACCACGCCCAACAGTAAACAATGGTTCTTTCAATTCTAGTTCAGCCTTAACCTGTGAACCTCTCTCAATGACTGTGTCAGCAGAACTCTCTGAGCTGTGTCACTTTCAGTATCAGAATATTCATCTGAACTGTCATCAGTGGGAAATGTATGAATAACCTCTCTCTCTTGTCTAGGTGTGCTCTCTAGAAACTTTGTGAGAATCACCTGACCTGATTCAGACAAAATTACTCTGTAGAGACCCTTTTCATAACCCACAAAAATGCCTTTTGCATTCTTAACCCCTTTTGGAGTTTCCGCTTGCACATGAGATCCAAAGTGTTTTACAGAAGGTTTCCTGTGGAAGAGCTTCTCTAAAGGAGAACTTTCCATACCTTTTGAAACCTTTCTCACCCAAGTGTAGCAGAAAGAGGATTAAGATTCAGCCCAGAACTCATGTGGCAAGTGTGAACTCAGCAATTGTGCCTTCATGCCATTCTGCAACTCTTTGTTCACCTTTACACACACACACTGGTTCCATGAAGCTTCAGAGACAGCAATTTTATGCTCTATCCCTTGTTTCTCGAGGAAATCCTGAAAATCCTGTGAAAGAAAAATTGGCTTTTCATCTGTGAAAAGATAATCAATATTAGCATCATGAACAGTTTTAACCTTATCACAAAACTCTTTAAACCTTGCTAAGGTTTCTTCTGGTGATTGCAATATGTAAATCCATACATATTGAGAGTAGTGATCAACAAATAGAAGATAGTATTTAGCATTGCCTCTAGATGGTGCTAGAGGACCAATTACATCAGCATACACTTGCTAAAAAACACTGGTAATCTTTGTTGCCTTCTTATCCTTGGCTCCTTTCGATACACCTGCAAGAGAAAACATTTTAGATCCACATGCAGTGCACATTTTGTAATCAGACTCCTCAAAAATCAATAGATACAGTCCACCTTTCTCTCTGGCAGAAAGATACAGCTCTCCGTCTTTAAAGATTTTGCAACTCTCCTTATCATAGGACAACACCAGTCCTTTCTTTGTCATCTGAGAAACACTCAGCAAATTGAACTTCAAATCAGGAACATAATAAACATTATTTATAGTCAAGTTCAGACTTTCCAAGTACACAGTCCTGATTCCGGTCGCATCGATCTCTTGACCATTGGCCTGTTTCACAGTGAAGCGTTGCTTCTCAAATGTAGAAAACAATTCCCTGCGTGATGTGAGGTGCTGGGTGGCTCCGGTGTCCAGAATAAATGCGTTTTCAACCAATGAAGAGGCTTTCGGTGATATCAAAGTCTTTGCTGGTCTTGCCTGCGACTTGGCGCGACCTTTGCCTGAAGCCTCAGGCTTTGCAGAGCCCCCTTTTGCTCCTTTCTGCTGACGTGGCTTTTTACAGTTCTTCTGAATATGCCCAGGCTGACCACAATTGTAACAACGAACAACGTTCAGAGCTACAGTTTGCTCTTCTCCAGCAATAGCAGTGGGGGTGCTTGAACTCCGTGCTTCACCCCCCCCCCCATCAGCAACAGCTATTGCAGCAAGTCGGTCTCTCTCCTTCAGAATCACAGAACAAATCCTCTCCACCGTCAGATCCGCGGCAGGTAGAGAACCAAGTTGACTTGCAACCGTTTTATAAGTCCGGTTCAAGCTGTTAATAATCATAAAACAGAATATTTCTTCCTGAAGAGGAAAGTTTCTTTGCACCATCTGCTGGCATAGAAATTTCATCTCTGTCAAATGCACCTGCACATCCCCATCAGGCGCCAGTCTCATGTTTGTGAGCTTCTCAAAATGCAACAGCGTTGTGCCAGCGGCATCTCTCTGATGAATTCGCTGTTGTTGTTGTTGTTTAGTCGTTTAGTCATGTCCGACTCTTTGTGACCCCATGGACCAGAGCATGCCAGGCACTTCTGTCTTCCACTGCCTCCCGCAGTTTAGTCAAACTCATGCTGGTAGCTTCGAGAACACTATCCAACCATCTCGTCCTCTGTCGTCCCCTTCTCCTTGTGCCCTCCATCTTTCCCAGCATCAGTGTCTTCTCCAGGGAGTCTTCTCTTCTCATGAGGTGGCCAAAGTACTGGAGCCTGGTCATCACAAACACTCTTTTCCAACAACACAGGAGACGACTCTACACATGGACATCACCAGATGGGCAGGTCTTTGTTCATGGAGTAAAAGACTCCTGCTCCTTGGGAGGAAGGCGATGGCAAACCTAGACAGCGTCTTAAAAAGCAGAGACATCACCTTGCCAACAAAGGTCCATATAGTAAAAGCTATGAGCTTCAGCACTGCATGGCAGCTACGACATTGACCCAAGAAATGCCTATGCCCACTCCCCAATCCAGTAAGCTTAAGATATGGTCTCCTCACTAATGGGATACCTGTGCCATGCAGGGATGTTGGCCTCACCAGTACATGCTCCCTTTGCATGGTAGGATCTGTTCCTTTCTATGGATGTTGGAAGCTTCATTGGGTTACTTTAGACAAGGTAAATTGACTAACGAAATTAATTGACCTTGACCTTCAACACGAATGGTTGATGATAAAACCACCTGTGCCCCAAGGCCCTTCCGATTCCAACACATAGTCTCATAGGCCCTTCCTATATGTTACACACTGTGTCTGGCAGTCTTCATTTCTACCTACATGAATCAGAAGGAGATTTTTCTATGTTATCTCTGGGGCAGAATTAGAGAAACGTTCCCAGAGTTCTGGCAATGCTGATTTGAGACTGCACTTTATGTTGAAGAATATGAAATTGAAAAGAGAGATTTTTAAAAATAGAATGGGGGGAAATGATTGATTATTTGAAGATGCACTGTAAACAAATCACAACATTAGCAGGCCTGATATAAACACGTGCAGTAAGCGATAATTAAGGGGAAAGATGAGGGCAAATTAGTAAATAGAATTAAATTGGTTATGCAGTAATGAAAAGATATAAAATATAAAATAAGTAACAACAGAAAGGAGGGGAGAGAGAGGGAGTGCACCCTATATTTTGTAATATGTGTTTTCGCTGATGCTGTCCATTTGAGAGCAGCTGGGCCACAGGGGGTGCCAGAAAGAGGTTTATAAAGCACTGTTTGACTGCCTTGGGACTCCACTCTGGATTTGTGTAGATGTTTTGCAAGACAGAAGATATGGATTATTCCTTGGGGATTACTCCTGACGCAATTTTCATCCATGAGTATAGCCACAAGGCAGTGAAGGTAGAAGTTCAAAGTTTTTCTTCTCCTAGATTTTCTCCCATCCCAGGTTAATGAGCCCCACCTCCCCTCATGTCCTCAACATACTAATAATAATAATAATAATAATAATAATAATAATAATAATAATAATAATAATTTATAACTTCCCTAAACAGGGCTGCCTTTTGATGTCTTCTAAAAATCAGAAAGTATTTCCTTGACATCTGATGGGAGGGCGTTCCACAGGGCAGGCGCCAATACCAAGAAGGCTCTCTGCATGCTTCCCTGTAACGTCACTTCTTGCAGTGAGGGAACCGCCAGAAGGCCCTTGGAGTGGAACCTCAGTGTCCAGGCTGAACAATGGGGGTGGAAATGCTCCTTCAGGTATTCTGGGCCAAGGCCGATTAGGGTTTTAAAGGTCAGCACCAACACTTTGAATCGTGCTTGGAAACATACTGGGGCCAATGTAGGTCTTTTAGGACTGGTGCTATATGGTCTCGGTGACCACTCCCAGTCACCAGTCTAGCTGCCGCATGTGAAGAAACCGCCTTCTTGACCTTTGGGCCCAGTATTTGTCTTGTCCACTCAATTCTTTGAAGCTTGCCTACATTCGCAGGGGACAGACATGTCCCTAATTTACTTTGGATTTGAGACCCATCAGCTACCCTCACCTAGTTTAGCTGGCCAGTATCTAGCTTCTAGATACCACAGGTAGAGTTGAATGCAGGATGGGGATCAAATGTTGAATAACTACTACAGGGGGAGAACAATATATCCCCCTGCAACAGGTACTACCCCTCCCCTAACACCCCATACTTAGGTTAGGAGAACCTGAGATATAAGGCAAAATATACATGCCCTATCTTCCACATTTCTCTGTGTGAGAGAAACAAGCCTGTCGCCTTCAACATTTTACTTTCTCTCTCTCTGTACGAATTTCTGTGGACACCCATGCCTCTGCCTTTGATGTTACAATTTTCTCTCCGTAGAAAGTGGCAGTAATATTGTGGAAAACATGTATGTGAAATGTGGCCCTGGTTCAGTCCATTGAGTTGTGTCTCCATGCTTATTCCTGGCTCTGGTTGCAACTGGTACTTTTTAATACATGGGAAAGGTGGGTGGAAGAAAGAGGACTAATAAGAAAACAGAGACGGATGATGGCTTACATTATTTTTAAAAGGAGATGGAAGAGACTTTGCTCAGTGGCTATGATGGTTGAGTGGATCTATAGGTGCTTCTGGGGGTATGAAACCATATTTCCAATCCAGTGAATCTTGAGTGTATTGTCAGGTTAATGTACTGTACAGAACTTCTTGAACAGCAAGGAAGAACCAGAAAACTGGTTTCTGCTCGATACGGACCTCAGTTATTAGTAAGATCTGAGCCACATTGAAACCATTTTTCCAACCGGGTGAACCGCGGAGTCATTGCCAGATTAATGTACTCTGCCACAGTTTCCTCTCAGTTGCGTACCATGGTCTCTTGAGCAGTGATACAGGAAGGCAATTTATAATTTAATGTATAATGCCTAGGGAGATTTTTTAATACCCAGAGGAGTATAAGACACACCAAAACACATTGCCTCTTCATTTCCTTTCAGGTTGGGATACAAGGAGCATCCACCTTGACCTTCTGGGAGATATGAAGACCATATACTTTTTCTATATGGTGTTTGCTCTGCTACTCATTCCCAATCCAGGTAAGCAATTATTTGAGTCCTTAATGGGACTGGAATGAGTAAGACCACTGTGTAGGGCCAATGCTTATCTTCTTCCTCTCCCCCCCCCCCCCCGTTTCCCCGTTCTACATTTCCAATTCCCATATACAGTATCTACTTGCACTTGTGCGCTTGTGAACTGGTGGGTTGACAGGACCTGGGACAGATCAGTGGGAACTCATCCCACTGCGGGGATTCGAACTGCTGAGCTTACAGTCAGCAAGTCCAAGAGGCTCAGTGGTTTAGACCACAGCACCACCCATGTCTTTTCCAACTAAACACCAGGCTCGCTGAAAAGGCATTGCCATGGAAGAAAGGTGAACAGGTAAATGCTCTTTTCACACTGCGTCTGATTGGACTTACTTGATGCGAAAAAAGCTTTAAATTCTCAATCTTTCTTCTTGGGCAAAGGCCAATCATCATGCAGGTCAGGGACTTGTAGGGATGCCCTTACATGGTGTCACAGGATAAACTGACTTCCTGTGACATCTCACGACAGCATCCTCACCTTGTCCCTTACAATTGAAATCACACAGGTTAAATGCAAATGCCATGCAATTTTGAATCATGGGAGAGGCCTGAGTACACGGGGTACCAGTGGCAGGTTGTGTAGGGATTTTGGGTTAAAGTTTAAAGTTGGGTTAAAGCTTCAAGTTGGGTATACATACCGCAAGAAGGGAAGTGGAAGGAGACTGCCATATTCCTTTTTTGATGTGTTCTTCTGTGTTGCACCCATCTATGCTATTTTTTTTGTTAAAATTGGTGTTTGCTTGCTTGCTTGTTTTTTTTTAAAAAAAACATCCACCTGAGTTTCTCTGCATTCTCTTAAATATTTTTTGCTGATATTGTTATTTATTAGATTTTATCATACCCACCATTCTACTTGAATTCTCTTGTAAGTGGATAGGTAGCTAAAGGCCATTTGCTGCTCTGTTACTACAGGATTCAGTGATGTTTCAGATGAAGAATCTTGCATGTATGGCGATCGGCCAGGATACTGTGTGTTGAAGGAATGTGTTCGTGGCTATGAAGACATTGGAAGTTGTGGAGAAAAACATCGTTGCTGTTTTTACCGTAAGAATAGAGACCCTATAGCTGGATCTGATTTCTGTCCCAGTTTGTAATTTAGATTGTGCCTGATTCTGGACCAACCCAGCCCATCCTGTATCCATGAAATGAAAAACTTTGGCAATCCTATTGACTTGTATTGGGAAACCAGGGAGCTGATTAATGCCTATTCTAGAGAGGGGATATTGCCTCCCTGCTTGAAGGAGGCAGTGGTAGGACCACAAGTTCAGAAGTCCTCCCTAGATTCAAAAGATCCAAGTAATTACTGGCTAGTTGCTGCTCTCTCCTTATTACGCAATGTTCTTGAGTAGATGATCATGGACCAGATCCAGACATTCTTGGATGGAAATGATTTTCTAGATCCATTTCAATTGCAGTTGAGACCAGGTTTTGGCACAGGAAATCCCCATATGATGATCACTGTCAGGAGAGAGACAGGGGAAATGTGTCCTTGTTAATTCTCCTCAACCTCTCAGGGTCTTTTGAAACCACTGAGCATGGCATGCTTCTGAAGGGATTGTCTGAGTTGGGGGTGGGTGGCACTGCTTTGCGGTGGTTCTGGTCCAACTTGGGTGGATGTTTCCAAAGGGTGATACTTGGGGAGTATTGGCTAGGTGTGCAGGGTGTCAAGAGCTGAGGTGGCCTCAGAGTACACAAGTGGGTGAGGGAGCCCAGCCAGCCAGTCTGCCAGCCCTTGGTGTTGGGAACGGGCAGACAAGTGGGAGGCTGGGCAGACAGGCAGGTGCCACGCTGGCCTTTCTTGTCCTTGCCTGGTAGCTGAGTGGCCTGGTGCCAAAGTGGAACCTTTCTGCCACACAGGCCTGGTGGCATCCGCTGCTGCCTCCCAAGGTGAGTAAGGTGCTGGCCTCACGTTCACCTTTGGCCAGTCTCTGTTGGGACACTTGGGCTGGGGGCATCCTCTTCCAAGGCCCCTGTGGGGTGGCGTGATGAGGCTCCTCTCTTTGGGGTGGGCGGAAGACCAAGAGAGGTGCCATTGGGTGCCCGGAGTAGACCCAAAGAGAAAAGAGAGGAAGCTGACCTATATAGCCTTAAATGACTTTAAATGACTCAGGACTTCAATACCTCAAATACTGCCTCTCCCCATATCAACCGATCCAAAGGCTGCAAACTTCCTCTGAGGTTCTCCTTTCTCTGCCTCCTCCACAAGTGGGTGGCAGCCCAAGAACAGGTCTTTTCTGAGGTGAATTCCCATTTATGGAATGGTCTCCCAAGGGGGGGGGGAAGGGTCTTTATAAAAAGGTATTTGCTTGGTTTTTTATGAAAAATAATTTGGAAATGATGGGTCTGGGATGCCTGGCTCTCCCCCTAAAATACAAACCTATTTAAGGATAACTACAAAACACCATGGAAAGAAGTAACAACAAATCTGGAAATATGGGATAGATTGAAACTATCTTTTTGTGGAAGAATAGCAGCAATTAAGATGAGTGTCTTACCTAAGATGCTCTTAGGTATCTATTTCAAACCATCCTGATAGTCACAGGACGAGGTCAATTCAACGAGTGGCAAAAAATGATCTCAAAGTTTGTATGGCAGGGGAAGAAGCCTAGAATAAAATTTAAAATTCTAATGGACAGAAAGGAAAGAGGAGGTTTTTCACGACCAGATCCTAAAATATATTATGAGGCTGCATGTATAACATGGCTAAAAGAGTGGTTCAGTTTGGAAAACACAGATGTATTGGATGTGGAGGGGTTCGGAAACAGATATGGGTGGCATGCATACCTTTGGTATGACAAGGTTGGAGTGCATTTAAATCATATTATAAAAAGCCCATTATATGAAGTCTGGATAAGATCTAAAGAGTGGTTTGAAAGAAAGACACCATGGTGGCTGTCACCCCAAGAGGCCTTCTCAGTGAAAAGATTAAATATAAAAGGAGAATGGTTAACTTATAGAGACATGTTGTTGGAAGAGAATAATGTAATTAATAATGTAATTAAGATCAAGCCTTATGAGGAATTAAAAGATAAATTATCAAGCTGGATGGAATACCACCAAATGAATGACATTTTCTCAAAAGATAACAAAGCAAGAGATTTGAACAAACAAAATCAATATTAGAAACTGCAGTACTACAGAACAACAACAAAAATACTGTCTAAGGTTTACGAGTTTTTACTAGAATGGCACACAAAAGATGAAGAAATCAAAAGTGTCATGATTAAATGGGCAATGGATGTTGGCCATAACACTGAGTATGAAAAGTTGATAAAATTATGGAACACTGGGCTAAAATCCACAGCATGTACATTTACATTGTTAAAAGAAAATCTGTGAAAAGTGATGTACAGGTGGTACTTCACGCCAATTAAATTAACAAAGATGTATAAAACAGGAAATAAGAATTGTTGGAAGTGTGGGATGAAAGAAGGCAGTTTCTTTCACATGTGGTGGACATGTGACAAAGGGAAAACTTATTCGGAAACCATATACAACGAAGTAAAGAAGATCTTCAGGTATAGGCTTTTGGGGAAAAAACCAGTCATTTTTGTTGGGAATGGTAGGAGAGTATATTGATAAGAATGACCAGAAAGAATGTACACAACAACAGCGGCAAGGTTACTGCTGGGCCAGGTGTGGAAACAGCAACAAATGCCAACAGTAGAAGAGTGGCAGTACAAGGTTATGGAGTATGCAGAAATAGCCAACCTAATAGGGAATATTTGACATCAGGGCGATAAAACATTTCAAAAAGAATGGAGAAAAATTGTGTCATACATAGGGAGGATGAGGTGAAATAGGGAAACCAGTAGAATCAAAATAAACCTCATAATGGGAAAATATAGAAGAAGATTTATCCCTACCCTAAGGAGTCTCAAAGCGGCTAAGATTCTCCTTTCCCTTCCTCCCCCACAACAAAGACTCTGTGAGGTGAGTGGGGCTGAGAGACTTCAAAGAAGTGTGACTAGCCCAAGGTCACCCAGCAGCTGCATGTGGAGGAGCGGAGATGCGAACCCGGTTCGCCAGATTACGAGTCTACCACCCTTAACCACTACACCACACTGGCTCTTATTGGACAATAATAAGAATAAGAAGTAAAAATGTATAATATGGCCAATGTAACAAACAGTATATGTAAATGAATATAGACGGACAACAGGAATTGTATATATAGAAAGATTTATTTGTTTACAGACATCTTACGGACAAAAATGGAAGAACAACAACTATGTACAAAATGGATAGAGAAAATGCGAAAAGATAGAGACAACATAAAAAAGCCAGAAGAAGGAAGGAGGGAAGTCAGCTCTTAGGAGCAAGTATAAATGTAAAAAGCAGTGTAATATGTGTATGTAGAGTATGTAAATAGATAAAAAAAAACTAATAAAGGTCATCATGGAAAAAAATAAAAAAAGAATATAAAAATGTATTTGGCTGATAAAACCATACGTGACCTTTGAAACAGGTTTGCGGGAATGGATTCTGTTGTTTTATTTTTTTGTTTCGTATTTTCATTTTGTATTTTAATGTTGTAAACCACTCTGTGATCTTCAGATGAAGAATGGTAGTAAACAAGTAGTAAACAATGTTTTACACAAGTAGTAAATAAATGGCTTCAATTTAATTTAATTGGCTATTCAAACCTAAGCAGAGTTTCATACTAACAGCAAGAAATAAAACCCACTCCTCCCTTGTAGAGTACAGATTTGCCTCTGAGTAAGATACCAGTTCTGTCCAGCTCTAAGTTTTCACAAAGGTCAATCAAATATTTATCTTTGCATAGTGTCATTTCAAAAGATTAAGAATGGAAAATGACGAACATGAAAGAAAGTGAAATGGATAGAACCAAAAATCTTTGCTCATAGCTGAGGTTACCAACGTTAGTGCCTGCTGCACGTCTACTGGTAACCAGGAAGTCTTTGAAGACCACACTCTCTGCCCCTTCATCAAGAGAAGACTTTCCACCTGGAGGTTTAAGTGAAGTGGATTGAGCTCTGAAAACTACAAATACTCTTCTGCCAGATAACTTTTGCTAAATTAATGTAGAATTAGAAATATTGGTTTAGGGTATTATATTTAGATGGCATTTCACTTGCTTTCTCTCTGTGTGTACATGCAGATCAAGATCCTGTAAGAAACAGAAGGCAATGTGAGAAGATCCATGCGTTTTGTCACAAACCCCAATGCGAACTTGGATTTTCTCCTAAAGGAAAATGTGCAGAGAATGTTGCATGCTGCAGAGCTGTGTAAGTATGAAGCTCCCAGATATTGCGGTGGGTTGGACCTGATGACACTTTGGGTCCCTTCCAGCTGTACGATTCTATGATTCTATGAAAAATACTTGGTAACTAATGTATCGATTCACTTGCAAGTGAATTGAAGATGGTGTGTTAGAAATATTCTTGCTGGCGGCACACACATTACACTTGCCCCAGACATTGCCAAGGCAAACAGTTCCTGAAGGTGGTTGTTCTTGTGCTTGTTGTTGTGAATAATAATATCAATAGCAAGAATACTTTATTTTAAAAATAGAACACCACAAATCAGCAACAAATGGAGTAGTGTGCTTGTTCAAGGGCAAGAGGTAAAATTTGTCTTTGTCTTATTTTTTTTCTTTTTATTCCTTTTCTCTCGCAGAGGATTCGGCTAAAGGAGGTATCTACATTTGCTCTTACACTCCTGCTCATTGGAATGCAGAATAAAATTGTACCTGTCTGCAGTGAAAGTATCTGTGTGTGCTTCTTCCCTTTCTGCTCATTTTACTTATTTCTCTTAAAAGCCCCGTTCCAAGCCCAATAAGCATGGGGCAACCTGCCTGGTGGCGCTGTGGCCCATAAATTGCAGCAAAATCTCCTCTGTCTAATGGGCTTATGGGAAAAAGCTGTCCCATGAGCAATGCCAGATTTACATATAAGCTAAACAAGCCATAGCTTAGGGCCCCACTTTCTTGTGGGCCCCAAAAAAAATTAAAGGGGGGGAAAACTGGATGTACATTTCCAATACAGTGGTAATAATAATAATAATAATAATAATAATAATAATAATAATAATAATAATAATAATAATAATAATAATTTATTATTTATACCCCGCCCATCTGGCTAAGTTTCCCCAGTCACTCTGGGCGGCTCCCAATCAAGTGTTAAAAACAGTACAGCGTTATATATTAACAACTTCCCTGAACAGGGCTGCCTTAAGATGTCTTCTGAATGTCAGGTAGTTGTTTGTCTCTTTGACATCTGATGGAAGGGCGTTCCACAGGGCGGGTGCCACTACTGTGAAAGCCCTCTCTCTGGTTCCCTATCGCTTCACTTCTCACAATGAGGGAACCTCCAGAAGGCCCTCTGCGCTGGATCTCAGTGTCCTGGCTCAACGATGGGGGTGGAGACGCTCCTTTAGGTATACAGGACCGAGGCGGTTTAGGGCTTTAACGGTCAGCACCAACACTTTGAATCGTGCTCGGAAACGTACCTCGGGTTAAGAACTTAATTCGTTCTGGAGGTCTGTTCTTAACCTGAAACTGTTCTTAACCTGAAGACCACTTTAGCTAATGGGGCCTCCTGCTGCTGCTGTGCCGCCAGAGCACGATTTCTGTTGTCATCCTTAAGCAAAGTTCTTAACCTGAGGTAATGTTTCTGGGTTAGTGGAGTCTGTAACCTGAAGCGTTTGTAAACTGAAGCATATGTAACCCGAGGTACCACTGTATGTGATAAAAAATAAATTAAATAAAACCTACATGCAGCAACAGTGTTTTGTGTTGTGTAGGCTCCATATTAGGTCCATAAATTACCATATAGCATATATTCAGTGGCGTAGCGTGGGGGGGTGCAGGGGGGGCCGGCTGCACCGGGCGCAACATCTGGGGTTAGGGCAAATCCACAGGTTAGGGGGGTGCAAATCCACGGGTTAGGGGGCGCAAATTCATGGGTTAGGGGGCGCAAATTACTTGCCTTGCCCGGGTGCTGACAACCCACGCTACGCCACTGCATATATTCAATACAAAAGACAGCAACAATTTGTTGTTGACAAAGGACAGCTGGACATATAAAGGGCCCCATTACCTTCATTAGCTTAGGGCCTCGTGAAACCTAAATCAAGCCCTGTGCATGAGCCTTTGCTGTATAGGCGAAGGGAGAGCCTTTGTAAGGCTGCTTCCCCTGGAGCTCACAGCCATTTTGATGAGAGAACTTCTCTCTCGCCCACCCTTGAGTTAGAGCCTTTACTGAGCAATTTTGGGGAGATAGTTGACAGGGCCAGAAATGATTTTTCTCTCTAAAACTGAGACACTTGGTTGTTTTAGTTGTTGTTTGGCCTTTCCCTCAGTGAAATTATGGCTTTCCTTTGTTAGGCGGAAGTACATTGTTTGTATGAGGGCAGAAATGGCCTTGTGTACGATCAACATAATATAGGGGAGAACCTATAAAGGGTTGAGGGGTGGATTGACCACAGCAAACCCAAGCGTGGGTTCGGTATCTGCTTGCTTGGAGTCTGCACCCTGGTCTCCCAGTGAGACCTCGCTTGCCTGGCTTGCACCACAGCAAACTTCAACACCGACCGATTCTCATTGTTCTGGTTTGGAGGGGTTCAAACCCAGCAGAACCATTCCACCAACATGAAGCTTGTGGGATGATGTACTTGTTGTATTTGCAGAGTCCTGTACACAGCGGAAGGATGAGCAGTACGTGCCACATGTTTAACTTTACTTTATTTACACTTCAATGCTGAGAGATTACAAACATGCATCTTGCCTCTGCGAGAGCAGAGAAGCAACCTCCTTCTCCTCGAAAAACCGAGAAGAGAGAAAAAAACAGGAAACCAGTGTACGTCACATCCAGTCTCCCATTCCCGTGGGAAACCCAACAGTACTCTGACTGTGGAATGCAAAACATTGTCCCGTGACAAGCACTTCGCTGCACAGTGAAGAAAGCAGAAACCAACATCCTCCCCCTTTCTGTGAACATCACTGGGCAGCGTGTTTGTACAATATCAATAGAAACCCAACTTCTGTACATAGGTACAGTGTTGATCCCTTGATACAATCTTGGACAATACATCAGCAGGAATTTCATTACCTGGCATATAGGACACCGTTACGAGTCCCTTCTGAACACATTCCCTAGCATGTTGCAGTTTCAATTGCAAGTGCTTTGTGCTTTGCTTACAACCTTCCAAATTCAGCAAAGCCAAACATGCTTTGTTGTCCTAGTAAACCTGGATTGGACATTTGACAGGAATTTTCATGTCTTTGCACAATTGTAACAACCATTCACAATCCGTAAGTGAATAAGACAGTGCATTCAGTTCAGCTTCACAAGTACTTAAGCTAACTGTTGTTTGCTTCTTGCATGACCAATCAAATAGACCCTGATTGTACATGTAGCAAACTCCAGACGTACTTTTCCTGTCTGTAGTGTCACTTCCAAAACTTGCATCTGCAAATATCTCAAGACCACCAGACTTCTGATTGTTAAATCTCTGTCTGTAATGCATAGTGCCTTTCAAATAGCGTGCTATGCGTTTTAGAGCTTTCCAATCCTTAACACTAGGATTGTTGACTTGTCTGCTTAGCAAATTACAGCTAACAGCAATGTCAGGTCTTGAACATCTGGCAATGAAGTTTAGCTTGCCTAGCACACTTCTGTACAGTGTAGTGTCAGAAAATGCTTCTTCAGTGTCTTCTACCTGATAACCTGTTGTCATCGGTGTGTCTACAGGGTTAGCATCCATCAGGTTTAGTTTACTTAACACATCAGCAATTTTCTGTGACTGGTGTACTAGAATGTTACCATCTTGATCTCTCTCTATTTCCAGAGATAGGTAGTTGTTTACCTCACCAAGATCTTTCATGTCAAAGTGCTCTTTCAGTTGAGCTAGGGCGTTATTGTACATTGTGACATCTTTCCAAAAGAACAAAATATCATCAACATAAAACAAGCAATACAGCTTCTTTTGCCCTTCCTCTTTGACAAATACACATGGATCAGCTTTCCCTTGCTGAAAACCTAGAGAAAACAATACTTCAGTGAGTTTTGTGTGCCAACACCGTGCACTTTGTTTGAGATCATAAAGGGGCTTCTTTAGAGCACAAACAAATCCCTGTTTTACCTGTACGCCATCAGGTGGAAGCATATAAAGTGATTCACCTAGAGATCCGTACAAAAACGCTGTATTCACATCGTGGTGACTAACGTGTAGATTCTCCTCTGCAGCTAGCTTGAGCATAAGCCTAATGCTCTCATATCTCACTGTGGGTGAGTAGGTCTCGTGATAGTCTTCACCTGGTACCTGTGCAAAACCTCTGGCTACCAATCTGGCTTTGTGTCTGACTATCTTGCCATTTTGATCTGTCTTCACTTTGAAGACCCATTTGCTTCCAAGCAGTTTCATTCCTGGAACTACTGGAACTAGCTCCCATGTTTTGTTCCTTTCTAAGGAATCAAGCTCAGCCTTCATGGCATTTAACCATGGCTCAGCTTCCTTTGAATCCAAATCCTGGATTTATTGGAAACTTGAAGGTTCAAATACCTTCTTGGAGCTTTTAACAGCTGCTACTGCTGTCTTAGCATATTCATCAGCAAATCTCTTTGGAGGTCTGCCTTTTGTGGCTCTTTGTGACCTGCGAATTAGCCTTAAGTCCTAAACACTTTCCTCTTCCTTCTTAGGAGAAAAGTGACCTATTGTGAACAATGGTTCTTCCAATTCTTGATCAGAGCTTTCAGAGGGTCGCATAGAGGCTTTTGCACTCTTGAAATCCTCTGAATCACCCGATTCAGTTTCAGACTCAGAATCAGAACCTTCGTCAGTGGGTGTGGGTTGTTGCGGCTGCTTTTGCTGTTGCCTATCCTCAGTCTCATCACTGTCATCAGGATAACATTGGAAAATTCCCACATTCTCCCCCCACTTGGCATTGTACTCAACACTTCTTGTGAGCTTAATTGTCTTAGAGTCAGTCATCATTATTCTGTAAGAACCTTTCTGATAACCTAGAAAGATACCATGCAATCCACGCTTGTCTAACTTGGAGCTTTGTGGTGTGTGAACCCACATGTCAGAACCAAAAATTCTCATGTGTTTGATGTATGGCTTCTTGCCAAACATCTTCTCATAGGGGGTACAACCAATCGCTGAAGATAACCTGCGATTATAACTGTAAACAAAACACGAGAGAGATTCGGCCCAATAACTCTCTGGAAGATTGGCATCATGCAGCAAGGTTTTTAACCCTTGAAGCAATGTCTGATTTGCCCTCTCGCAAAGGCCATTCTGCCATGGCGAGCGAGGACTAGACAAATCGTGTTGAATTCCTTTCTCAGTCAGAAAAGCTTCAAACTGCTGAGAAGTGAATTCCCCCCCGCGATCAGTGAAAAGAGTTTTTATCTTCTTACCATGCACATTTTCCAACCAAGCACAGAATTCCTTGAACCTTCATCTGTAATTGGAGCTGGGGGGTTGTCTGTAATAACTTTAAACAGACCCTCTTTCCGCAGAATAGCCTCTGCATAGATAACCCAGTCCGCATAGTTTTTCTTATTTAGCTTAGGAATCCCAAAAGCATCAGCCAGCCTTGCATTTGCCATCTCCGCGGCGTTTAATCAAGCTGCGTCACTGCTGCTTCAAACCTCATTCCAAAAGCACATTCAAAGGTACTTTCGGTTTTCCAGCCTCCCAAGCCTGTGAGCTTGTGCCTTAGAGCCTTTGCCTGTGCCGCGGCAAAACGGCTTTAAAAGTTCAAAGTCCAGCCATAAAGCCATCAACTAGAAGCTGGCAGGCTGCCCGGAGCATGAGCACATACCTCTCATCAATCAACCTCACGCGCAGAGCAGATAACGCCGATCCGTTTCTCTGTCCCTCTGCCGGCATTCCGACTCGGCTTCTGGAGTCCATCCTTCAGTTTGACTGCGTATTTCTGGGCCCGGAACCAAAAATGTTGTATTTGCAGAGTCCTGTACACAGCGGAAGGATGAGCAGTACGTGCCACATGCTTAACTTTACTTTATTTACACTTCAATGCTGAGAGATTACAAACATGCATCTTGCCTCTGCCAGAGCAGAGAAGCAACCTCCTTTTCCTCGAAACACCGAGAGAACAGAGAAAAAAACAGGAAACCAGTGTACATCACATCCAGTCTCCCATTCCCGTGGGAAACCCAACAGTACTCTGACTGTGGAATGCAAAACATTGTCCCGTGACAAGCACTTCACTGCACAGTGAAGAAAGCAGAAACCAACAGTACTGATACTTTGACCCAATGCCATGCCTGTTGGAAAACAAGCCTTTTTCGGGAGAAGCTGGCAACTCTCCCAGGCTCCCGGCTTGGTCTCCGGTGACCTCCCTGGCTGCAGTCCCCGCAGGCTCCAGGCTAGGTCTCAATAGGCGACACTCCCCAGCGTGGGAAGTGCACACCCACTCCCTCCTGCTTCCCTAGCAGGGAAAGGAGATAGTCAGAAACATCTATTTACATCCTTTTATTTCTGACTTTGCAGCACTACAGAAAACGTGTCCGATCACTTCAAACTTCAGCAATCAAGTGAGAGAGACTTCCTGTACATACGCAAGAGGAAGGTCTCATATTACACGCTTCACAAAGACTTTTCCAGCCTGTGAACCTCCGGGAAGATTCTTTCCCACAACTAGCCATATCACATGATGTCAACAAGCTGGCTGTCTGCAGCTGCGATGAGCTCATATTCTGACATCCTCCCCCATATGAATCATCGTTAGCTGCTGACAAAGCTTGGTCCAGAGAAGAAAGCAAACAGTTGTTATACACATAACAATCCCCTGTTGTTTCAGTTCCACCCTTGGAACTACTCGCCACTGGTTTCACCAGTGTAACTCTCTGGTTGTCTGTTTTCCATGGAATGAGTGCTTCTGCATTACCTTGGCTAGGGAATGTAGTGTTACACTTAGCAACTCCCTGTTGTGTCTTTGACTCTGACTTAGACACACTTTTAACCTGTCTTGAGTTGTCAACAATAGTAACACATGCAACAGCTGAGTTAGCAAACTCTTGAGAATACCTCTTGGGTGGTACGCACTTTGTAATTCTCTCAGACCTGCGTATGAGGTGCTGATCCTCTCTGCTGACTGGTTCATCCTCAGAATCTTTTGGAGAACCAGTTCCAACAGTAAACAGTGGTTCATCCTTAAGCTGTGAAGGTCTAGCCATTTTGTGTGAACCTTTCTCATTGACTGTGTCAACAGAGCTGCTTGAGCTTTCTGTGTCACTCTCAGTAACACTATAATCAGCAAAATCAGAATCATCATCTGAATTGTCATCAGTGGGAAATGTGTGAAAAACCTCTGTCTCCTGTCTCGGAGTGCTCTCTATAAATGTTGTGAGAATCACCTGACCGGATTCAGACAAAATTACTCTGTAGATACCCTTTTCATAACCCACAAACATGCCTTTGGCATTCTTTACTCCACCTGGAGCTTCTGTCTTCACTTTCTTTGGGGCCCCCAAAAAAATTAAAGGGGGGGGGACTGGATGTACATTTCCAATACAGTGGTACCTCGGGTTAAGAACTTAATTCGTTCTGGGGGTCTGTTCTTAACCTGAAACTGTTCTTAACCTGAAGACCACTTTAGCTAATGGGGCCTCCTCCTGCTGCTGCTGTGCCGCCAGAGCACGGTTTCTGTTGTCATCCTGAAGCAAAGTTCTTAACCTGAGGTAATATTTTTTGGGTTAGTGGAGTCTGTAACCTGAAGCGTATGTAACCTGAAGCATACGTAACCCGAGGTACCACTGTATATAAGATAAAAAATAAATAAAATAAAACCTACAAGCAGCAACAGTGTTTTGTGCTGTGTAGGCTCTATATTAGGTCAAAAAAAAACCATATAGCATATATTCAACACAAAAAATAGTGACAATTTGTTGTTGACTAAGGACAGCTGGACATATAAAGGGCCCTATAACCTTCATTAACTTAGGGCCTCATGAAATCTAAATTCAGCCCTGTGCATGAGCCTTTGCTGTGGAGGGGAAGGGAAATCCTATGTAGGACTGCTTCCCCTGGAGCTCACAGCCATTTTGCTTTGAGAACTTCCCTCTCACCTGCCCCCAAATTAGAGCCTTTATAGAGCAATTTTGGGATGATAGTTGACAGGGCCAGAAATGATTTTTCTCTCTAAAACTGAGACACTTGGTTGTTGTAGTTGTTGTTTTGCCTTTCCCTCAATGAAATTATGCCTTTCCTTTGTTAGGCAGAAGAACATTGTTTGTGTGAGGGCGGAAATGGCGTTGGGTAGGATCAACATAGTATAGGGGAGAACCTATAAGGGGTCTGAGGGGTGGATAGACCACAGCAAACCCAAGCGTGGGTTTGGTATCTGCTTGCTTGGAGTCTGCACCCTGGTCTCCCCGTGAGACCTTGCTTGCCTGGCTTGCACCACAGCAAACTTCAACACTTACCCACTCCCATTGTTCTGGTTTGGAGGGGATCAAACCCAGCAGAACCATTCCACCAACATGAAGCTTGTGAAATGATGTACTGATCCTTTGACCCAATGCCATGCCAACCCTGCCTGCTGCCGTCAAGAAATATTTGGCCTGATTTTAATCCCATCACTGTTGAACGGTCTGGTGATTTGGCTGCTCTCATGGGTCACATCATGCTCTTGCCTGGGCAACTAACTACCTCTATGAGGAACATTCTTTTTTTTATTATTGCATTGAGATCAAAGAGGAATAAGAAAAGATTGGATGGATGGAGGGCTCTCCTGCTACTTAAATGATGCTGTGAAGCATATCAGCTGCATCCATTCACTCCATATGCAATCAAAATATATGCAATCCTTACAAACAGAACATGATGACAGAGACACTTTCTTGGAAGTAAGGGGCAAATCTTTCCTGAACAAGAGAGTTATTCCCCTCCACCCCCCAAAAAAAGTTATCACTGGTGAAAGGAAGGTGGGACCACCCAGGAATTTGGATGAAGAGTTTGGATTTGATATCCCGCCTTTCACTCCCTTTAAGGAGTCTCAAAGCGGCTAACATTCTCCTTTCCCTTCCTCCCCCACAACAAACACTCTGTGAGGTGAGTGGGGCTGAGAGACTTCAAAGAAGTGTGACTGGCCCAAGGTCACCAAGCAGCTGCATGTGGAGGAGCGGAGACGCGAACCCGGTTCCCCAGATTAGGAGTCGACCGCTCTTAACCACTGCACCACACTGGAGTCAAAGGCCAAGAGTCCAAGATCAGGACGTGAGCTTCAGCACTGCATGGCAGCTACGACATTGCTCCCAGAAATGCCCATGCCCACTCAAGTAAGCTCAAGATATGGTCTGCTCATTCATGGGATGCCTGTGCCATGCAGGAATGTTGGCCTCGCCAGCACACGCTCCCTTTGCATGGTAGGATCTGTTCCTTTCTATGGATGTTGGAAGTTTCATTGGGTTACTTTAGACAAGGTAAATTGACTAATGAAATTAATTGAGCTTGACCTTCAACACAAAAGGTTGATGATAAAACCACCTGTGCCCCAAGGCCCTTCCGATTCCTACCCATAGTCTCATAGGCCCTTTCTATATGTTACACACTGTGTCTGGCAGTCTTCATTTCTACCTACATGAATCAGAAGGAGATTGTTTCTATGTTATCTCTGGGGCAGAATTAGAGAAATGTTCCCAGAGTTCTGGCAATGCTGATTTGAGACTGCACTTTATGTTGAAGAATATGAAATCAAGAAGAGAGATTTCTAAAAATAGAATGGGGGGAAATGTTTGATTCTTTGAAGATGCACTGTAAACAAATCACAACAATAGCAGGCCTGATATAAACACGTGCAGTAAGTGACAATTAAGGGAAAAGATCAGGACAAATTAGTAAATAGGTTTAAATTGGTTATGCAGTAATGAAAAGATATAAAATATAAAATAAATAAGCGCAGAAAGGAGGGGAGAGAGAGGGGGGTGCACTGTATATTTTTAACTATTTATTATCGCTGATGCAGTCCATTTGAGAGCAGCTGGGCCACAGGGGGTGCCAGAAAGAGGTTTATAAAGCACCATTTGACTGCCTTGGGACTCCACTCTGGATTTGTGTAGAAGTTTTGCAAGACAGAAGATATGGATTATTCCTTGGGGATTACTCCTGAAGCAAAGCCACAAAGCAGTGAAGGTAGAGGATCAAAGTTTTTCTTCTCCTAGATGGGCTCCCATCCCAGGTTAATGAGCCACACCTGCCTCACATTTCCTCCAAATAATAATAATAATAATAATAATAATAATAATAATAATTTATAACTTCCCTAAACAGGGCTGCTGTTAGATGTCTTCTAAAAGCCAGATAGTTGTATATTTCCTTGACATCTAATGGGAGGGCGTTCCACAGGGCAGGCACCACTACCAAGAAGGCTCTCTGCCTGGTTCCCTGTAACCTCACTTCTTGCAGTGAGAGAACCGCCAGAAGGCCCTCGGAGCTGGACCTCAGTGTCCAGTCTGAACAATGGGGGTGGAGACGCTCCTTCAGGTATACTGAGCCAAGGCCGTTAGGGCTTTAAAGGTCAGCACCATCACTTTGAATCGTGCTTGGAAACATACTGTGGGCCAATGTAGGTCTTTTAGGATTGGTGTTATATGGTTTCGGCGACCACTCCCAGTCACCAGTCTAGTTGCAGCATGTGCAGAAACTGCCTTCTTGACTATTGAGCCCAGTATTAGTCTTGTCCGCTCAATTCTTTGAAGCTTGCCTACATTCGCAGGGAACATACAAGTCCCTAATTTACTCTGGATTTGAGACCCATCAGCTACCCTCACCTGGTTTAGCCAGCCATTAGACAGCTTTTAGGAACCACAGGTAGAGTTGAGTGCAGGTAGGGGATCAAATGTTGAAACAAGCCTGTCCTCTTCAACATTTTACTTTCTCTCTCTCTGTAAGAATTTCTGTGGACACCCATGCTTCTACCTTTGAGGTTACAATTAAATTATTTTTAAAAGGAGATGGAAGAGACTTTGCTCAGTGGCTATGATAGTTGAGTGGATCTATAGGTGCTTCTGGGGGTGTGAAACCATATTTCCAATCCAGTGAATCTTGACTGCATCATCAGGTTAATGTACTGTACAGAACTTCTTCTGCAGTACAGAACAGCAAGGACAAACATGCAAACTGGTGATGCTTGATAGGGACCTCACTTATTAGTAAGATCTGAGCCACATTGAAACCATTTTTCCAACCGGGTGAACCGCGAAGGCATTGCCAGATTAATGTACTCTTGAACAGTGATACTTAAAGGCAATTTATAATTAAATGTATAATGCCTAGGGAGATTTTTTTTAATAACCAGAGGAGTATAAGACTCACCAAAACACATTGCCTCTTCATTTCCTTTCAGGTTGGGATACAAGGAGCATCCACCTTGACCTTCTGGGAGATATGAAGACCGTATACATTTTCTATATGGTGTTTGCTCTGCTACTCATTCCCAATCCAGGTAAGCAATTATATGAGTCCTAAATGGGACTGGAATGAGTAATACCACTGTGTGGAGCCAATGCTTATCCTCTTCCTCTTTTCCCCCCATTTCCCCGTTCTACATTTCCAATTCCCATATACAGTATCTACTTGCACTTGTGCGCTTGTGAACTGGTGGGTTGACAGGACCTGGGACAGATCAGTGGGAACTCACCCCACAGCGGGGATTCGAACTGCTGACCTTACAGTCAGCAAGTCCAAGAGGCTCAGTGGTTTAGACCACAGCACCATCCACATCTTTTTCAACTAAACACCAGGCACACTGAAAAGGCGTTGCCGTGGAAGAAAGGTGAACAGCTAAATGCTTACTTGGTGCGAAAAAAGCTTTAAACTCTCAGTCTTTCTTCTTGGGCAAAGGCCAATCATCATGCAGGTCAGGGACTGGTAGGGATGCTCTTACATGGTGTCACAGGATAAACTGACTTCCTGTGACATCTCACGACAGCATGTTCACCTTGTCCCTTACAATGGAAATCATGCAGGTTAAATGCACATGCCGTGCAGTTTTGAACCATGGCAGAGGCCTTAGTACACTGGGTACCAGTGGCAGGTTTGTGTGGGGATTGTGGGTTAAAGTTTAAAGTTGGGTTAAAGCTTAAAGTTGGGTATACGTACAGCAAGACGGGAGGTGGAAGGAGTCTGCCATATTCCTTTTTTGATGTGTTCTTCTGTGTTGCACCCATCTCTGCTATTTCTTCTTGTTAAAATAGGTGCTTGCTTGCTTGCTTGCTTGTTTTTTAAAAAAGCATCCACCTGAGTTTCTCTGCATTCTCTTAAATATTTTTTGCTGATATTGTTATTTATTAGATTTTATCATACCCACCATTCTACTTGAATTCTCTTGTAAGTGGATAGGAAGCTAAATGTCATTTGCTGCTCTGTTACTACAGGATTCACTGATGTTTCGGATGAAGAATCTTGCATGTATGGTGATCGGCCAGGGTTCTGTGTGTTGAAGGAATGCCCTCCTGGCTTTAAAGTCATTGGAAATTGTGGAGAAAAGCTTCATTGCTGTCATTACGGTAAGAATAAAGACCCTATAACCGGATCTGATTTCTGGCCCAGTTTGTAATTTAGATTGTGCCAGATTCTGGACCAATCCAGCCCATCCTGTTTCCATGAAATGAAAAACTTTGGCAATCCTATTGACTTGTATTGGGAAAAAAGGGAGCTGATTAATGCCTATTTGTTTCCTGCTTGGCAGGGGGTTGGACTCGATGGCCCTTGTGGTCTATTCCAACTCTATGATTCTATGATTCTATTCTAGAGAGGGGATATTGCCTCCCTGCTTGAAGGAGGCAGTGATAAGACCACTCGCTCAGAAGCCCGCCCTTGATTCAAAAGATCTAAGTAATTACTGGCTAGTTGCTGCTATCTCCTTATTACGCAATGTTCTTGATCCAGACGTTCTTGGAGGAAAGTGATTTTCTAGATCCATTTCAATTGCAGTTGAGACCTGGTTTTGGCACAGAAACTCCCTGTATGCTGATCTCTGCCAGGAGAGAGAGACAGGGGAAATGTGTCCTTGTTAATTCTCCTCAACCTTTCAGGGTCTTTTGATACCACTGAACATGGTATGCTTCTCAAGGGACTGTCTGAGTTGGGGGTGGGTTGCACTGCTTTGCAGTGGTTCTGGTCCAACTTGGATGGATGTTTCCGAAGGGTGATACTTGGGTTGTATTGGCCAGGGGGTGCTGGGTGTCAAGAGCGGAGGTGGCCTCAGAATACACAAGTGGGTGAGGGAGCCCAGCCAGCCAGTCTGCCAGCCCTTGGTGTTGGAAACGGGCAGACAGGCAGTTGCCTCGCTGGCCTTTCTTGTCCTTGCCTGGTAGCTGAGTGGCCGGTGCCAAAGGGGAACCTTTCTGCCACACAGGCCTGGTGGCATCTGCTGCTGCCTCCCAACGTGAGTAAGGTGCTGGCCTCACATTCACCTTTGGCCAGTCTCCGTTGGGACACTTGGGCTGGGGGCATCCTCTTCCCAGGCCCCTGTGGGGTGGCGTAATGAAGCACCTCTCTTTGGGGTGGGCGGGGGGAGACCAAGAGAGGCAGCAGTGGTTGCCCAGAGTTTTCCCAAAGAGAAAAGAGAGGAAGCTGACCTATATAGCCTTAACTGCCTTTAAATGACTCAGGACTGCAATACCTCAAACACTGCATCTCCCCATATGAACCGACCCAAAAGCTGCCAATTTCCTCTGAGGTCCTCCTTTGTCTGCCTCCTCCACAAGAGGGTGGTAGCCCAAGAACAGGTCTTTTCTGAGATGAATTCCCATTTATGGAATGCTCTCCACAGGCAAAAAGAAAGAAAAAAAGTGTTTTTATAAAAAGGTATTTGCTTGGTTTTTTTATGAAAAGTAATTTGGAAATGTTGGGTCTGGGGACATAATTCTTAAGAAGCATAGAGGCAATTTATAAAGATCAGAATGCGAAACTTATAATAAATTACGGATTGACAGAGAGCTTCCAAATTACAAATGGCACAAGACAGGGCTGCCCATTGTCACCCTTATTGTGTATATCAGTACTGGAAGTACTATGTCAAAATATAAGAGAAACAGAAAAAATCATAGGAATAAAAGGCGGATAAAAGGAATATAAGGTCAAAGCCTTCGCTGATGACATAGTCTTGACATTACAAGAACCTCAATTTTCGACAGTAGAAGCACTAAAAGTAATTGAAGAATTCGGAGTGATGGCAGGATTTAAAATTAATAAAAGTAAAACAAAAATGTTGGTAAACCACATGAATGGGGAATAACTAGACCAATTACAAAGCAAAATGGAAATAATAATTGTAAAGAAAATAAAATATCTGGGTGCCTGGCTCTCCCCCCAAAATACAAACCTATTTAAGGATAACTACAAAACAACATGGAAAGAAGTAACAACAAATTTGGAAATACGGGATAGATTGAAACAATCTTTTTGTGGAAGAATAGCAGCCATTAAGATAACTGTCTTACCTAAGATGCTCTTAGGTATCTATTTCAAACCATCCCGATAGTCTCAGGACAAGGTCAATTCAACGAGTGGCAAAAAATGATCTCAAGGTTTGTATGGCAGGGGAAGAAACCTAGAATAAAATTTAAAATTCTAATGGACAGAAAGGAAAGAAGAGGTGTTTCACTACCAGATCTTAAAATATATTATGAAGCTGCATGTATAACAGGGCTAAAAGAGTGGTTCAGTTTTATCTGGAGGGGTTCGGAAACAGATATGGGTGGCATGCAAAAAATTTCGCCCAGCGTATCTGCCTCTGGCACAGCACCCGTGCTGTGCGCCAGTACTCCAAGTTCTTGTGGTCCGTGCACACCAAAACGTGGTGCCTCGCCTCCATCAGGAAATGTCACCATTGCTTGAACGCAGCCACAACAGCAAGCAATTCCTTATTGTAGATAGTGTAGTTCTGCTCCTGCTTTTCAGCTTTTGAGGGGGAAAAGCACACGGCTGCCAGTCCCCCTCTCCATCTAGTTGTAGCAGCCCTGCCCCTATCGCCCAATCCAAGACATCTGTCTCAACTCGCAGCGGTCGCTCGGGGTTGACATGCAGCAGCTGCTCCTCTGACACGAAGACTCTCTTAAGCTTCTCAAACCCCCTCTGCATCTCCTCAGTCCAGACAAACTTCTTCTTAGCACTAAGACAGTCCATTATGGGCGCAGTCAGTTTTGCGAAGTTCTTGTTGAATTTCCTGTAAAAGTTGCTGAAACCCAAGAAACGCTGGACCTCTTTCCGGTTCTTGGGGCTCTCCCATTAAACCATGGCCTTCACCTTCTCCGCATCCATGACCACACCCTTGTCCGACAGCCTGTAACCCAGGAATTCCACCTCTTTCACGTGGAAACAACACTTCTCCAGCTTCACCCACAAGCAATGCTCCTTGAGTCTGCTCAGGACTTGACGCACGTCCTCTACATGCTGTTTCGTTTCTTGTTGTCTGAGTACACTAGCACGTCGTCCAAAAAGCAAACGCAGTTACGGTACAGCAATGGCCCAAGCACGTGATGCATGAAGGCTTGGAAACAGTGACTTCCTGACTGCAATCTGAAAGGCATGATGAGATACTCAAACGCCCCCAGTGGGGTGAACATGGTGGTCTGCCATTCGTTGCCCTCACGCATTCTGATGAGGTTGTTGGCCCCCCGGAGGTCCAACTTGGTGAAAATTTTCCCCTTCCGCACCCTGGCTAGAACGTCATTGATCCGGGGCATCGGGAAGGCCACCGGTTCTGTCAGGCTGTTTAGGACCCTGTAATCAATGACCAATCTCTTATCGTTAGTCGATTTCTTGTCCACGAAGAACACTGGGCTCCCTCCTGCTGCCTGATGCATCCCTGATGATTCCCTGATGAATCCTCTCTTTAGATTTTTCTCAATAAAGTCCTTCAGGTCCTTGATCTCTCACTCCGACATGGAGTAGAGCTTCTCCACCAGCAGTGTGGCCCCCGGGATCAGGTTGATCTGGCAATCATATGGT
Source organism: Podarcis muralis (assembly GCF_964188315.1). Classification (NCBI taxonomy): domain Eukaryota; kingdom Metazoa; phylum Chordata; class Lepidosauria; order Squamata; family Lacertidae; genus Podarcis; species Podarcis muralis. The sequence goes on from NC_135657.1 coordinate 7,192,424, forward strand.
TGATGCGGTGGCAACGTGTCAGCCTCTTTCTCACTGAACACCTCCTGTAAGTCCCGATAACACGGGGGAATTTCAGTCATCCCTGTGAGTTGAGTGAGGCTGAAAGACTTCAAAAAAGTGTGACTATCCCAAGGTCACCCAGCAGCTGCATGTGGAGGAGCGGAGACACGAACTCGGTTCACCAGATTATGAGTCTACCACCCTTAACCACTACACCACACTGTCTCTTATTGGACAATACTAACAATAAGAAGTAAAAATGTATAATATGGCCAATGTAACGAACAGTATATGTAAATGAATATAGATGGACAACAAGAATTGTATATATAGAAAGATTTATTTGTTTATAGACATCTTACAGACAAAAATGGAAGAACAACAACTATATACAAAATGGATAAAGACAATGTGAACACACAGAGGCGACATTAAGAAGCCAGAAGAAGGAAGGAGGGAAGTTAGCTCTTAGGAGCAAGTATAAATGTAAAAAGCAGTGTAACGACTGCTCCCTGCATAAAACAGGTTGCGACCTTTGCGTGGACGCACGCAGCCCCTGGATCTGGAGCGGCTCCATCAGCATAGGCTTGGCTTTGCCTTCCCTCAGGTGGGATACCTGGAGGTCTCCGCCTACCCCAATCAGCTGTCCAATTCCACCAGAGGGAAGCGTTGCCAAGGAGATCTGGCCAGGTAGGGGAGGGATTACCTGCCCACACAATAGAGGGAGGATCTTACCTGGGAATCCTCACTTGGCTCCAGAGCTTCTCCCACCCTACCCACCCTCAGTTAATGTGTTATTTTGCAGGTTAACTTTTCTTCACAGGTATGCGGGCGCTGCTACGTTAAGGTCGCTGTCAAAGGGCCAGAAAGGAATTTCCCTGCATTGGCAGGTTTCGCCTTTCCCGTAGCAAAACGTCACAACTTTGGCGGTATCAGGCCTTACGAGGAATCCTTTTGTCCATCTTCCTCTTTGCAGCGGCGATACCAGGGTTCCCCGTTAAAGGGGTTTCTGAAGGGAGGCTTTGACCGTACGCCAAAAGGTCGTCACTGCTCTCCTCTGCGGCAGCGGCGAAACAGGGGTGGCTATCTCTGCTTGAACATATGTTCTCCAGAGCCGGCCCACCCCCACACAAACACTAGATAACCCTGTTGCTCCCTAGGTCCCCGGCTGGGGACTGGGGAGGGAGAATGCCCAATGCCTGAGCCAAGGTCTACTCACATTTGAAAGTTGTGGCCAATTTAATCCCATAGCACGTTGTCTTGAGTCGTTATTCCACATGACGGGAGAACCGCTCGGGATCTGGGGACTCCGCCTCTCCACGCAATATGTGTATGTACAGTATGTGTCAGGGCCGCCTCAGGTCCCAGCTCACAAGAGACCAACGCCAAGTCCACTTTATTTACAAAAGTCTTTATTGAAGTACATTGTTTGCTCCACAGCTGAGGCGCGCAGCCCCACGTCTGTTACGCTTAGACCGCTGAAGTCCCCTCTGAATCAGTCCCGCCTCTACACCAGTTTAAGAGGCTTGTGCTGGTCCACCTCTTCCTGTCCTTCCTTTTCCGCAGGGTCTTTCTGCCCCCCTGGGTTTCTCCCCTCCTTGATTCCCCTGACGCTGAATCCCCAGACAACTGCTCCCCCCTCCTTCGTGCTTTGGGACCAGGCTCCTCCTCTGGGCTTTCTGCATTTCCGCGCGCCTCCACATTTGAACTTGGCGCGCGTTCGCTACCTCTGACCTTCCTCTTGACAGTTACACTACTCTCTGTGCTACTCTCCGCCCCTTCCGGCAGGACGTCTTGCCCCGATCTCCTTCCCCTCTCTGCTTCCTGCTCTGCTTCGTCTGTCACACTGGGAACTCCACCCTCTTCACTCCGTTCCGGCGGGGAAGCCGGCCCCGATCTCCAACTCCCACTCGGGGTTCCCCTGCTGCTCCCCTGCTCCTGACGAGTCCCCCTGTAACTCCCCTTGGCCTGACCACGGGCGCCCCCTTTTGGGAATCCTCCGATTCACTTGAAAGACTCATGGAAACCCTCAAGTCATTGTCATCCTCCTCCTCCTCGTTCCGGGATTCTTCCCCCTTGCTCTCAGTCTCCTCCCTCATCTGTGCCTCTCTCCCTGAACCCCTGACATCCTTTTTTTTTTTAAAAAAAAAAATTATTAAATTTTCTTTCAGATAGTCAGAAATTTACAGAATAAAAAGTAAAAAGTGAAGATAAGAAAAAGAAAGAATACATAAACACCAACTTTCCAATAAACTTTAACCAATCGGACTTCCCCACATCTTCCGAATTCTGCGTTCTTTGCGATTAAAACATCAGCAATTTGTTACCTTATTTCATGTCTTACTGTATCTTTCAAATACTATGTTTCTAAATTTAAAATACTGTATCTCAGTTATTTGTACCTTAAAAATAAACATAGTATGGTTACTTCATGTTGTCCACCTCATCTTTCTTATAACTTAGTTTCCAATTCACCTATTCAAGTTGCTGAAGCAAAAGTTTCCTAATCGTACACATTCTTAACATTCATACAGCTTATAATGTTTATGCAAATAGTCCTTAATTTTTTTCCAGTCCTCCTCCATTATTTCCTCTCCCAAATCTCGGATTCTGCCAGTCATTTCAGCCAGTTCCATGTAGTCCATCAACTGCGTCTGCCATTCCTCCAGCGTGGGTAAATCTTGTGTCTTCCAGTGCTTTGCGATGAGAATTCTTGCTGCTGTAGTAGCATACATAAACAAAGTTCTATCCTTCTTTAACACTTTCTGGTCTACCATGCCCAGGAGGAAGGCCTCTGGTTTCTTGGGAAAGGTATACCTAAATACCTTTTTTAGCTCATTGTATATCATTTCCCAGAAGGCCTTCACTTTTGGGCAGGTCCACCAGAGGTGAAAGAATTTCCCTTCAGTCTCCTTACATTTCCAGCATTTATTGGCAGACAAGTGGTATATCTTAGCAAGCTTGACTGGGGTCATGTACCACCGGTATATCATTTTCATAATGTTTTCCTTCAAGGCATTACATGCCGTGAACTTCATTCCGGTGTTCCATAACCTTTCCCAGTCCTCAAACATAATGTTATGCCCAATGTCCTGTGCCCACTTTATCATGCCCACTGAACCCCTGACATCCATCCCCCCTCAAAGCCCCCCCTTCCCCCCTCCCGCCCGTCGGGCGCAGGTTTTGGGAGCCGTGTCTCTGCGGGGGTAGATGCTGGATACAGTTCGTCTATTTCGATTTCCTCTGCTTCCAGCTCAGTGTATGTGTGCTCGAACTCGGGTTCATCCCCCAAAGTGTTCTCGGTCTCCTCTCCCATTGTTACTTCGTCCGGTGCTGTTGGCCAAGGCCCCTCCCTCCACCTCCTGCGCCAGTCCTCCTCTGGTTGCTCGTCCCACCAATAAGAGGGTTCCGTCTCCACCCCCGAGCACGATCCCCTGGGAGGGCTCAATTCTGGCGTCCCCTCCTCCGCGGAAGAAAACCCCCGGAAAGTGCTGGCTGAAAGTGTGGGCGTAAAAAGCCAGTCGTCAAAGTACTCAGCTGGCATGGGCCTGTGTGGGAAAAGGGCATGGAACTCGTCCTTGAGAAGAGGCTCGTCCAACGCGTAGTCCGGCACCCAACTGTTGGCGCTGGCTGGGGTACCCTCTCTGGCGAGAAAATATTCTATTCCCTCTTCCCCCCATCTCTAGTCCAGAATCTCTGTGACCTCGTTGAGTGGTTCGGCCCTAGGTGACCTCCCCCTCTTGGGTGACTCTCTGCGTGGGTCTGGTGCCGTCCCTGACTCCTGAAATCTGTGTGGGGCCTTGTAGGGGGTGAGCACCTACCTATGAAAGACCGGGTGCATTCTGGAACCTTCGGGGAGGGCCAGTCGAAACGCTACGGGATTGATCCTGGCCTCAACTTGGTATGGCCCTAGCTGCCTGTGTCCCAGCTTCTTCTTAGCTAACGACTTGGCCGGCACCACTTGGGCCGCTAACCATACCCAGTCCCCCACCTGGATGTCTTCTCCTGCCCTCCTGTGTTTGTCCGCCTGCACTTTATAGGCTTGTTTAGCTAGTTCCAAAAGTCTCCGCAGCTCCTCGTGCACCTCTTGCAGTTCTGCTGCGAAATGGTCGGCCCCCTGCGGCGCCCCCTCCCCCGTCGTTACGAACCCCGGGAAGGTTCTGGGATGTTGTCCATTGTTAGCAAAGAACGGCGTCACCCCCGTCGACGCGTGCTTTGTGTTGTTGTAGGCAAACTCAGCCATTGGCAGGTAATCCACCCAAGCTGCGGGTCGCTGATTGGCGTAACATCTCAGGTACTGCTGCATGATAGCGTTGACCCTCTCTGCTTGGCCGTTGGTCTGTGGATGTCTCGCCGACGATAGGTTGATCTTGACGTGCAGGATACCTAGGAGCTCCTGCCAGAAACTGGAAACAAACTGGCGCCCCCTGTCGGACAGGATGGACCGTGGCAGCCCATGCACTCTGAACACATGGTCGATGAAGAGTTTGGCGGTCTGTTCCGCTGTTGCCACCTTCGCGCAAGGAATGAAGTGCGCCATCTTGGTGAACAGGTCCACAACCACCAGTACCACCGTCTTGCCTCGGGAGCTGGGCAGATCAGTAACAAAGTCCAGCGCTACCCGCTCCCACGGTTGCAGTGGCGTCTCCAGCGGTTCCAGTAGTCCCGCTGGCTTCTGGTGCACTGGCTTGGACCTCTGACAGGTGTCACATCTGGCGACGTAATTCGCGACCTCTCCTCGCATTTGGGGCCACCAAAAGTCCCTGGCTACCAGTTCCGCTGTCTTCTCCTTGCCGAAATGGCCCGCGCTGGGTGCGTCGTGCAACTGGTGCAGAACCTTTGCGCGGAGATCGTCCCCTGGCACGTAGAGGGCACCTTTGCGAGTTAACAGCCCGTCGCGTATCTGGAACTCGTCGTCTCTCGTTGTACCTCTGCGCAGCTCTTCCATCTTGGATTGTGCAAACTGATCCGTCTGCAGCGCGCGTCGCACCGCGTCCAGGTCGACGGCGACTGAAGCGCACGCCCACGCCTGCGGTGCGAAAATGTGCTTGGCTGCTACTGTTGCCGCTTCCTCGAGATATTGCGGTTTCCTTGAGAGCGCATCGGCTATGACATTGGAGTCCCCCGGGATGTACTCTATTCGGAAGTCGAAATCCGCGAAGAATTCCGCCCAGCGCATGTGCCTCTGGCTCTGGAGCTTCGTCGTGCGCCAATACTCTAAGTTCTTGTGGTCCATGCGGACCTGCACGGTATGCTTGGCTCCTACGAGGAAGTGCCGCCACGCTTTCAAAGCCGCGTGAATGGCCAACAACTCCCTGTCCCAGATGGTGTAGTTTTGTTCCGCCTTGCTGAGCTTCCGGGAGTAGAAAGCACAGGGCCTCCAGTGCCCTTGCGGATCTTCCTGCAAAAGGACAGCTCCCACCGCTCTGTCTGATGCGTCAGTCTCGACCCGCATGGGCCTGCCGGGATTCACGTGCAGCAGCTGTTCCTCGGAGGCGAAGAGGCTTTTAAGCTTCTGAAAAGAGCGCTCCGCCTGGTCCGTCCAAGTGAACTTCTTCTTCTTGGAACTGAGAGTGTCCGTGATTGCTGCCGTGTCCTTCGCGAAACCTCTGATGAACTTGCGGTAAAAGTTGGCGAAACCGACGAACCTCTGGACCTCCTTCCGATTGCGCGGGCTCTTCCAGTCCAACACCGCGCGGACCTTGATGCTGTCCATGGCCAGCCCCTTGTCGGACAGCTTGTAGCCCAGGAAATCCACCTCCGTCACATCGAACTGGCACTTCTCCAACTTGGCGTAGAGTCTGTGTTCCCGTAGTCTCTGCAGGACCTCCTTTACGTCCCTCTCGTGAGCTTCCGGCGATTCCGAGACGATCAGGATGTCGTCGAGGAAGCACACACACTTCTTGTAGAGGAGTCCCGCTAGCACGTGATGCATAAAGGCTTGGAAGCAGTGGGATCCATTTTGGAGACCAAAAGGCATAACTCTGTATTCATACGTGCCCAGAGGCGTGAACATGGCCGTCTTCCACTCATCGCCCTCACGCATGCGTATGAGATTGTACGCTCTGCGCAGATCCAACTTGGTGAAGATCCTCCCCTTCCGCACGGTCGCTAGGAGGTCGTCAATCTTGGGCATGGGAAAGGCCTTGGGCTTCGTCATCGAGTTTATGGCTCGATAGTCCACAATGAGTCTCTTCTGGGGCGTGTCCTTCTTCTTCACAAAAAACACAGGACTGCCCCCCACTGCTTTGGATTCCTGGATGAATCCGCGCTTCAAATTGTGCTCTATGAACTCCCTGAGTTCTTGCATCTCATCTTCAGACATGGAATACAGCTTTGCAGTCGGCAGCTTCGCCCCCGGCAACAGGTCAATCGCACAGTCGTAGGGCCTGTGGGGTGGCAACTGGTCACTTCCTTCTCGCAGAAAACCTCCAAAAACCCCTCGTACTTGCGGGGGACTGCCTGCACCATGCCGAGTTGCAGCTGCTGCTCAGCTTCCGCCTCTTGGCTGGACTGGATGCAATGTTGAGCACAGTACGATGAGCAAAAGGTGAGCTGTCGCTGGTACCACGCCACTGCTGGACTGTGTCTCTCCAGCCAACTCATGCCTAACACTATAGGCATGTCTGACAGGCGGGTGACGTTGAAGCTAATGACTTCTCGATGATTTCCAATCTGCATCACCATGGGAGGTGTCTGTTGCACAACTTGCCCTCCTAGCAATTTCCTGCCATCGACCGTGACGGCGTTCAGGGGCGTCGTAGCTGGCAGAAGCGCTATGCGATGCTGCTTGACGAACTGCACCCCCACAAAGTCCGCGTTGCTACCAGAGTCGATTGTAATGGGAACTTCTAGGGTGGTTCCATTCGGCAACTGGAGTGTTGCAGTGAGCTGCACCGCTGGCTTGGGTGGTAAGGGGTCTGTGCGTTGCAAAATCGCTGGGGACTGCTCTACAGACTCGCCTGGCTGAGCCCCAGCATCGCTGTCTCCAGCCAGGCACTGTCGTTTCCCTGAAATTGCTCTTCGTGAAGTACGTCTGCTGCGACCGTTGCTAACGCTGCAGTGTGCTTCTGGAGCCTCTGGGGACACTCTTTAGCCATGTGCTGTGCACTGTCACAGATGTAACATTTCCTGTTCCCTCTAGGAGGCTTCGCCTTGACTGCACCGGACGTTGGGGCTCTGGCTGCTGTCTGAGCTCTAGCACCGCCAAGCTCCATTGGTTCCTCCCCCTGCCGCATCAGAGGCGAAGGATGCGCATGGCCGAACTCCCTGGGGATAAGAGGAGGTGCCCTCGCTGGCGCACGCACCTGGCGACCTTCCTCACTGTGCCAAGGACGTTCTTCGTGTCGCACTCCAATCGCAAGAGCCCTCTGTACTACTTCAGCTAGGGTTTGAGGTCTGTCACCCCTGGCCAATTCATCTTTTATGGAGCCGTGGAGTCCCTCCCAGAACAAATCTCTCACTGGTTTGGAGTCTTTCTCCCAGCCCAATACAGTCAGCAATGCAAAAAAGCGAGAATGGTACTGACGCACAGTGGCTTTTCCTTGTCGGAGTCCGTGCATCTCTCGGCGCGCAACATCAACATCCACGGTGGATTGGAAACAAGCGTCTATAGCTTTGATAAATTCATCAGAATCACGGCGGGCAGGACCATCTTCGCGCCACAAATTGCGCAGCCACGCTCTAGCGTCCCCATGCAAATGAGACACAATAAAACCCACTTTCTCCTCCTCATCTTTAAAGTCATTGCGAAGCAAATGCAGTGCATATAGGACGTCTGCTCTGAAGCTGGGGTAGTGCTTCAGGTTCCCATCGAAGTGGGCAACTAAACTGCCCCCCCGCCTTCCGAGTCCGATTCCCTCTGATCTGGACCCTGGGAACCCCTCTCTGCATGCACGCTCCCACCTGGCTTGCAGATCTTGGCATCGCTTCTCCGCTTCGTCACTCTTCTTCTGAGAGGCTAGTACCGCAGTGGAGAGCTCGGTGACTGCGTTCCGTAGTGCTGTAAACTGTTCCTCCGCACTCATGGCTGCCACACTTCGTGAGCTTTGCAAAAAAAAATTTGCGTTCTTTTTGAGAGGGGACTTACTGTCAGGGCCGCCTCAGGTCCCAGCTCACAAGAGACCAACGCCAAGTCCACTTTATTTACAAAAGTCTTTATTGAAGTACATTGTTTGCTCCACAGCCGAGGCGCGCAGCCCCACGTCTGTTACGCTTAGACCGCTGAAGTCCCCTCTGAATCAGTCCCGCCTCTACACCAGTTTAAGAGGCTTGTGCTGGTCCACCTCTTCCTGTCCTTCCTTTTCCGCAGGGTCTTTCTGCCCCCCTGGGTTTCTCCCCTCCTTGATTCCCCTGACGCTGAATCCCCAGACAACTGCTCCCCCCTCCTTCGTGCTTTGGGACCAGGCTCCTCCTCCGGGCTTTCTGCATTTCCGCGCGCCTCCACATTTGAACTTGGCGCGCGTTCGCTACCTCTGACCTTCCTCTTGACAGTTACACTACTCTCTGTGCTACTCTCCGCCCCTTCCGGCAGGACGTCTTGCCCCAATCTCCTTCCCCTCTCTGCTTCCTGCTCTGCTTCGTCTGTCACACTGGGAACTCCACCCTCTTCACTCCGTTCCGGCGGGGAAGCCGGCCCCGATCTCCAACTCCCACTCAGGGTTCCCCTGCTGCTCCCCTGCTCCTGACGAGTCCCCCCTGTAACTCCCCTTGGCCTGACCACGGGCGCCCCCTTTTGGGAATCCTCCGATTCACTTGAAAGACTCATGGAAACCCTCAAGTCATTGTCATCCTCCTCCTCCTCGTTCCGGGATTCTTCCCCCTCGCTCTCAGTCTCCTCCCTCATCTGTGCCTCTCTCCCTGAACCCCTGACAGTATGTAAATAAATAAAAAAACTAATAACGGTCATCATGGAAAAAAATATTAAAAATATATAAAAAGGTCTATTGCTGATAAAACCATACGTGACCTTTGAAATAGGTTTGTGGGAATGGGTTCTGGGTTTTTTTGTTTTGTTTTGTATTCTCATTTTGTATTTTAATGTTGTAAACCACTCTGTGATCTTCAGATGAAGAATGGTATACCCAAGTAGCAGATAAATAATTTTATTTTAATTTAATTGGCTATTCAAACCTAAGCAGAGTTTCATACTAACAGCAAGAAATAAAACCCACTCCTCCCTTGTAGAGTACAGATTTGCCACTAAGTGAGATACCACTTCTGTCCAGCTCTAAGTTTCAGTCAAATATTTATCTTTCATAGTGTCATTTTGAAAGATTAAGCATGGAAATTCAGAACATGAAAGAAAGCGAAATGGATAGAACCATAAATCTTTGCTCAAAGATGAGGTTACCAACGTTAGTGCCTGGTGGACCTAAACTGGTACCCAGGAAGTCTTTGAAGACCACACTCTCTGCCCCTTCATCAAGAGTAAACATCCCACCTGGAGGTTTAAGTGAAGTGGATTGAGCTCTGAAAATTATAAATACTCTTCTGCCAGATACCTTTTTCTAAATTAACGTAGAATTAGAAATATTGGTTTAGGATATTATATTTAGATGGCATTTCACTTGCTTTCTCTCTGTGTGTATATGCAGCTAGAGAACCCGTAAGAAACAGAAGGCAATGTAAGAAGATCCATGGGCATTGTTACAAATCCCAATGCAAAATTTTACATTATTCTAGAGGAAAATGTGCAGAGAATGTTCTATGCTGCGTGCTTGTGTAAGTATGAAGCTCCCAGATATTGTGGTGGGTTGGACCTGATGACACTTTGGGTTCCTTCCAGCTATACGATTCTATGATTCTGTGAAAAATACATGGTATTTAAAGTATTAATTCACTTGCAAGTGAATTGAAGATGGTGTCTTAGAAATATTCTTGCTGGCGGCTTGCAAAAACATTACACTTGCCCCAGATATTGTCAAGGCAAACAGTTCCAGCAGGTGGTTGTTCTTGTGCTTGTTGTTGTGAATAATAATATCAATAGCAAGAATTCTTTATTTTAAAAATAGAACACCACAAATCAGCAACAAATGGAGTAGTGCGCTTGTTCAAGGGCTCTAGGTCAAATTTGACTTTGTCTTTTTTCCCCCTTTTTATTCCTTTTCTCTCACAGACCAATAGGCTGAAGAAGGTATCTACATTTGCTCTTACACTCCTGCTCATTGGAATGCAGAATAAAATTGTACCTGTCTGCAGCGAAAGTATCTGTGTGTGCTTCTTCCCTTTCTGCTCATTTTACTTATTTCTCTTATAAGCCCCGTTCGGTGCCCAATAAGCATGGGACGCCTTTGCCTGGCGACGCTGTGGCCCATAAATTGCAGCAAAATCTCCTCTGTGTAATGGGCTCATGGGAAAAAGCTGTCCCATGAGCAATGCCAGATTTACATATAAGCTAAACAAGCCATAGCTTAGGGCCCCTCTTTCTTGGGGGCCCGAAAAAAAATTAAAGGGGAAAAAACTGGATGTATATTTCCAATACAGTGGTACCTCCGATTAAGAACTTAATGCATTCTGGAGGTCTGTTCTTAACCTCAAACTGTTCTTAACCTGAAGACCACTTTAGCTAATGGGGCCTCCTGCTGCTGCTGTGCCGCCAGAGCATGATTTCTGTTGTCATCCTGAAGCAAAGTTCTTAACCTGAGGTACTATTTCTGGGTTAGCGGAGTCTGTAACCTGAAGCTTATGTAACATGAAGTGTATGTAACCCGAGGTACCACTGTATATAAGATAAAAAATAAATAAAATAAAACCTACATGCAGCAACAGTGTTTTGTCTTGGGTAGGCTCCATATTAGGTAAATAAATTACCATATAGCATATATTCAACACAAAAACCAGCAACAATTTGTTGTTGACAAAGGACAGCTGGACTTATAAAGGGCCCCATTACCTTCATTAGCTTAGGGCCTCATGAAATCTAAATTCAGCCCTGTGCATGAGCCTTTGCTGTGGAGGGGAAGGGAAATCCTATGTAGGACTGCTTCCCCTGGAGCTCACAGCCATTTTGCTTTGAGAATTCCCCTCTCACCCGCCCCCAAATTAGAGCCTTTATAGAGCAATTTTGGGATGATAGTTGACAGGGCCAGAAATAATTTTTCTCTCTAAAACTGAGACACTAGGTTGTTGTTGTTTTGCCTTTCCCTCAGTGAAACTATGCCTTCCGTTTGTCAGGCGGAAGAACATTGTTTGTATGAGGGCAGAGATGGCGTTGGGTAGGATCAACATAGTATAGGGGAGAACCTATAAGGGGTCTGAGGGGTGGATTGACCACAGCAAACCCAAGCGTGGGTTCGGTATCTACTTGCTTGGAGTCTGCACCCTGGTCTCCCAGTGAGACCTCGCTTGCCTGGCTTGCACCACAGCAAACCTCAAGACTGGATGACTCCCATTGTTCTGGTTTGGAGGGGTTCAAACCCATCAGAACCATTCCACCAACATGGAGCTTGTGGGATGATGTACTTATACTTTGACATAATGCCATGCCAAACCTTGCCCTGCCTGCTGCTGTCAAGAAATATTTGGCCTGACTTTAATCCCATCACTGTTGAACGGTCTGGTGATGTGGCTGCTCTCATGGGTCACATCATGCTCTAGCCTGGGCAACTAACTACCTCTATGAGGAACATTCTTTTTTTATTGCATTGAGATCAAAGATATAAGAAAAGATTGGGTGGAGGAGGGGTTCTCCTGCTACTTAAATGATGCTGTGAAGCATATCAGCTGCATCCACTCACTCCATACACAATCAAAATATATGCAATGCTTGCAAACAGAACATGACGACAGAGGCTCTTTCTTGGAAGTAAGGGGCAAATCTTTCCTGAACAAGAGAGTTATTCCCCTCCACCCCCCAAAAAAGTTATCACTGGTGAAAGGATGTTGGGACCACCCAAGAGTCAAAGCCCAAGAGTCCAAGATCAGGACATGAGCTTCAGCAACACGATGATGATAATGATGATGAGAATAATGTTAATTTATTTATTTATACCCCTCCTATGTGGCTGGGTTTCTCCAACCACTCTGGGTGGCTCCCAAAATAATTACAGTGGTACCTCGGGTTAAGTACTTAATTCGTTCCGGAGGTCTGTTCTTAATCTGAAACTGTTCTTAACCTGAAGCTCCACTTTAGTTAATGGGGCCTCCTGCTGCCGCTGCGCCGCCTGAGCATGATTTCTGTTCTCATCCTTAAGCAAAGTTCTTAACCCGAGGTAATGTTTCTGGGTTAGCGGAGTCTGTAACCTGGAGCGTATGTAACCTGAAGTGTATGTAACCCGAAGTACCACTGTAATGATAATTGAAAACATGGAGGGGGGGGGGCGATAAAACACCAGACATTAAAAACTTATCTAAACAGGGCTGCCTTTTGATGTCTTCTAAAAATCATGTAGTATTTCCTTGACATCTGATGGGAGGGCGTTCCACAGGGCAGGCACCACTACCAAGAAGGCTCCCGGCCTGGTTCCCTGTAACCTCACTTCTTGCAGTGAGGGAACTGCCAGAAGGCCCTCGGAGCTGGACCTCCGTGTCCAGGCTGAATGATGGAAGTGAAGACGCTTCTTCAGGGATACTGGGCCAAGGCCGTTAGGGCTTTAAAGTTCAGCACCAACACTTTGATCGTGCTTGGAAACATACTGGGGGCCAATGTAGGTCTTTTGGTCTTTTAGGACTGGTGTTATATGGTCTCGGCGACCACTCCCAGTCACCAGTCTAGCAGCCGCATGTGCAGAAACTGCCTTCTTGTCTATTGGGCCCAGTATTTGTCTTGTCCGCTCAATTCATTGAAGCTTGCCTACATTCGCAGGGGACAGACAAGTCCCTAATTTACTCTGGATTTGAGACCCATCAGCTACCCTCACCTGGTTTAGCTGGCCATTAGACAGCTTCTAGGAACCACAGGTAGAGTTGAGTACAAATTGGGGACCAATTGTTGAAGAACTGCTACAGGGGGAGAACCATATGTCCCCCTGCCAGAGATACTACCCCTCCCCTAACACCCCATACACAGGTTAGGAGAACCTGAGATATAAGGCAAAATGTACATTCTCTATCTTCCTCATTTCTCTGTGTGAGAGAAACAAGCCTGCCCCCTTCAATGTTTTACTTTCTCTCTCTCTGTAAGAATTCCTGTGGACACCCATGATTCTACCTTTGAGGTTACAATTTTCTCTCCGTAGAAAGTGGCTGTAATATTGTGGAAAACTTGTATGTGAAATGTGGCCCTGGTTTAGTCCATTGAGTTGTGTCTCAATGCTTATTCCTGGTTCTGGTTGCAACTGGTACTTTTTAATATATGGGAAAGGTGTGTGGAAGAAAGAGGACTAATAGAAAAACAGAGACGGTTGATGGCTTAAATTATTTTTAAAAGGAGATGGAAGAGACTTTGATAAGTTGCTATGATGGTTGAATGGATCTATAGGTGCTTCTGGGGGTATGAAACCATATTTCCAATCCAGTGAATCTTGACTGCATCGTCAGTTTAATGTACTGTACAGAACTTCTTGAATAGCAAGGAAGAACATGCAAACTGGTGCTGCTTGATAGGGACCTCAATTATCAGTAAGATCTGAGCCACATTGAAACCATTTTTCCAACCGGGTGAATAGCGAATTCATTGCCAGATTAATGTACTCTGCCACAGTTTCCTCTCAGTTGCGTACCATGGCCTCTTGAGGGGTGGCAGTAGAAGTTTCTTTCACCACAGGCATCACAACCAGATCATTAATAAACAGTGTTTATGCACCTGTTTATAAGAGAGTTCAATAAATGAGAGGATGTTTGTGTTAGATAAATTCAGCTCCGGACCTCCGAGCTGATACAGCTCATCTTGGCTTGAGCCCAGCAGAGTATAAAACACCCAGAGTCCGCGACGAAAGGATGAGGTAGGTATGGCTACATTGCTATGCTTTATTACTAAGCTATGCGGAGAGCATACAAATATACATCTTGCCTCTGTGAGAAGCAGAGAGCAACTCCAACAAAGAAACGACAGTACAAAGGAAACAGGAAACCAGTAAACGTCACATCCTGTCTCCCTTTCCCGTGGGAATCCAACAGTATCTGGACTGTGGAATGTAAACATAGTCCTGTGACTCACAGCAGCTGCTCAGTGAGGGAAACAGAAACTAACATCCTCCCCCTTTCTGTGTATATCACTGGGCAGTGTGTTCGTACAATATCAGTACAAACCCAACTTCTTTACATAGGTACAGTGTTGATCCCTTGGAACAACCTTGGACAATATATCAGCAGGAATTTCATTACCTGGCATATAGGACACCGTTACAAGTCCTTTCTGAACACATTCTCTACCATGTTGCAGCTTCAAGTGCTTTGTGCTTTGCTTACAACCTTCAGAATTCAGCAAAGCCAAACATGCTTTGTTGTCCTGATAAACCTGGATTGGACATTTGACAGGAATTCTCATGTCTTTGCACAACTGTAACAACCATTCACAATCCACAAGTGAATAAGACAGTGCATTCAGTTCAGCTTCCCAAGTACTCAAGCTAACTGTTGTTTGCTTCTTGCATGACCAATCAAATAGACCCTTATTGTACATATAGCAAACTCCAGACGTACTTTTCCTGTCTGTAGTGTCACTTCCAAAACATGCATCTGCAAATATCTCAAGACCACCAGACTTCTGATTGTTAAATCTCAGTCTGTAATGCATAGTGCCTTTCAAATAGCGTGCTATGTGTTTCAGAGCTTTCCAATCCTTAACCGTAGGATTGTTGACTTGTCTACTTAGCAAATTACAGCTAACAGCAATGTCAGGTCTTGAACATCTGGCAATGAAGTTTAGTTTGCCTAGCACACTTCTGTACAGTGTAGTGTCAGAAAATGCTCCTGCAGTGTCATCTACCTGATAACCTGTTATCATCGGTGTGTCTACAGGGTTAGCATCCATCAGGTTTAGTTTGCTTAACACAGCAGCAATTTTCCGTGACTGGTGTACTAGAATATTACCATCTTGGTCTCTCTCTATTTCCAGAGATAGGTAGTTGGTTACCTCACCAAGATCTTTCGTGTCAAAGTGCTCTTTCACTTGAGCTAGGGCGCTATTGTACATTTTGACATCCTTCCAAAAGAAAATAATATCATCAACATAAAACAAACAATGTTTGCTGACTTTCTATTGCAGTCCTTTCAGGGATACTCCTGCTTTCTGCAGGAGTGAAAAACAACAAACAACACAAGCAACACGAAGACCAGTATACTAGATGAACTCACATCTGTCAATCTTTGAAAGTCCGTAGAAGTACCTTTGTTCTTCTTATTGTATTTGTAGCGTATGGGTTGTAAAGTGTGAAGTTTATATATTTTTCATGTACACAGGTCATTGTTTCATATTTGAATTCTTTTGTAGTTGTGCTGAAGAAGATTCCAGTGAAACAGTCAGATTATACGGGATCACTGTCCTACGTTGTTATTCACTTACTACTTCAGCACCCATGAACGCCTAAAAAGTTTTACTGCTTAGCCCACAGGATTGCATCTACTACTTTGTTTCAACTATAGACTTAATATACTTCTATGGACTTTCAAAGATTGACAGATGTGTGTTCATTTGATTTCAAATATATTAAAGAATTTACAAGTGCACACATTTTGTTTTTGTTTTTTTTTGTAGTACTAAATTATGTATATCATGCAACAAGAATTGGAGTGCTATCTAGAATACTGGTCTTCGTGTTGCTTGTGTTGTTTGTTGTGTTAAGTTTGCAACACGTGGGTTTGTTGTTCTGAATAGCGGTGAAAAGTAAGACATATAACCAAATTTGAAATATTTAGATATGAAGTATTGAATGGGATGGTCAAGATGTGGCCCTGCAGAGCTTAATGGACTCCTGTCATCCACACTAGCATTGACAATGCTCAGGGATGATGGGATAAAATCTAGAGGGCTACACTTTAGCTAACCATGCTACAGGTGTTTAAAACAACGGGCCTGAAGGAAGGACAAATTCACAATTTGGACATGATCCATCTGTTATGCTTCACTCTATGCCTCTCCCTGCATTTCATATTCAGTGCATTGAATCTGTCAATGGAGGGTCTCCTTTCCCTTCTATTTCCAGGCTTTGCTTCACCCCCTCCTTGAGGGTTTTTGCTTGTCTGGGTCCCCAAACTCTGTGTCAGACAACTGGACCTTCTGACAAGCAGCAAAAGAGCAGGCACAGAGGAAGGAGGAGGAGGATTCCTACAGGAGGGGGGAGCAGTTAGTCAAAGGAAAGGCTCAGATAGTGACACAGACAGAGAAATAAAGAGAGGGGAATCACCCTGTCACAAGATTAGCCGAGAAGCGTGAAAAGTATAGGAAGAAGAGGTGGGGGGTTTTCCTGTTGGGGGAGAAGAGGGGGGAGCTCATTCCTGGCAACTGTGGAATCGGAGGAAGACTGAAATTAGCGGAGCTCCAACCGGAGCTTTTTGTTGAACCAATAAATCTTAATTACTGTATTTTCTGGCGTATAAGACTACCTTTTAACCCAGGAAAATCTTCTCAAAAGTCGGGGGTCGTCTTACATGCCAGCTACAGCAGCAGCTCCTGCAGCAACTCCCCACCAAAGGATAAAACAACAGCAAATTAAATCAGAGGACACCAAGCTCTCTAGATAAAGCAGAAATATGCCTGAAAATTGGCCCCAGAAGCCCCTGGCCACTGGGATTTCCGAGCTGGACTGGAGACTGGTTTTTTAAATTTTTATTTGGTGTGTGTTGGAAGAGGGGTAGTCTTCTATGACGAGTATATCCCAAACTCTATATTTTAACTGGAAAAGTTGGGGGGTCGTCTTATATGCCCAGTCGTCTTATACGCCGGAAAATATGGAAATTAACTGCTGGAGTCGTCTCGTGTGTGGGAGAGAGACCCAATCCTTACACTCTGGTTAATCCGGCCCCTGCGACAGTTTATTTCAATCCTTTAAAAAGCTCCCTGATCTAAGCCATGCACGTTAAGAACCCAACAATACTAGCCAATAAGTTTGGACTCTGGAGTCAAATTCCAAATGGTGATAATTGGAAGAATACTGTGTGTGGGTTTGCCCCCACCGCACCCTATGGTGGGTGGTTATATTTCAGCAGTGAAGAATGGCTCGAAAGGGGTCGTGATGGTTATTATTTAAACTGATACTGATCAGGAAATGACTCAGAGCAGGTACTGTGCTAGGTTACTTAAGCATGACTGCTGAGAAAGTAAAATGATATCATCTCGAGAGGAAGGGGCACAGATCAGTGATGCAGGACAAACTGTGCACATCCAAGGTCACGGGTTCAAATCATGACAACTCTAAGCAGGGTTGGGAAAGATGCCTGTCTCAAGACCTGGATGGCCATTGCCAGAAACTAAACGCCACACATTTTCCCCCCTCCAAAGGATCCTGGGAACTATGGTTTATTAAGCATGCTAAGAACTGCAGCTATGTGAGAGGTAAACCACTGTTCCCAGAATCCGTCAACACGTGGGAAAATGTGCTTTAAAAGTATGGCATGTATGTATGTAACTTCAGTGTAGAATAGAAAATACCGAGCCGATTGCGCATCTCAGTATTAAGCATCTTGCTTTATAACTCGTTTGTACCTCTATTTCAGCAAAACCAACATTTTCCTTATTCTGATGAGTGATGACCAAGATTCCAGAAACTGATGGGAGCACTGTCTTGTCTCCCTCTGAAAACATAAGGGATATTTTGAATATTCCTGCCAGACAGTCAGAAACTTTGCTGAGTTTCTTTTATTTAAGAGAGGAGAGTTTAAAGCAGGAGTAGGCAACCTAAGGTCCGGGGGCCGGATGCGGCCCATTTGCCTTCTCAATCCGGCCCGTGGACAGTCTACTTTTACATGAGTAGAATGTGCCCTTTTATTCAAAAAGCATCTCTGGGTTATTTGTGGGGCCTGCCTGGCGTTTGAGTAGAATGTGTGCTTTTATTTAAAATGCATCTCTGAGTTATTTGTGGGGCATAGGAATTCGTTCATTCCCCCCCCCCCCAAAAAAAAAATATAATCCAGGCCACCACATGGTCTGAGGGATGGTGGACCTGCCCACAGCTGAAAAAGGTTGCTGATCCCTGGTTTAAAGGAACTAATGAGTGAGGGAGAAACAAACTTCTTGCGTGTTTCTCCTACTTTCTTTTAGATAATAATACTAATGATGATGATGCCAGAATATAAATCCTTACTTCAAGAGACAGGAATTGTTGTTCTATAAACTAAATTCTGGAGAGAAAGACAGCCAGACTCATCAGACTGACAAGAGGAAATGTCCTGTTTCCTTCGTATGTCCCCAGGTACTGAGCAGGTGGCAAAACCCAAGTTCGTTTGGCAACCCTTCTGATGTTATACAAATGTTTGCACAGAAATACAGAGAAAAAGAGAAAACTGTGCATACTTTGGTGAAAATAACATTGAAATGCATTTTATTAGGGGAAATTGCTTGCAAAAAATATGTACAAAATGGGCATGTTTGAAGAAATTCGCCCTAAATTGCTGATGAATTTTCAGGAGGATTTTTTTTCAGATTGCTGCAGAAATGGTCAGATCTGAATTTAAGATTAGAAAAATGAGAAAGTAAGAGATATCATATTGGTTCTCTGACCCTATTGCCCAGAAACCTATGTCCCCACTGTGGAAGGACGTGTGGATCCAGAATTGGCCTCCACAGTCACTTACGGACTCACTGTTAAAACCATGTTTATGGAAGACAATCTTACTCGGCTATGGTAAAGGTAAAGGTAAAGGACCCCTGACAGTTAAGTTCAGTCGCGAATGACTGGGGTTGCGGTGCTCATCTTGCTTTACTGGCTGAGGGAGCCAACGTTTGTTCACAGACAGTTTTTCCAGGTCATGTGGCCAGCATGACTAAGCCCCTTCTGGCAAAACCAGAGCAGTGCACGGAAACACCATTTACCTTCACGCCATTTACCTACTTGCACTTTGATGTGCTTTGAAACTGCTAGGTTGGCAGGAGCTGAGACGGAACAATGGGAGCTCACCCCGTCACGGGGATTCGAACCACCTACCTTCCGATCGGCAACCCCTAGGCTCAGTAATTTAGACCACAGTGCCACCCGCATCCCTACTCAGCTATGAGTGATCACCAAGGAAGAAGAAGAATACTCTGTAGTATAACATATACACTATGCTGGTCACCAGACAACAGTTTTGCTTGAACTCACAAACTCAGCATTGAATTTTAATTAATTATTGCAATTGTAGGAAATATCAGACTATTGCACCTCTCTGGCTATGTGAAAAATGATAAAGATATAATAAGACGCTGAGATACAGAACTAGATTGGTGGTGCTGTGTCAAAATACAACAAGCTCTTCCCATTAACTCATTAATAATTCACTCAATTCTTCCCATCTAAAAAATTGAAAATACTAGTCTCTCCTTGCAGACAGTTGCACTGGACCTGTTTATCTTTTCGGGGGGAAATGCAGGTCATTTTGCAGGGCAGTGGGGAGCCCTCTTGTGCCTAGTTTTCACACATTGCAGGTGTGTCTATTTTCCTTTTATTTCCTAATTAAAAAAAATTTCCTACAGGGACTAGAGGCCCTACAGTAAATATTGCATTGGGGAGAAATGTCATTTCTGTTGCTTGTCAAAAATTTGAATCCAGAGATCCCTTCAGCTGTAGGTTTTGAGGGTTGAACAAGATGCCAAATTACCTGTAAAGCCGGAACTGTATGTTTGGAGTAAGTCAGAACTAAGAATTTATTCATTATAGTAAGCACTTGGGTTTACTTATTAAAATTGCTATATAAATGGTTCCTGGTATTAACCCTGGGAGATAAATCCTCCCGGTGGAGATTTAATGTGAAGAATAAAATCCATTCAAATGGTTGAATGAGCTGGCATGTAAGTATAACATTTGCCAGGCTATTAAATCCCAAGTTTAGAGAAGTTAAAGGTGACTGATCAGTAGCAGAGAAAGAACTGAAATGTATTTGTGGGTCGCAGTGCACTGAGTAGATCTCTCTGCTGCATCTGGTGGAATTTCAGTACCTGGACCAAATTAGTCTGATTGCAATTATTGCGAGCTATTCTGAGATCAACATTTGTTGTTGGAAAACCAGAATTCAAATATAGTGGTACCTCAGTTTTTGCACGTCTCTGTTGATGAACGTTTAGGTTTTCAAACGGCAGAAACATGGACATAAATACTTGAGTTTTCGAACACTTTTCTGAAGTTGAACATACACCACTCTTGGGAAAACCATAGCTTTAACTATACAGACCAATTTGATGTCCTAAGGAAAAGTGGGACATTCCGGGATCAAATCAGAAACCGGGACGGCTTCTGTAAATCCGGGGCTGTCTCTGGGAAACAGGGACACTTGGAGGGTCTGAGAAAGACAAACACAGGGACTCCTCTCTCCTCTAAAGTAAGAAAATTCTCCATGTTATGATTGAAGTCTTAATCACAGAGATACGAGCACAGCAAAATGGCACAGCTTACACAAAGAGAGGGTGACCACATGTTTTCTAGAGATCAATAAGCCACAGGTGGGGAGGTTCTGCACAACCAGAAGAAGCACCCAAAAATACAAATATATTAAGTGCAGAAGGGTCTGGTTGATACAATTGTGGGTTCCAGGAAAAGCACCACTGTGATTTGGGCTGTGTACCCACCATAGAGATAAAGGGAATAACTGGCAAGTTTGGCCTTGGAGTTCAAGACGAAGCAGGGCAAAGGCTAATAGAGTTATGTCAAGAGAACAAGCCGGTCATCACAAACACTCTTTTCCAACAACACAAGAGACGACTCTACACATGGACATCACCAGATGAGCAGCATCGAAATCAGATTGATTATATTCTCTGCAGCCAAAGATGGATAAGCTCTATACAGTCAGCAAAAACAAGACCTGAAGCTGACTGTGGCTCAGATCATCCGCTTCTTAAGAAAAAATCAAGCTTAAACTAAAGAAAGTAGGAAAAATCACTGGGCTGGTAAGATACAGTCTAAATCAAATCCCTTATGAATACACAGTGGAAGTGAGGAACAGGTTTAAGGATTTAGATTTGGTGGACAGAGTGCCTGAAGAACTATGGATGGAGGGACGTTTCCCACAAAGGTTCCTGGAAACTTTACCCTTCTACAATTCTCAGCACCCTAACAATTCCCAGAATTGTTTGCTTCAAGTGCATGTTTGCATTGTTTTAATGCTGTAGAAGGTGCTTTAATTCCTTTTTAACTCCAACCTTCTAAAGGGTCAGGTAGGTAGCTGGGTTGGTCTGACACAGTCAAAAGAAATTAGGGGAAAAAAATGTCCAGTAGCACCTTAGAGACCAACTAAGTTTGTTCTGGGTATAAGCTTTTGTGTGCATGCACACTTCTTCAGATACTTTTAAACGTTGTTAGCTAGGTGTGTTTTATTTGTATTTGTTTTGATTTTTCTATCTGCTTTAATTCTGCCACCTTGAGTCCTGGTCCTGGTAGAAAGGCAGGGTGTAAATAAATATAACGCTAATAATAAAAGTACATTTAAATGTGGTTTAAGTGTATGCTGCCTGTTTCACCAAGAGTAGCACAATGCACAAAGGAAATCAAGTTACACACACATGAGAACACGAGAAGAGCCTGAAGCATTTGGTCATGAAAGTCCTCTACCCTCCTGCAGTTTCCAGCCACTAGTATTGAGAGGCACTACTGCCTCAACAGTGGCAGTAGAGCACAATCATTGTGGTTAATAGCTATAAATAGGAGGAGTTTTGGATTTGATATCCCGCTTTATCACTACCCGAAGGAGTCTCAAAGCGGCTAACAATCTCCTTTCCCTTCCTCCCCCACAACAAACACTCTGTGAGGTGAGTGAGGATGAGAGACTTCAGAGAAGTGTGACTAGCCCAAGGTCACCCAGCAGCTGCATGTGGAGGAGTGGGGAATCAAACCTGGTTCACCAGATCACGAGTCCACCGCTCTTAACCACTTCTCCAAATTGGCTCTCTCCTGACCCTCTCCTGCATGAATTTGTCTGTCTTTTAAAGCCATCTGGATTGGTGGCCGTCCCTCTTATTAGGAATTATAGGTACCAAGATTCCAAAAGACCAGAAAAGACTGTTCATGTACGCGACAACAGCCGCACAGGTACTACTAGCCCAGAGATGGAAGGAAGAGACAACCCCAACCAGAGAAGAATGGCAAGCCAAGATGATAGACTATGCCAAAATTGCAAAATTGCAAAATCAGCTGGGGAGCTCAGGAATCAAGAAGAAATTTATTTTTAAAGTTCTTTAAATTCTTTTTTTCTAAAGTTTATAATTTATATACAAGATCATTGTAAGCAGGTTAAAACACTGGCAGGATTTCATCCCCACTTGTAATGTAACAGAATGTACGGATAATTTAGAAAGACAAAAATAATCAGAGAAGTATTGATATGCAGTTGAAAATATTATCAATAGGACGCATGGGAAGGATGGGGGAGGAGGAGTCAGGAGATTCAGAGTAATCTTGATCTCTGGATTCTGAATTGGTTTTGTTTTATGTTTATATTTTTGAAAATCAAATAAAAATGTATTTCCAAAAATGAAGAAGATTGGTGGTTGTCACTGTCTCCTGCAGGAGTTCCATAGTTTAACTGTGCGCTGCATGAAGGAAAATTTGGCTTGAATCTTCCGCTGGGAGCCAGTGTGGTGTAGTGGTTAAGAGCGGTGGACTCGTAATCTGGTGAACCAGGTTCGATTCCCCACTCCTCTACATGCAGCTACTGGGTGACCTTGGGCTAGTCACACTTCTCTGAAGTCTCTCAGCCTCACTCACCTCACAGAGTGTTTGTTGTGGGGGAGGAAGGGAAAGGAGAATGTTAGCCACTTTGAGACTCCTTAGGGTAGTGATAAAGCGGGATATCAAATCCAAACTCTTCTTCCCCCTTCTTCAATGTTCGGCTTCATTGCATGTCCGCACAAACATTGTGCGGCCCACGCTATCATGCCTGGCAAAAGTGCAGTTTCCTGGCAGTGCTGGATTTTGGGCACTGGGGACACCGTGCGCCACAAAATTGAGAAGATCCATAATTGAGAAGATCCATTTTGGTGTGCCAAATTTTGGCCTCGCACAGGGCACCATCCTACCAAAGAAGGAATCCCATAGGTGCTTTGAACAATCAGTTACTAGCCAGTTGCCTTTGGGGCAGTGTGCGCTTTGTAGGTGGCTGACATAGGCCTGCAGAGAACTTTGTTCTGGTGCTCCAGGCTGACCTATCGGTTGCTATGCCGACGGGGACCAGATCTCGGAAAGCACGTCCTTGAGTATTAAGTGACCCATAACAAATGGGAATAGATGATGGGCAGCCAGCCTTGTTGCCTCCAGCTGTGAGCTTCTGATCTGTGACGGACATCGAGACAAGAATCAGCAGCCCATGTTGGCTAGCCTGATGCAACTAAGTTAGAAAGGATTTCCTCTGATATGGTCCCAATTTGGAAACTCCAGAGGGCTTCGTTACGTAAAAACATTCCTCTTCTCCCAGGTCTTTGGCTAATTAAGCAATCTATGATGTTTAGGGGATGGGAGTATTGTTTTGTTTGCTATTATATTACTTTTTTAAATATTGTAAATCACCCTGTGATTCTCAGATGAAGGGCAATAAATAACTTTAATATCAATCAATCAACCAACCAACCAACCAACCAACCAACCTTTATGGGCATACAGGATTATATGGATCAAAACATAAAATTGGCAGGAGGAGATGCTTTGAGACAAAACTATAGAGGTGACAGGTTTAATAGATTTAATAAACAACAATTTAGAGAGCTTATCAGTGTTAAATAAGAATAATGATATTCTCCTTTCTTGTCTCTTCTTTCATTTGTGTGACCTCATCGGTGGTTTCCTCTGAAGGAGGTAAATCAGTGCCAAGAACATTACTTAGCTATAAGTTATTTACCAACTAGAGACCTGCTAAGATTTCGCCTCTTATCATCCGTGCAGATTGCCAGACTCCACTTTCAGTTGTATAAGTGCATAGCCGGCCCAAGGCTTCCATCAATTGCGCAAATCAAGGCTTACATCCAGGGCCAAGTTCACAGGTTGGAACGTTTAGGTGTTAACGGCATTAAAGCCTCAGGACAAGGCCGGATAAATGATTTGCATGTTATAGGTCATTTAAATAATAATAATAAGGTCAGACAGTTTCAAGTAGTCAAGTTGAAGCTATGGAATTTTCCTGTTGCTTCACCCAGACTCTCCTCACACCCAGTATTTCATGCGCAGTTTGTGATTTCACCTTCTCCCCAAGTGAAGTTAAAAGAAAAAAGCAACAGTGCTTACCCTCACCATTATCTTTTTCTTATTTCTTATTTAAAAGAGACAAATTCAAGAGGAAAGGCTATCAATGATGATGATGATGATGATGATAATAATAATAATAATAATAATAATAATAATAATAATAATAATAATAATACTTTATTATTTGTACCCCGCCCATCTGGCTGGGTCTCCCCAGCTCCTCTGGGCAGCTTCCAGCAAATATTAAAAATACATTAAAATGTCACACATTAAAAACTTCCCTAAACAGGGCTGCCTTCAGGTGTCTTCTAAATGTCAGGTAGTTGTTTGACATCTGATGGGAGGGCGTTCCACAGGGTGGGCGCCACCACCGAGAAGGCCCTCTGCCTGGTTCCCTGCAGCTTTGCTTCTTGCAGTGAGGGAACCGCCAGAAGGCCCTTGGCGCTGGACCTCAGTGTCCGGGCAGAACGATGGAGGTGGGGACACTCCGTCAAGTGTAACACCTCCTTCTCCTGTCAGTGTCATCCGCATCCCAACTGGCCAGCCAAAAGCTGGTACTTACCTGCCAGGTAGTGTTCAACTTATTGATGTAGTTGACCATGTCATGAGAGAGAGGGGGGAAGATGGGGACATTGTGAGTGCCCGTGAGGACCACCAGGAGACACAGAGATACCACGGACCGCCACATTTTGGAGACCGGAACCCTAAGAAGGGTGGGGTGGTGATTGGGATAAAGAATGGAAGCAAATTTAAGTTGCATGGCTGATAAACTGCCAAATATGAACGAACAAGAAAGCTGCACATCACTCTTTTAAAAAGAGCATATCAATGTTACAAGTAATTATGGACATGCATCTTTTTGGCTAATGCTATCTTGCCTGGGGGTGGTTTTGCATACTGCAGCCAACCGTCTTGGGCTATTGACTAGCCGGAGATCTCAGCTCATTGTATATATATATAAAAGCATTTAATTTGTTTTTTTACTATTACTTTATTATTATTATTAGCTATGATGGCTATGCTCTGCCTACTCAGTTGGAGGCAGAAATGCTTGTGAAATATCAGTTGCTTGAAACCAAAGGAGGGAAGAAGGCTCTTGTGATCGAATCCTGCTTACATATTTTCCCCAGGCATCTGGTTGGCCACTCTGAGAACAGGATGTTGGACTAGGTGGGTCATTGGCCTGATCTAGCAGGCTCTTCTTATGATCATTTCTCTGTTTCCAAGAGCCCCCAGGAGTTCCCTCCATCAATTAGGTCACAAGGAACTTAATGTGTTGTTGCTGAAGTTTCGTAAGAGTGAGACAGGTTAATGGATTTTCACCGTGCATCTTGCATCACTGTTTAATTGTCACATCATTTGAAATGTGCAATTACCCGCCAGTAGCCGGCAAGTTTTCCAAACTGTTAAGGACAGTTACTTATTGACAAGTAACATATGCACCTAGATTTCACAATCGTTTCAACCCTATAAATACGCAAGCAGTCTCTAGCTTCGACCTCCAAAAAATATCTGGCCTGAGAAGTTGTGTGAATTTCTACTGCCCACCAGACTCCAGAGCCCACCAGATCATCAGCCATGAGGATCCTTTACTTCTTCGTTGCTGTTGTCATGCTCCTCTTCCAGATTTGCCCAGGTAAGTTGGAAAATAACTTTGGCCTCATATATACACACACCCCCAAAAAAGATGAAAGATTTTCAGTTTGGTGGAAGAGAGGAAGGGGCACAGTTTGTTTTTATTCTTAGTTTATTTGGCTTGCTTCATTTTAAAGGCTTAGGAAGCTTCCTCATCCATTTAGCTCAGTACTTTCTGTACCAAAGTAGCCAGTATGGTGTTCTTCAGATCTTCTGGGTGACAATTCCCATGTGCCTCAGCCAGGATGGCCAGTGTTCACAGATGATGGAGCATCACATTGGCCAGCCCTGGTCTACACTGATTGGCAATTGCTCTGCACAAGGTTGATGATGGACAAAGAGAAACCTATCTGGGGACTGATATCATCATCATCATCATCATTATTGAGGGGATTAGTTTCCTGAGTCCTAATCCATCACACACAGGCACTGAACGGGTTATCAGACTTTATTGGCTTCTTCTCTAGCACCAGCTACAGAACATCAAACAGCAAGTCTAATCCATGGTGTGTTCTCTTTCCCTCCCAGCAGGTTAACTCAAAGATTTATAGGGGCTGGGGAACGCTGGCAGCCAGCCAGCCCCATCATATGCTCCCACTTTGGGGACTAATTGTTACCATCTGAGGGGCCCCACCCAGCGATACTTACTCACAGGATCACTACTTCATGACAACTATTATTATTGCATTCTTCAAATTTATTATATACATCTTACAGTTCTGTTTTAATATCTCATCTCATATCTCAAGATTTCCCAGTCTATCCCTCCTTGACATCCTAGTTGATGCTTATCAAGCTGCTTATATCCTTTTGCTCCACCCAATGTCATTCTACTGAATTTCCTAGTTGTTGTCTACTGCTGCGCCTAAGACAATCCCTACTTGGAAGTTTATTTTGGCTGCTGTGCCTCTTTAAATATTTTCCAAAGAATTCCCCCTCTTCCCTTATCCGTGTGGTGGAATTCCACTCAGCATTGATCTAGAGCAGATTCCAATGTATAGTTAGCAGAGTAAAAACTTAAACATGTTGCAGGATTCCCGAAAAATAGACCAGAAGCAATTAATATTTCATCCAGCAGAGCTTTACTGCTATTGAAGGCAAATGAGCATAATGTAGGAATCTCAACACATGGTCCCCTATCCAATTTGAAACCGTACTGGACTCTGCTTAGCTTTGCAAATATGGCAGCAATTTTATTGCAAATGTGATGGGAATTTTATTGCTGGCTTTGGCAGACGGGAGTTTCATGGAGTCAGCTGCTCGGTGGTATGGCACCTTTGTATGGCACCTTTGTTGCCCTAATAATATGTTTCACAGCCAGATACCTGCCCATACCCTAAGCTAATTCTCACAACTGTGGGTTGTTTGTTGTATGTGAATGAATAATAAGCTAAGAAACTAACACCCCGTCTCTTGTGTCTAGGTTATGCTCAGGGTCCTCCTCCTGATCTCGACGATACCCTTGCCTGCAGAGCAAAGGGGCAGAGTTACTGCATTTTTGGTCCATGTCCTACAACTTTTAGTGTATCCGGAAATTGCCATGGAGGAATGAACTGCTGTACCAAGTAAGTACCAATATTTGCATGACTTCAAATATTAGTTCCGTTTTGTTTTTCTGATTTGCTACTATGAGATAGCATTGTGATGAGAGCAACTCTGTGGTTCCTCTCAACGGAGCAATGGAGAAATCTAAGATTTCTATACACAAATACATACTTCTCCATTCACTCCCCATTCATGCAAGAGGCATTATCACAGTCCAATGACACATTCTAGCTAGAAAAATACACTTGAGAAGGGTGCAGAGCAGGGCTGGTAAGGGGGTGTGTCTCCTGGTGAAGACTCTAGAGCAGGGGTGGCCAACTCCCAAGAGACTGCGATCTACTCACAGAGTTAAAAACTGGCAGTCATCTACCCCATTTTGCGGGGTTCAGGTTGAGCTTTTTTAGGGTGGAAGAAGGCCCTGCTTTTTGGGGTTCAGGTTAAAGTTGTTGAACTTCTTTGGGGGGAGCCAGTGATCTACCACAGACGTCCAGTGATCTACTGGTAGATTACAATCTACCTGTTGGATGTGCCTGCTCTAGAGAATTGGATAGAAAGGCCTGGAGGGCCTCATTTGAATGTCCCCCCTTTGACCAGAGGTTCCTCCATCCTTGAGATAATGATTGATATATGGGCCACGTGAATGTGTGACTCAGTCCACAGAGTGGAACTTCATTGCACATGATCAGAGCTGGATGACATATTATAAAAATGTGGGTTGCAAAGCATGGGCTGTGAGAGGTGTGGCCCTGGGGGGAGATTTCAAAGGCCAGATAGAAAGGCCTGGAGGACTGGCTCCCCACCCATGTCTTGTGAAATAACAGAATCACTTAGTTCCCATGAGGATCCCATGCCCTGCACTGCAGGAATCTCAGCTAAAGCATCCCTGACAGATGGCCATCCAACCTCTGTTTAAAAGCCTCATGAATCAGAATTGACTGCCTTCCTAATGGTTCTACCTGATGATTACTTGAAATCTCCTTTCTTGTAATTTGAAACTTGAATCCATTGGTTCAGATCCTACCTTCCGGAGCAGGAGAAAACAAGCTTTTTCCATCTTCTGCGTGTCAGCCGTTCAAATGTCTGAAGATGGCAATCAGTCTTCTCTTCTCCAGGCTAAACATACCCAGCTTCCTGACTGATAGAGAGAGGAGATTGTTAATATCAGGAATGGAAAATTGTGAAGTGATAGAGAAGATAGCAGAAAGATAAAGGATGGATATTTGGCTTTTGAAATCCAGAACATGGGAAGTCCCATTGAAATTAATTAATTTGGATTATATAATTGACTATTTTGGGTTTTTTGTGGGGGGTTTTGAATGTGGAAATATTTGATTTGTTATTAATATAAATGTTTTTTTAATTGGAAAATGAATACAAATTATTTACAAAAAAATAAAAATAAAATAAACATACCCAGCTTCCTCAAATTTTCCTCATAAGACTTGGTTTCTATACCCTGATGGTCCTACCATCAGTGGGCAGAAGAAGTTCAGAAAGCTATTACAGTGGTACCTTGGGTTACAGACTCCACTAACCCAGAAATAGTACCTCGGGTTAAGAACTTTGCTTCAGGATGAGAACAGAAATTGTGCGGCGGCAGCGGGAGGCCCCATTAGCTAAAGTGGTACCTCAGGTTAAGAACAGTTTCAGGTTAAGAACTGACCTTCAGAATGAAATAAGTTCTTAAACTGAGGTACCACTGTACCTGTTCCTTTGGGGACTGTACCACATTGATCTAACCTTTCCACTTTTTAATCTTTATAGGACACTTGCCTGAGGACAACTCTCTGCTCTGATTGCTCCACTCCCATCAGAACCCGTTCTTTGCAAGAAGCAAGTTCACAATACTCTTTTTCTCCTCACCACTGCAAGGATGTTCTGAAAATGTACCACAGTTGTGCACTGAATCTACAGCTGAATCACCACTCCTGTCTCTCTTGGCGTTCCTCTGCATTTCTGCCCACAATCTGTTCAGGAATGCAGTTGTCAAATGTAGAACATGCATGCTCTCCTCTTGTCACTTATGGGGCATTACTTTCACCAAGAGCCAGTTTTCTGTCATTTTACTCTTTAGATTACGACTTAATAAAAAGAATCAAATTAGACCATGTCTGTGATCTCCCTCATTTTAAATAGAGCTGTGGATTCAAACACCTGCAAAGCTAAACACAGAGCTTTTGCAAAACCCAGCATGAGTGAAGACAGCCAGTATCACTATGCAAGAATGAGGTCTGACCATATAACTACTAAGAACCAGTTTAGGAGAAAACTAACAGCTGAATGCTGGAGTGAAAAATAACTCCAGGTAAGGTGCAAGGGCACAAGGAGAAGGGGGCGACAAAGGACGAGATGGTTGGACAGTGTTCTCGAAGCTACCAGCATGAGTTTGTCCAAACTGCGGGAGGCAGTGGAAGACAGGAGTGCCTGGTGTGCTCTGGTCCATGGGGTCATGAAGAGTCGGGCACGGCTAAATGACTAAACAACAACAACAGCAAGGTGCAAGGGAGAACTCTCCCCATATTGTAAAAGAAAAGGGGGGGTTAGTAAGTGCTTCAGAGCACTGTGGTAAATGCTGAGGTTACAGAAGGTGGTTAGGATGAGGTTGAAAGAACCCAATACGACATAGTTTTATCCTCATTAGAGTATCATAATAGAAATAGCCTTTGTAGTAAACGGGCGCCCAGCCACTTGCCCCTCCCTCACCTGTCTTTGCTTCTCCAGCCAGAGCAGGCGTCTGGAGCAAGGCTGGCAAGCCCGTTTACTTTTCCAGAAACAGGACAAAATAGAACTGGTAAGGCTGCCACCACTCCCTCAACCCAGGGTTACCCGAAGCCACAGCTCAAGGGAACACAATTTCCATTCTCATCCTGGGGCCAAGTTCTCAA
Source organism: Podarcis muralis (assembly GCF_964188315.1). Lineage (NCBI taxonomy): Eukaryota > Metazoa > Chordata > Lepidosauria > Squamata > Lacertidae > Podarcis > Podarcis muralis. Next base: position 7,222,731 of record NC_135657.1, read on the forward strand.
CTCAAGGTAACTCTTCCAGGTTAGCAGAGTTTGTAACCTGAGGCATTTGTAACTTGAGGTACCACTGTACCTACATTCGTTTTCTTCTTGAGTGGTGAGAAGACAACAAGGAATAATTCAAGAACCCCTTGGGATCAGATCCAGGGTCCACCATCGCAATTCCACAAGATGGAATCCAAAATGATGTAGCTGAGAAGACCACAAGATTTATATATCACTTGGTCAAGAAAAGCTTAGAGCTTAGGTAAAACCAATTAAGTTATTTGTAAGAAAAATGCCAACAGAATCAAACTTTGAAACCAAAGAGACATACAATTTATAAGTAAAACCAGCACTTCTAAACTCCCTTTAAAAATGGAGAACTATTAGTGATACCACCAAACTTTTCTTTTTCTGGAAAACAACTATCTTCATCTTTTACCCCCCCCAAAAACAACATGAGTAAGAAACTTACGTGCACAATTCCCAGCTCTTGAGTGTCACCTAAGGCCACCTTGGCCACCCTGATCTATCATGACATCCATTGTGCCCAGGTGTTCCAACTCCAAAGAACAGGGTCTTCTTTCCATATAACAGCGTGGCACACTGCCTAATGGTTTGTTTGTTTTGGGGTTGTTAGTTTTTTTGGGTGGAGGGAGTATTATTCAGTATTTATGCCCAATGGCTAGGGAAGTTGCCATCCCCAGAACAGTATAAAAGGCTTGCACAGACCACATTGCTTGCCATTTTTCCTTTCCTTGTACAGCAGACGTCCACCTTTACCTTCTCAAAGCTATGAAGGCCTGCTACTTTCTCCTTGCTGCCCTTGCTCTGGTGATCGTTTCTAACCAAGGTAAGCAATTATCTGAGACCCGGATAGGTTACCTTTTTAACAGTATCATTGTGCTGGGCCAAACCTTATTCTGGACTGTTTATCTTGATTCTGCCTCTCATGCTCCCCCCTTTGATGCTCACATATGGTACCGCTGACATAGCATCACTTTTCTTATTAAATGACTAAGGACACTATATGACACACTTAAGGTGATGTCGTGGCAAACAATGCTAACTCCCAAATATAAATGTAAGAAGAGCCAATGGCTCATCTAGTCCAGGCTTTCCCAAACGTGGGTCTCCAGCTGTTTTGGGACTAGCAATTCCCATCATCCCTAACCTCTGGTCATGCCACCTAGGGAAGATGGGAGTTGCAGTCAAAAGCCAGCTGGAGACCCAAGTTTGGGAAACCCTGATCTAGTCCCTGTTTTTACAGTAGCCAACCAGATGTCCATGAGAAGCTCACATGCTGAATCTGGCCACACCAGGTTAAGGGCACTCTTAGGTCACTTTGTACTGCATTTGTGGGTCCTTGGGAAAGGTGCCCTTTAAAGCCTGATGTGTGCACCTAGGTGGACACTGAACAGCAGCATGAGGGTGTGCCTGCCAGGTTTATATACCCAAGGCTTCCAATCCTTGAAATGGGGCAGGGAGGACACAGAAAGCACCTGCAGACATGCCCATGGGGTGGGACACTCATCTATGGCTGACAAAGACCCGCTTGCCCATGCTTTCATCATTCAGCAGTGCAGAAGTGGAGACACTTCTCTTCTTTCCAGAAGGTACAGTGGTACCTTGGGTTACAGACGCTTCAGGTTACAGAATCCACTAACCCAGAAATAGTACCTCGGGTTAAGAACTTTGCTTCAGGGTGAGAACAGAAATCGTGCTCCGGCGGCGCAGCAGCAGCGGGAGGCCCCATTAGGTAAAGTAGTGCTTCAGGTTAAGAACAGTTTCAGGTTAAGAACGGACCTCCGGAACGAATTAAGTACATAACCAGAGGTACCACTGTATCGGGGGTGGGAGAGGATCCAGCACACCATTTTGTTAGTTAATTTGAGAGAGACTAGACCGTACAATTAGCTAATGGCCAGAGAATGGGAGACGGGCAGAAAAGTCTGCTGGAGTTCATTCAGAAGACGAATGAGTGTGTGGGAAGCAGGAAATATTGTGGCTCAGGAATGCTTTTATTTGGGGAAAAACTTTTGTTTGCTTCCTTTAGAAGCTATGTAGTGGTGGCAGTGCCCCAGTTGCCCTAAATGGGCATCGATGGTCATCCGTCATGGATGCTTTAGCTGCATTGCATGGGGGTTAGACTACATGATGCTTGGGATCCCTTCCAACTTTACAATTCTATGGCTCTATGATTCTATGGTTCAACCTCCACTGCCCAGTCTCTCTGTAGAGAGGTGATCCATCAGGGCAAGCAAGGCAAACTGGGCTTCAAGCCAGATTGAAATGGCTCTAGATAACCTCTTTCTCCAGGCATACTCACATTTTGGCATGCATCCAGATGCCTATCTGCTTGCCACTTCTGCTGCTGCTCTGCTCTGCTCTGCTCTGCCTGTCTCATTTTCTTTCAATTCAGCTATGCACTTAGGGGGTGCTTCTTAGTCCCTGCCTGGCAAAGGATGCCATTGAATGTTTGCTGCCTAGGAGAGAGGGTTGTGTCCGTCAAGGAAAAGGACAAAGTAGCATAATAATAATAGGATTGAGCACTCATGGTCTTTTTTAATATATACACACTATCTACCGGAAAAAAACACACACCAACCGCTACTTACATGCACAATCACACCACCACCCTGCACAAATAAACTCCGTAGCCAAGACTCTCATCTCCAGAACCAAACGCCTGGCTGACGAAGACCACTTGACAACTGAGTTACAGAATCTCTCAAATGTGTTAATTGCCAATGGATACCAGCAAAACAGGGTTACGAAGCTAATCCAAAAAGAAACACCCCCCAAAAACCAAGACACAGAAGAAAACAATGGCATGGCCCTCCTTCCTTATATCAAGGGCACTACAGATAAAATTAGCAAAATCCTCCATAAACACAATATCAAAACAGCCTTTTGCACCAACCAAAAAATAGCCAATATCCTCAGAAACCCCAAGGATAAAATCCAGTTGGAAAACCAAGGGGTCTATGAAATACCCTGCAAAGTCTGCCCAGCCACGTACATTGGACAAACAAACAGACGAATAAATGCACGTATCGCAGAACACAAGAATGCCGTCAAAAAAGAAGAAAAAACTTCCTCTCTTTTCCAACACATGAAAGAAACAGGACACGAAATTAATTTTGCAGATTCCAAATTGCTCTTTAACATGGAACATCACCACAAGAGAATAATCATGGAAGCCATCGAGATAGAGAAACACCCTCACAACATGAACAAGCGTGACGACACATCCCGCTTGCCAGACATCTGGAAATTAGCCCTCCCCACAAAATCTGACACCAGATCCAGAGGCACACAGAACGCCATCACCAATCAACCACACCAGACCCAAACCCAGACCCTCTCCACAGATGAATTACAGATACCATCCAGTAGCCAAACCATGGTGGCACCTCCGGATGCTGCACCCCCCTGCAATCCCTACACAGATCTGGCTGGCACAGGCCACAAAACCACAGCTCGCCCCTATACACGAAGCCAAGCCAGAGCACAACCAAATGCAGTACAGCCATCTTCTCAAAAAAAAACTCTTCACAAAGTTCAAGAGTTCAAGACACAAAGGCTTGAGAAACTAATCCACACCTAATGACCCACCTAAGTGGGATTCAGGATATCGCTCAAGAAATCACTCAAGATATCCCTCAAGTAATTAAGGAACAAAAGAAGAAAAGGCACACTAGCCTGGGAACCTCCTCTCTGCCCAAAACATTGGAGGCTATACACCACACCTTCAACAGTATTTATAGGAACTCAAACACTGAGATCCTGCTCTGTTCCAGTAACAAGAAGCCGAAAACACCAGCCTGAAGATGACGAGTGAGACCTCGTCGAAACGTCGCCTAGACACCCCAACTTTTACACGGGAAGACACCCGAGGACACCAAAACCTGCATTCTTGTACCCGTGAAAATCTACGAAAGCATATATATATATATATATATATATATATATATATATATATATATATATATATTATAGGGGGTTTGGGGGGGGGACCCACACCCAAATATAAAGGTAGGTAGTCCATGCCTCCCTGAAGATATGTGGTGTCTCCAAACTGCAAATCTCTATGCATAGCTGTCAACTTACAGATTTGAAAATAAGGGACCAGCAGCCAAAATAAGGGACCTGCAGCCTCACCTGTTCCAGGCACTCCAGTCTTCCTGTCCTCCTGCAGTCTGGTCAAACTCATGCTGGGTAGCTTCGAGAACACTGTCCAACCAACTTTGTAACCAGAGGTTCAACTGAATAGAATCTGAATCACATGCACCACAAGGCTTACGCAGCCTCAACTTAAGATGGCTCCCTGGCCTGGCTTTGCACTGCAAAGTTTGCAGCAGCACGTGCAACAAAATGGCGTCCAGCATTCAAAAAACCCCTCAGCTTGCATTAACTAGCCGCACACAAGGCATGCAAGCTCCACCCCCCCAGTCATTCTTAGACTTCTTATTGGGTGAGCAACATAGCCAAGCAACACAGTTGGAGCCTCCCTCCTCCCTGGCCGGCAGGGAGGGAGGGACAGGAGCTGCTTCCTTTGAAATTTAAGGGACATCCTTTAAGGGACATTTATGGGACATCCATCAATAAGGGACAGCAGCGGGACATGGCACTGGAATAAGGGACTGTTCCTTCAAATAAGGGACACTTGACAGCTATGCCTCTATGTGAAGTAAAATATAAAAGTTATAGCGGTTTTACTTAAAATGTAAATCCCCTGTGTGAAATTTGGGTTACTTCCCCACTATAGGGGCAACTGTGTCTCCATATGTCATGCATGTGGGAATGTTCAGGGTGGCAGGAGAGGATATATTGTTTATTAATATCCTTCCTAACTTGCACTAGCAAGTTCCTTTGCTTGGCAGAGTTTACATTCCCCTTCTCACGCAAAGCAGAGATCTGGTTGCAGGCTCGTTAGAACCTCTTACTATTATGCAATTCAATCTCCCTGGTAAGAATCCCCTTTTAAATCCCTCCTAAAAGAATAGAGACACGACAGTCTTATTCATAAGCAATAAAAGGGAAGTTTGCTGACAATCAGGCAGAGCACAGTGTGATCCCTGTAGGCAGGCTTTAGGCTGAAAGTTACAAACTTATACGAACAGGTTTATCCCATAAGGAAGCTGACCTGGGGGACTGCTTGGCTGGCAGCCGGCAGTTCAGTCCAGGAAGTTCACAGGATGAAAGGAAGATGGAAAAGAGAGAGAGTGGCAGCATGCCTTGTCCTTTTACCAGGTCTGGAAAGGTCAAGCCCACCCACTAGTCACATGCAAGGAAGGATGCTCCAGGCCAGGAGGAACAGGAAGTTTTGACTGGCTGGACCAAACATTCCCTTGCATGTCCACTCTAGCAAAACAAGGAATGTTGTATTTGACTGCTCCCAGTGGATTACATCCCACAATGCACCTATCTGGGGAAAAACAAAAACAATGAAGTTATAACTGTTTAGCTTTCCCAATGCAAGTCAATGGGATTTTAAAACATTTGGTTTTGAGGACCATAAGTCTGACCAAACTGCGGGAGGCAGTGGAAGACAGAAGTGCCTGGCGTGCTCTGGTCCATGGGGTCACGAAGAGTCAGACACGACTAAACGACTAAACAACAACAACAATCTAGATTCTGGGGTTGGGTCAGGTCTGTTCCACTCTAGATCATCCCAGGTTGAAAAATCAGGCTCCCAATGAGATCTAGGGCATCCACAGCTATCGTCTGCAATTGCTCCATGGTTTACCTGAGTTGTTTCTGTTAGGATATTCCGTTCCACTTTAAGTACAGGCATGACTGTTGTGTGTCACATACCTGTTTACACTCCAGCACAGCTTGCTGGGAACTTCCGTTTTGTGTATAGCTATTGCTTATGCTGCTTGCTTGGACATGAAGGGGAGAAGACATGTTCTTCCTTTTGTCCTGATGTATGCTGAAGAAACTGCTTGTAAATATGCTCATCACAGCCTCTCCCTGCCACTTCGGTTGCGTAGAATTTACTCTGCTGATTAGAGTGGGCTCCAGCTTCTGAAGGTGGGGTCACTGACGCTGAATCAAGGACTGGAGATCGCCCAGCTTACCGGCCGGGGGAGCTGGTGCCAGCTGGGGGCTTGCTAGTTGCCCTCGATTCCTTGGCTACATCCCAACAGTTTCTCATTCTTATTTTTTTTTTAATTTATTGGTATTTTTTGTTCAAATCTCATGTTATTCTCTCCGGGCAATAAACATAGACTTCCTTCATTCTTTTTTGCACAGGAATATATGCTGCTGTATACAATGAGCAACAGTGTATACAATCTGGAGGTGCATGCACAGGTGCTTGCCCTAGTATGCCGAATAAGATCCTCGGATATTGCGATGAGGAAAAGATAAAGATGTGCTGCGAAAAGTAAGGCAAGATTTTCCCATTTACCCTGTGCAGAGCTGGGAATGCTCACCATTTGATGTTAAATATTCCCACTGACTTTGGGCTGGGTGCCTGTCAGCATGTGCAGAATTTAATAATAATAATAATAATAATAATAATAATAATAATAATAATAATAATAATAATTTATTTATACTCTGGGCGGCGTCCAACCAAATATTAAAATCAATACAGCATCAGACATTAAAACCTTCACTAAACAGGGCCGCCTTCAGTTGTCTTTCAAAACTAAAATATTTGTTTATTGCCTTGACATCTGCTGGGAGGACGTTCCACAGGGCAGGCGCCATTACCAAAAAGGCCCTCTGCCTGGTTCCCTGCAACCTCACTTCTCGCAGCGAGGGAACCACCGGAAGGCCCTTGGCGCTGGACTTCAGTGTCCGGGCTGAACAATGGGGGTGGAGACGCTCCTTCAGGTATACTGGACCGAGGCCTTTTAGGGCTTTAAAGGTCAGCACCAACAATTTGAATTGTGCTTAGAAATGAACTGGGAGCCAATGAAGATCTTTCAGGACCGGTGTTATATGGTCTCGGCAGCCAATCCCAGTCACCAGTCTAGCTGCCGCATTCTGGATTAATTGCAGTTTCTGAGTCACCTCAGAAGAAGGACCCTCAATGTGTTCAGGAGACAATGAATCAACTGGGCTCAGCTTCCAAACCTCTGCTTTTACGTTTGGAGAGGTCAAAACTGTACTGGAGTTTGCTTCTTGGCGCAAACCACAGTTGCTCATGGCAGTGCTTAACGCACTCAATACCTAAAAGGCCCCAAATACTTGAAAGACTGTTCCGCCCGCCCCCCCGACCCTCTCAGGTGGTCAGAGCAGCAGAGGGAGTCCCCTTGATTTCTTCCACCACCTTTAGAAGTTCAGGCGTGGTGGGCCCAGGAGAGTACCTTCAGTTTGGCAGCCCCTGGGTTGTCAAGCCCCTTCACTTCAGAGGTGCATATGGCAGCGGTGTGGAACAGGTAGGGCCACAGGTGCCAGCTCACGAGGGTAATGGGGTGTGTGTGATGCTGTACGTGTTAGAAGAAGTAAAAAAAGAAGAAGAGTTTGAATTTGATATCCCGCTTTATCACTACCCTAAGGAGTCTCAAAACGGCTAACATTCTCCTTTCCCTTCCTCCCCCACAACAAACACTCTGTGAGGTGAGTGGGGCTGAGAGACTTCAGAGAAGTGTGACTGGCCCAAGGTCACCCAGCAGCTGCATGTGGAGGAGCCGAGACGTGAACCTGGTTCACCAGATTACGAGTCTACTGCTCTTAACCACTACACCACACTGGCTCTCTAGCATCCCAAGCCGGTCAAAAGCTTCCCAGGAAGGTGGAACCAGGTTTTAATACATCAATACTCCAATTTACCAGGAACATTTGGGGGAGTAGCCTAGTCCCCCATATCCACTGACCACACACAACTGGCATATGACACCTTCATTATATAGCTTCTGCTTATTATCTGTTCATAATCACATTACAAGTACAGTGGCACCTCAGGTTACAAACGCTTTGGGTTACAAACACTTCAGGTTACAGACTCCGCTAACCCAGAAATAGTACCTCGGGTTACGAACTTTGCTTCAGGATGAGAACAGAAATCGCACGGTGGCAGCGGGAGGCCCCACTAGCTAAAGTGGTGCTTCAGGTTAAGAACAGTTTCAGGTTTAGAACTATTTTTCAGGTTGACTACCCCTGCCCTAAACCTATCCTTGGTTACATTGTATTTCTTCACACTGCATGTCCTTTGTAGTTTGAAAATCATTATTTTTACTTTTTTATTTTTTTACTATTTTTGCTTATCATTGCATATATACAAAGGCAGGATTTTGAAGTACAGTGGTACCTCCAGAATGAATTAAGTTCTTAACCAGAGGTTTTCAGACTACAAAGGACATGCAGTGTGAAGAAATACAATGTAACCAAGGAAAGGTTTAGGGCAGGGGTAGTCAACCTTTTTATACCAACCACCACAAATGCCTCTAAAATTTCCTTACTGCCCACCAGTGCTCGATGGAAGGAGGATTCAACTTGTGCCATAGAACCCCCTACCACCCACCTCGAATCCTGAAACGCCCACTAGTGGGCGGTAGGGACCAGGTTGAAAACCCCTGGTTTAGGGCGAAGTCATTTTTTTAAAAAAAAAATTTGGGTATGAATATATATTGTTATGGGACATGGGTGATGCTGTGGTCTAAACCACAGAGCCTCTTGGGCTTGCCGATCAGAAGGTCGGCGGTTTGAATCCCTGCGAGGGGGTGAGCTCCTGTTGCTCGGTCCCAGCTCCTGCCAACCTAGCAGTTCGAAAGCATGTCAAAGTGCAAGTAGATAAATAGGTACCACACCAGCGGGAAGGTAAACGGTGTTTCCATGCACTGCTTTGGTTTGCCAGAAGCGGCTTAGTCATGCTGGCCACATGACCCGGAAAAACTGTCTGCAAACAAACGACGGCTCCCTCAGCCTGTAAAGTGAGATGAGCGCCATGACCCCAGAGTCGTCTGCAACTGAACTTAATGGTCAGGGGTCCCTTTACCTTTACCTTTTATATATTGTTATTGTATAAGTTTTGTTATTTTTGGAAAATTAATAAACTATTATAGGTATACGGCCTCAGTCCTGTATACCTGAAGGAGCGTCTCCACCCCCATTGTTCAGCCTGGACACTGAGATCCAGCGCCGAGGGCCTTCTGGCGGTTCCCTCATTGCGAGAAGTAAGGTTACAGGCAACCAGACAGAGGGCCTTCTTGGTGGTGGCGCCCGCCCTGTGGAACGCCCTCCCTTCAGATGTGAAGGAAATAAGTAGCTATCCTATCTTTAAACAACATCTGAAGGCAGCCCTCTTCAGGGAAGTTTTTAATATTTAATGCTGTATTGTTTTTAACATTTGATTGGGAGCCGCCCAGAGTGGCTGAGGAATCTCAGCCAGATGGGCGGGGTATAAATAATAAATTATTATTATTATTATTATTATTATTATTATTATTATTATTATTATTATTATTATTATTACATTATATAGCTTCTGGAGGATGCTGAAATGCACCTCTTAATCCTGGCTTTTGATATCGAGGGTATATATTTTTAAGAACCACCATATTTCTGTGATAGCGAATTGTTTAAAACTGTTTTGAATGTTGTGTTTTAATTGTTACCTGCCCCGGGATCTTAGGGCAGAGGACAGGTAAATAATACTACTAGGGGTAGGAGTAATAATAATATCCCTGACAAGGAGCTGTAAATTGACTTTGCACATTCTCCACATTCTCCATTATCAGCTGAGGTCCAACAGACAATGTATTCACAAGCCAGGCTTTGTTGGAGGAAGAGACAGATAAATATAAGAAGTTTTTTTTAAAAAAAAAATAAAGTTAAAGGAGCAACTTCTATAAAAGAAATTTTAAATCTGGGAGTCAGTAGCATTATGGTTTGGAAGGATTTGTCCTTTGGTTTATACTTAGAACAACAATTTCTTTGCTCATGTAGGCTTGGGAATCTTACATTTTTGTGTTTCTTTGTTTTGCAGATCGTAATTCTGGAGTTGAAGTTCTATTTCATCAATCTTCCAGTGTACAAGGACTCAGCATGTAATCCTAAGGCGAAAATTCATATAGTATAGCACCACAGAGATCTTAGAATAAATACATGGGGTGTTATCCAACCAAAACTCAGAGTAAACTCTTTCAAATGAATTCATTGATTCATTGATTTGAATGACTCTATTCTGACTACTGTTGAATATCACCCATGCTGATTTTTTTTCTTTTCATGACTGATACCTCTCCTTTGATCTAAAATAGATATTTTCCTCTTACTATTGCAAAACTAATAATTTTAGTTGTGAATCATGTATTTTTCCTCTTCAAAGGAGAGATTGGCAAAAATATAAACATCTTCTTGGTCTTCTCTTTTTGAGAGACTCAGATTGCGCCCCAGGTAGATAAGTATTTTTGCCTTAACACTGCCATACAATCATATTTCCCACTGCCTCATCAGAGACTATTTTCCATATGTGATTGAACCGCATGCTTTTCTCTTCTGTAATCATGGATGGTATTTGCTTAAGTAAAGAAGTTTGCTGGCAAAAATAAAGAGATTGTGACTCTTCCCTGACACCTAAATCTTCTGTGTGCTGCGTAAAGGTGGCTGTTTCTCCTGGGCTTAAAAAAAAAAAATCGGAATGGGGTGGATGTGATAACATGCAAAAGTGACTGCGGAATAGGAGAGAGGGGAAGGCATGGGAATGGTGTCTGCGTGTGATTTCTGTGCAAGATCAAGTTGAGGAATGGAGGAACGGAGAGGAAAAAAGCTGGTGTAGATGAAAATGGGGATATGAAGGTGATTGCAAAAAAAGCAGGGGAATAGAGGAGAAGATGAAAGAACGATGAACGAAAGGAGCTCCCAGTATAGGAGGTGATGGAGGGACACTTAGGGGTTGTTTTTTGTTTAAAAATTGAAATGAAAACCAAAAAAGGGGACGCAACTCAGAAACAAACATAACAGAGACTTGTTGCTATATTCAAACTTTGTGTTAAACCAAAGTTTAAATTACTGTCAATAAGTAATTCATTTTGTCCGCCATGAATCTTCCAAAGTTCATATTCATTCAGTGACTCTGGGTTCTATATTCACTGTTGGAAGTGGTATACACCGTTTTGTTTTGTTGTTTTGTTTAAAAAATATAATAATAATCAAAAATCAAAATAAATAAATTTGTATACCACACTTCATCCATCGGTCTCAGGGCGGTTCACAAGAGAAAAACACACAAAGTACCTAATAAATACCTGTACCTATGGGACCGCCTCTTCTGGTATGCCCCACGGAGGACCTTATGGACTGCTAACAACAACACCTTGAAGATCCAGGGCGCCAGGGAAATTAGACTGGCCAAGACTAGAGCCAGGGCCTTTTCAGTGGAACGCTTTACCACTGGAGACCAGGGCCCTGCGGGATTTGTCATCTTTCCACAGGGTTGCAAGAAGGAGCTGCTCTGCCAGGCCTTTGGGCAGGATGCATTCTGACTTACTTTCCATTGTATAAAACAAGCCCGAAGGAGACCCCCAACCCACTCACAGGTCCTTGTATGATCAGTGGAAACAATTGGTCCTGGCACGTATTAACCACTCTCAGTTCCAAACCTGATGATTGCCACCTGCCCAGATTTTAACTTGCCTGAATTAATTTTAAGATGTATTTTAATTAATTGATGTCTGTTTTTATGCACACTGTGTTGTTTTTATGATGTTAGCCACTCTGAGCCCAGCCTCGGCTGGGGAGGATGGGATACAAATAAAAAATTATTATCATGAGCAATTATTATTACTCAAACCAATGAACCCCCTTTCCCTCCCAAAAACTAAGGAACTATGAAACAAGATGAACACTGTTGTTGGAAATAACAGACGCTCCAAGTGTCCCTATTTTCCAGGGACATCCCAGATTCACAGAAGCAACCCCAGTTTCTGATTTGATCCCGGAATGTCCCCCTTTTCCCTGTTGTTGTTGTTTAGTCGTGTCCGACTCTTCGTGACCCCATGGACCAGAGCACGCCAGGCACTCCTGTCTTCCACTGCCTCCCACAGTTTGGTCAGACTCATGTTTGTAGCTTCGAGAACACTGTCCAACCATCTCATCCTCTGTCGTCCCCTTCTCCTTGTGCCCTCCATCTTTCCCAACATCAGGGTCTTTTCCAGGGAGTCTTCTCTTCTCATGAGGTGGCCAAAGTATTGGAGCCTCAGCTTCAGGATCTGTCCTTTCAGTAAGCACTCAGGGCTAATTTCCTTAAGAATGGATGTGTTTGGTCTTCTTGCAGTCCATGGGACTCTCAAGAGTCTCCTCCAGCACCATAATTCAAAAGCATCAATTCTTCGGCGATCAGCCTTCTTTATGGTCCAGCTCTCACTTCCATACATCACTACTGGGAAAACCATGGCTATAACTATACGGACTTTTGTTGGCAAGGTGATGTCCCTAGGACATCCCTATTTTCCTTGGAGAAATGTTGGAGGATTATGAGAACCCTAAGCCAAGGAGATGAGTAACTATGCAACCTTTAGAAGACACCTGAAGGCAGCCCTTTATATAGATAATTTGAGGCTGTACACACACTGTATACCTTTAGTATACTTATGCAGAGGGCAGGGAGGGAAAGCTGCAAGTCCAGCTGGTATTGGCAAGGATTACTCACAGGCAAGCAGGTAGAGGAGTGTGCCCTTTCGCAGCAAGGAGGGACCAGCCGCCGAGGCCGGGATGCAGGCCGCCGCCTATGTCCTGTAGAGCGGTTTGCCGCCGGCGCTGCTCCAGCGATGTATGGACGGTGTTGGGATCCTCTGCTCGTGGCTACAGCCACAAACAGAGGATCATCCAAAGCTGGCTTGTCACCCCGACAGACATGGAACCTGGGGCGTGCCACCCCCCATGCCCACTGTTGCAATGCCACTGCGCCAAGGGCACCTTCTCTGCGCCCCCACTCACACCCCTCCATGGGTCCCCAGAGGCTCCAGGAGGGCCAGTCGTGTCTCTTCCTCCCAGGGCTGGGGGTGGGGGCTGCTTTATGCAACACTATAAAAAGGGGTGTGGGGCTGACAAGGCAGTGCAAGGCAGCGCAAGGCGCAAAATGCACCACCCCAAAAACTGTGTCCAGAGAGCATCGCTAGGGAGGGGAATTGTTGCCGCTCCACCAGTGACAACCTGCCCATCCCAATGCCTGCTGCCTGCAGTCCCTCGTTTCAGCAGGCTGCCACCACCTTCCTCTGGATCTCCAGGGCTGTGGGCTCTGCTGGGGCTGGACAAGGCAAAGCCAAGGACTTTCCTCGTTTCCTCTCCATCACTCTGCTGCCAGAGCCGATAGCATCAGTGGGTTGTCACTGACGGGCTGCCCTTCTGCCTCTTTGGAGGGGGAAAGCCCCCAAGAGCCTCACACATTCTCCACCCAGCTCGTGAAAGGGAGTGCGGCTCTTGGGGGCTTTTCCAGGAGGTGAGGAAGGGACTGAGGGGCTGCCCTCTGTCCCTTCCCCCACCTCCCACAAAAGCCATCAAGAGCCGCATGCTCTTTAAAGAGTGCACGATTCCTGCGGGCTTTTCTACGAGGTAGGGGAATTTTCCCACCTCCCGCAGAAGCCCGCAGAACCCGCGCACCCTTTAAAGAGTGCACAGCTTTTGCGTGCTTTACTAGGGGAAACCCGCAAGAGCCATGCAGAGTGTGTGTGCGGCTCTTGGGGGCTTTTCCTGCCTGCCTCCCACCTGCATTCACTCCATAAGACGCGCACACATTTTCCCTTGCTTTTTAGGAGGGGGGAAAGTGCATCTTATGGAGCGAAAAATACGGTATACCCCACCAATCTAGCTGTGTTTCCCAAGCCACTCTGGGCGACTCCCAACAGAATGTTATTAATAATAATAAAGCAAGAAAACTTCAAACATTAAAACTTTCTTAAACAGGGCTGCCTTCACACTCGATCTCCCACATTCAAATATACCAAAGGGGGGCAAGTTATAGCTACGTGGAAACCACAAGTATAACCTTGGAAGAGGTTGATGGGGCATTCCCTCTCTTGGTCTTTGAAGAATTTAAATATTTTCCAATAAATGCATGCTTGTGAAGTATCAGGGTTTTCCCTCCCTTTGAGAGGACAGTGCAATGGGCGAGATTGATGGATTCCTTGTCCTTTTTATGAGCTTCCCATTCATTTATGGCTGGCTGCTTTGGAGGAAATGGGATGCTGGACTGCATGGACACTGAATCTGATTTGTTAGAACTTTAAAAGACCCTTCTGCATTTTCTTAGGTGAAGAAATATGAAGGAAAAGAAGAAGGTAAAGAAATATTTCACACAGAAACTACAGGATACAAATTACCTCTGCAAGTTAATGGAAGTGGGTTTATTAAATATGAACAGAAATCATTACACCAGTGGCTGCTAAAACAAAGGATTAAGATTGGAATTGTGGAATTTAGACTAATTAAGAGAATTGGAGCAGGACCAAGGATTAACATCAACTCCAGAACACGGGAAGTCATCCAAAAACATTGAATTCAGAACTGATTAATTAGCTTTTTTGATTGTATTGTGATTTGGCAAAGGAAATTCTTCAATGTCCCAGAAAATCCAGACATATGGCAGCCCATGCCGGAAGTGTAGATTTTGAGATGTTGCAAAAAAAGTGTCCAGATTTTCACTTTTTGAAAATGTAAGAGGAAATGTAGCTAGTTCTTCTTCTAACCCCTGCTGTGAAATAATACCAGTTACTCCATAGACCATGAAAGATTCAAGGAATTGTAGTAAAATAATGTTGAGCAATATACTCCACAGTTGGACAGTGTCTAATGTCTTTTGGGAGCTATCATGGCATCTTGTTGAAGCTAATTCCATAATTTAACAATGTGATGTTTACAGAAGTGCCAAAGAATTTCCCACACAAATACTGAGCAGCCTATCAACTACATCAGCAAGACTGCAGTATCATCAACCTTCAGGCTATGCCCAGAGACATCAGAGGCATTATTGGGTTTAGGATACTCTTTGGTCCCTCAGTGCCAACTTAGGTTTTTGGGGAACTTGTTATATCCAAGGTTCTGGTAGCAAGGAGGAATAATTCATTTTAGTCCTTTGCTGTGAGACCACAGGATGAGCCATTAGATGTGCCCAGGAGTTGTGAAGGCATTGACCTCTCCTGCCTCAGGGAACTTCCAAGCCCGGATTTTGTTTTGTTTCAGATAATCAGGCATATTCATTGTTTGCAGATCCTCCAAACCATTATATTTTTAATAGAACATAACCTGTTCACCATAGCATGAGTCCTCCTTGTGGGTGTGCTGGCAGAGTATCTGGTAAAGCTGCAAGGAACTGGCTCGTCTTGTATCTGTTTTCTATCCTTTCCCAATCAATCCCATTGTGTTTCTGTCCGTTACCTGTGTCTTAGTATCCTAACCACATTCCACCCTAATTTGGGCTCCAGTTTCTGGGAAGATTTATTTACAGCTGTCTTTATTATAATTGATGCTTTTGAATTATGGTGTTGGAGGAGACTCTTGAGAGTCCCATGGACTGCAAGAAGATTAAACCTTTCCATTCTTAAAGAAATCAGCCCTGAGTACTCACTGGAAGGACAGACCCTGAAGCTGACGCTCTAATACTTTGGCCACCTCATGAGAAGAGAGGACTCCCTGGAAAAGACCCTGATGTTGGGAAAGATGGAGGGCACATGGAGAAGGGGGCAACAGAGGATGAGATGGTTGGACAGTGTTCTTGAAGCTACCAGCATGAGTTTGACCAAACAGCGGGAGGCAGTGGAAGACAGGAGTGCCTGGCGTGCTCTGGTCCATGGGGTCACGAAGAGTCGGACACGACTAAACGACGACGACGTCTTTATTAGTAATTTGTCTCGTGTGGAGAGGAATATATTGGGAAAGGGGGCCGAGTATAGCAAAGGAAACGCACACTGGTGGTGGTGCTGGAGGCAGCAGAGGACAATGGAGGGCAGAGGGCAGATGGAATAGCCTTCTTCAGATATCTAAAGGGCTTTTAAATGGAAGGTAGAGCAAGCTTGCTTTCTCCTGCTCTGGAGGGTAGAACACAAACCAATGGCTTCAACATGAAAGAAAGGAGATTCTGACTATACACCAGGAAAAATAGTAGGAGCTTTTTGACAACAGATCAGTCCCCCCTGGGAGGCCGTGGACACTCTTTCATTGGAGGTTTTTAAGCAGAGGTTGGATGCCCATCTGTCATGGATGCTTTAGTAGCTGACCCTCGGGTTCCAACATACAATGATTGTATGATTCCACACTATTCAGTACTTGATGGTTATAGCAGCCAGCCACAGCCACAGCCTAGTTATGGGGCACAGAATTTGATTCACTTCCCATGGCTGAACATTACTGTTATCATATCACTATTATCATTATTATTTTCCATTTTCTAACCATATTATGAGCAAATGCAGCTTCTGATAACATTGAATACAGCATCACTCTGAACCGTTTCCAAAGAACAATGGATCAAATTCACTTCTGCATTGCTTTATTACAATAAGAACTTTTATCGCCTTCAAGCCAATGATTATCTTGTGGTTCTTCAGAAGCCAATGATACAGAATTTGCCATGGAGATGAATGGAAGTGGTGATGATTCTTCCAGCAGAGAGACAAGGTTCTTGCATCACTTGCCATCTGCAATCATGAAGTTTTGAGATCATCAGCTACAATCAACAAAAGCATCCAGCCTGCCTGCCTGCCTGCCTGCCTGCCACCACATAGACCTAAGAAGCTGATACATTAGTCAATCTGGTTCAGTATCCTCAACATGGACTGGCAGGAACTCTTATCTAGCTTTAGTGAGGAGTAGAGGCCCAACAGTAGATAAAGCTTGCAGGAATTTTCTCTGGGGTTGGGATTATCCACATTTCCCACCTTCTGCCTTGGTTCCTTCCTGCACTTGTGACAATTTCTCCATCTGTAGTTGTCCAATTGCTTTCATGCTCGCATATTTTAACTCACACATTGATACTCACTTTGTTGGCAAACGCCCAATAGGTGATGCCCCGCTTCACCAATAATGCTTGAAACTGCAAGATCAGTCGGGAAGAGACTAATAATGTGATTGTTACCAATGACATTTGAACTGACCTTCACACTTGATCTCCTAAACCATCTTCCAGTGGTGTGCGATAAAACTACATGGGGAGCACAAGTATAACCCCAGAATAGGTTGATTAACTATTCTCTTTCATGGGCATTGAGGAGCTGAAATCAGTTTTTTCTTATTCTTCACAAAATGCATTTCTGTGAAATATCAGGGTTTCCCTCCCTTTGAAAGGGCAGGGCAAGGGGCAAAGGTGATTGCTTTCTTGTCCTTTTTTCTGAGCTTCCCATTGCTCAGGAAGTAATGGGATGCTGGACTACATGGGCTCTGAATCTGATCCAGTATAGTTCTGTAGACTGTTCTGCATTTTCTTTGTTGCTCATGACCCGAGAGGAAGAAGACAGTATGTTCTGTATGGTGTTTGTAGAAGTTTGCTGCTTGGGGAAAGAAACACCAAATGGTTTTCCTGGTGATTAAATGGTGTGTGCAGAGTCTCAGAGAGCATGTCAAACTTGTGGCATGGGAACAGTGTGAGCAGGAATGAAAGATTAATTGTTATGTTTGTAAGTGATGCCAATAAAGGTTTGATGATGATGATGATTAATGGTTGGAATGGTGCACAATGGTGCAGTCACAATCATTTTTTTATTTTACTTTGAAAGGACTTCTTGACTTCTATCCAATCTGCTACCCAATGAAGCTGATAATGAGTGCATAGTAACCCTAGTCTCACAAGCTCCTTAACTACTTTGCCTGCAAGAAGACAGCATTTTATGTTACTTTCTACTGTGTCAAGTGATTGTCCAATATTTTCTGATGGGCAGTCACTCTCAAAGAACTCGGTCCTGTATACCTGAAGGAGCGTCTCCACCCCCATCATTCAGCCCGGACACTGAGATCCAGCGCCGAGGGCCTTCTGGCGGTTCCCTCATTGCAATAAGTGAGGCTACAGGGAACCAGGCAGAGGGCCTTCTCAGTAGTGGTGCCCGCTCTGTGAAACGCCCTCCCATCAGATGTCAAAGAGATAAACAACTACCTGACATTCAGAAGACATCTTAAGGCAGCCCTGATCAGGGAAGTTTTTTAATATGTAACGCTGTACTGTTTTTAACACTTGATTGAGAGCCGCCCAGAGTGGCTGGGGAAACTCAGCCAGATGGGTGGGGTATAAATAATAAATTATTATTATATTATTATATAACTGAGGCAGCTGACACTCTCATCACCTTCTTCCTCTTTTTGGAGGCAAGTATTATGAACCCCAAAGTTCATAGCAAGGTGGACTCACTGAGCTTCACTGGCCTTGCTGATGTTCAGTTTAAACAGGAAGAATCAACCCACTAGCTGCAATCTCTGTAGGGTGTAGAACTTGCTGTCAATGGCTACTAGTCATCATTGCTCTGCTCTACCTCCACAGCTGGCGGAAGCAATACTTCTGAATATCAGTTGCTGGAAACCATGGGAGGAGAAACTGCTTTTGTGCTCATGTTCTGCTTCCTAGTTTCCCACAGGTGTCTGGTTAGTCACTATGAGAATAAGATCATGGACCAGTCCGGCCAGTGGCCTGATCCAGCGGGCTACACTTATGCTCTTATGTGATGCAATTTTCATATCTCCGTTTCTTCAGTTGTTTCCTGCATTCTCTGAATCATTCCCTCTCCCAACACTCCTGGACAGTCACCACCTAACACGTTTATCCACTTGTCTATAGACAGGCAATAGGTTTCAAAGGCATATATGCTGATCCTTCATTCATCTGCATGTATCTACCATCTTTATCTGCCAGTCTTCCAATGTAGGAAGTTCCTGCTGCTTCCATTTCTGGGCCAGGAGTATTCTTGCAGCCATTGTGGCGGACATAAACAAATTTACATCTTTTTTTCTGAATTTCCTCTCCAATTAACCCTAACAAAAATGCCTCTGGTTTTTTTTATTAAAATTGTATTTAAAAACCTTTTTCATTTGAAGAGCTGAGAGGGAAATTAACTGACTGGTTGTAGTATCACCAATTGCAAGAGAGAGGACTATAAAAGTAATGGATTTGGAAGTATTAAAGACAGAATTGCTGAGCAATAAAAGAAAAATACTGTCAAAAATGTATAGGATATCATCTGCATGTATCTAAACAGTTTGGGAAGGTTTTTGTGGCTCTTTCAAATCAGCAAGATCTATTTGCCTTGAAACATTAGGTAGGGCAAATGCTTTGTATGTGTACAACATGGGCAGGGATACTTGAATCAAACCAGGTGGGATTCAATGAGATTTGCTTAGGATCATTCTACCTGCACAGTTATTTCAGGTTGTCAGACAGAACCTCCACACTCTTCTACCCCTGTGTGCTGTTCTGTGGTGTTTTCTCCAAGCAAATTTCAGGGACTGTGGGGTCATGAGGGTGGGGAGAGGGGAAACCTGGTTGTGCTAGTGTAAGCCCTTGCACAGGTCTTCCAGCAACAGGCTTTGTTTGGAGAATTCATTCCCCCGCTACCAGCTCACTGACTCCTTCTAACATGAAGGCAAACAAATAAATGAAATACTGAGCATTTCTGTTCAGAACCTTCATTCCTACCGAAAATACAGCATACAAAATTCTCATCACAGGTTCCAAGATATGAAAAATCAGAAAGACAATCCTTCCACATACCAACAGCTTTGGCATTCAAACATGCATCTCCATCTGTCAAGGTAGCAAATCCTGAAAAACCCCCAAAACAAAACAAACAACAGAGAAACAAATCCACCTATGCAGCTTTTCCTCTACTAGGGATTTGCACAGGACTCCTGATCTGCCCTGTGGTCCCAGTTTTTGGCCCTCAGATGATGCTGATCTATCCTGTGTTGACTTGAGGACCACCCATTCTTGCAATCATGGGGGCAGGGCTAAGGGTTCTTAAAACACCCTTTCAAAACACCTTCTCACCAAGAAAATGTGAGTTTGGATTATTGTTAGGCATGTGAGTTATTTGCTAGTTCCCCTTTTGGGGGACTGAGCATGAATTTTTGGGAACCCCTCTTTCATGCCTACCTGACACCGTTGGGTGACTTTACTTGCTGGTGGAATTGTTTTTTATGCATTGGGTTTAGATGCCACTTAGCCCAGTAAGAGAATTTAAGAAGAGCTTGGTGAAACACCTGAGGCATTACTGTTAACCTTACCCGGGTCCTGGGCAGTGGGGTCACAGAATGCATGTCCTGATCACACACCCATGGAGGGAATGGTCTTAAACATAATGACTTTCCTAGGATTATCTACAGAGTTTATGTCACAGAAAAGATTTGAAGAATAGAACTCCTGTAAATTTTTCAGTTACCACCAAGATGGCCAAGTGCTAGCCCAAGTGTTGAAAGAAGTAGTATGTCTGTGACAGCCAATCTCTGTGTATCTCAAATAGGGACAGTGCTATTGTACTCCTGTCTTGTTTCTGGGATTCCAGAAGGGATTCCAGAAGGTTGGCCATAGGGCTGGGCGATATTTGGTTTTCTTTTTTCTTTTTTAAAGATATTTATTAAGATTTTACAGAATGAAAAAAGAAAAATACAAAGTAAAAATAGTTAAAAAACAACTCCATCTTTCCATCACTTATTTTTCATATGCTTATTTCCCGGACCCCCTCGCACCTCCCTTTTTTTATATTCCAATTCAAATTATTAGTTCAGCAAATCCTTTCCCTCTTTGTTTATCCTTGTCTTCAATCTTAAAATATTATAACCTTAAATTTTAACCTGTTAATAATCCATTTTTTCATATTCCTTATAGCGTTATAGCTAGCAGCCACTTAACTTTTTATCCAACATCATTCTAACATTCATTAATTTTACAATATTTCTGTAAATAATCTTTAAATTTCTTCCAATCTTCTTCCACCGACTCTTCTCCCTGGTCTCGGATTCTGCCGGTCATTCCTGTCAGTTCCATATAGTCCATTACCTTCATCTGCCATTCTTCCAGTGTGGGTAGATCTTGTGTCTTCCAATACTTTGCAATAAGCATTCTTGCTGCTGTCGTGGCATACATAAAGAACGTTCTATCCTTCTTTGGCACCACTTGGTCCACGATGCCCAGGAGAAAGGCCTCTGGTTTCTTCAAGAATGTATATTTAAATACCTTTTTCATTTCATTATATATCATTTCCCAGAAAGCCTTAATCCTTGGGCACGTCCACCAAAGGTGAAAGAATGTACCTTCAGTTTCTTTACATTTCCAACATTTGTTATCAGGCAGATGGTAAATTTTTGCAAGCTTGACTGGGGTCATTTACCACCTGTATATCATTTTCATAATATTCTCTCTTAAGGCATTACATGCCGTAAACTTCATACCTGTGGTCCATAACTGTTCCCAGTCAGCAAGCATAATACTATGACCAACATCCTGTGCCCATTTAATCATAGCAGATTTCACCATTTCATCCTGAGTATTCCATTTCAACAGCAAGTTATACATCCTTGACAAAGTCTTAGTTGTGGGTTCTAACAGTTCTGTTTCCAATTTTGATTTTTCCACCTGGAATCCAATTTGTTTATCCAAATTGTATGCCTCCATTATTTGATAATAATGAAGCCAATCTCGCACTTTGTTTTTTAATTTTTCATAACTCTGCAATTTCAGTCTGTCTCCCACTTGTTCCAAAATTTCCCAATATTTCGGCCATTTGGCCTCCATATCGAGTTTTTTCTGAGCCTTCGCTTCCATAGGTGACAACCACCTTGGGGTTTTATTTTCAAGCAAATCCTTATATCTTATCCAGACATTAAACAATGCTTTCCTTACAATATGAATTTTAAATGCTTTATGTGCTTTGACCTTGTCATACCACAGATATGCATGCCATCCAAAAACATTATTAAAACCTTCCAGATCCAAAATGTCTGTGTTTTCAAGGAGTAGCCATTCTTTCAACCAGCAGAAAGCTGCTGAATCATAATAAAGTTTAAGGTCTGACAGGGCAAATCCACCTCTTTCCTTTGCATCTGTTAATATTTTAAATTTTATTCTGGGCTTCTTGCCCTGCCAGACAAATCTAGAACTATCTCTCTGCCACTTCTTGAAAGAATCCATCTTGTCCAAAATTTGCAATGTTTGAAACAAAAATAACATTCTTGGCAATACATTCATCTTTATCGCAGCAATACGGCCTAGCAGTGAAAGCTTCAAATTTGACCAAATTTCTAAATCTTTTTTAACTTCCGACCAGCATTTTTCATAATTGTCTTTAAATAAGTTCCCATTTTTGGCTGTCATGTTAATCCCCAGGTATTTCACTTTCTTAACCACTGTTAAACCTGTCTCATTCTGAAACCTCTCTTTTTCAGTCACTGTTAAGTTTTTCTCTAAAACCTTTGTTTTTAGTTTATTCAATTTAAATCCTGCAACCTGACCAAAATCTTGAATCAGTTCCAAAACTCTTTTAGTACTAGATTCTGGCTCCTGTAATGTCAATACTAAGTTATCTGCAAATGCTCTCAATTTATACTGTTTAGCTCCGACTTGTATACCTTTAACCAACTGGTCCCTTCTGATCATATTTAGCAGAACCTCCAGGACCGAAATAAAGAGCAATGGGGAAATTGGGCAGCCTTGTCGTGTTCCTTTTTCTATCTTAAATTCCTCTGTGACCTCGTTATTAACAATTAACTTTGCCTTTTGTTCAGACTAAATTGCACCTATACCATTTCCAAATCCCTCTCCCAAGAAATATTGTCAAAGGCTTTCTCCGCATCCACAAATATCAAAACTGCCTTAGTATTAATATTCACCTCTAACTTTTCCAAAATGTTAATTATATTCCTCAAATTATCAGACAAATGTCTACCTGGAAGAAAGCCTGCTTGGTCTTTATGAATCTCTTCCATCAACACTTTTTTTAATCTCTTGGCCAAAATATCTGCAAAAATTTTGTAATCCACATTGAGTAAGGATATGGGGCGGTAGTTCTTAAGCTGAGTTTTTTCAGTCTCTGTTTTCGGTATAAGTGTAATGTACGCTTCTTTCCATGATTCTGGTGCCTTTTTCCCTTCCAGTATTTCATTACAGATTTCCTTTAAAGGTTGTACTATCCATTCTTTCAAAGTTCTGTAATATTTTGAAGTCAATCCATCTGGTCCTGGAGATTTGCCCAATTGCATGTTCTGAATGGCACCTTCTATTTCCTGTTCAGAAATTTTACAGTTCAACATTAATTTATTTTCTGGAGAATTTTTTTGTAATCCATTTGTCTTCAAAAATCGATCTACGCCAACTTCTTTCTGTGGCCCTTGTGTATATAATTGTTTAAAGTACCTCTGGAAGCATTTTTTAAATCTCAGCTGGGTTCTGTATAGTCCTTCCTTCCACTTCTAAATTTGTAATAGTATTTAATTTCTGTCTTTTTTTCATTTGCCAAGCCAACAATTTCCCACATTTGTTAGCTGATTCAAATGTCTTTTGTCTCATTTGTTTGATTTTCCATTCGATTTCCTGATTCATCATTTTCATATATTGTACTTGATATAACTTTATTTCTCTTAAGATCTCTTGCGACTTTGGTTTTGCTCTCAATTTCTTCTCACTTTCTTTTATTTTCTCCAAAATTTTATCTTTCTTCTCATTTTGAGTTCTCTTCTTTATTGCATTCTGTTGTATCAAGAGCCCTCTCATAACGGCTTTGCTTGCGTCCCAGATAACTCTTTTTTCAATATTTGTATTCATATTTATCTCAAAATAGTCTCTGATTGTTTTTTGGGCCTTCTTAATCACATTTTCATCTCTAAATAAGGTGTCATTCATCCTCCATCTATAAGAGCCAGTTGATATTAGTTTCATCTCCATCTTCACAGCATTATGGTCAGAGCAAGTTCTTAGGCAGATTTCCGCTTTCTTTATCTTTGGTGCCATTCCTCTAGTTACCCATATTTGGTCAATTCTAGTCCATGTCATTTTGACTTCAGAAAAGAAAGTTCCCTCTCTACCCAAGGGATTCTTTGTTCTCCAGATATCAACTAAGTCCAAATTCTCTGTCATCTCAAAAGAAGTTTTCGGTAGTCTAACATCCTTGGAGACCACCTGTCTTTGCGCCTTATCCATATTTGTAGAAACCACTCCATTCATATCTCCCATCAAAATCAAATTATAATCCATATAGTCCATTAAGGTCTCATGCAACTTTTTTAAAAGTTCAGATTTCCCCTCATTTGGTGCATAAATTCCTACTATCAAGAATTTCTCTCCTTGAATTTGAATTTCAATTGCCACAAATCTTCCTTGATCATCTTTAAAAATAAATTTCGGTGATAATCTCTCCTTTGCGTAGATCACTACTCCTCTTTTTTTAACTTTATCAGGTGAAATAAACTCTTGTCCCAATCTTTTGTTGATCAATACTTTTCTATGTAGCCTTATCACATGTGTTTCCTGTAGGCAAATCAAGTCCAATTGTTCCTTTTTCAATAAGTGAAAAACATTTTTCCTTTTCTGGGGGGAGTTCAGACCATTACAATTCCAGCTTAATAGTTGCAGAGCCATAGTGTAGTTACATTACTTTTCCTCCAACTGCACCAAGTGTCTGTTCTTGTTCTGTCGGTGGCGTCACTTTCTCTGAACCTGGCAATCCAAAAGATAAGTTTGCTATATCTAGCATTCCCCTTTCCAGTGCTCTTGGCTCTTCCCCAGCTTCCGCTTCTTTCTTTAAATCTTCTCCGTGATCTCTCAAAAATCTATCTTTGTCGTCCAGTGATCTTATTTTTATCTTCCTTCCTTTGTATTTAAAAGACAGGCCTTGAGGGAATTCCCACCTAAAAAGAATTCTGTTACTTCTCAACAAAGCGACCAGGTCTCCATAGTTAAACCTAAGATCCAAAAGATGTTTCGGAATATCCTTGAATATCTCAACACTTGACTGATAAATTTCCAAGGTCTTTCGATAATGCAAATTCAAGATTTTATCTCTCTCCTCTTTTGTTCGAAGAGTAATGAGGCAGTCTCTCACCTTATTCTTCTTTCCTCCTCTTCCAAGCCTAAATGCACTCACTATCTTAAATTCTTCCTTTCCCGAGTCTAGTTGCCAAAATTCTGTAAATTCCTTTGTAAGAAAGTCAGCCAAGTTGTCTTTCTCAAGTTCAGATACAGCCCTGATCCTCAAATTCGTTTGTTTCTCCTTCAATTCCACCATGGAAAACATCAACCCATAGTCGTCCAGTCGTCTGTGTATCGGTGGTATCTTCTCTTCAGTGGCAGTTGCTATCTCCTTTGCTTCTTCAGCAGTCTTTCGAGTCTGAGTGGATTCTTGAAGCAATTTCTCAATAGACTCTGTGTTAGTATTCACCTTCTGTCCCAAGTTATTTATACTTGTAGTATTTTGGTCAATTTTAACTGATGCTTCAGCTACTTGTTTATTTGTTTCAGCTACCTGTTTGTTTGTTTCGGCTACCTGTTTATTTGTTTCGGCTACTTGCCTGGTTAAATTTTCCAAAGATTCATTAATTCTCCCTAATGCCAGAGCTAAAACATCTTCAGACGACATTCCTTTTGACTTAGCTTGTACAGATGCAGCCCCTGATGGTCCAGGTACTCCAGAGGCGCCGGATGCTGATGCTCTTCTCTGTAGCCCAATGTCTGTGCGAAAAGATCTACCGGACCTCGTTGTTTTCTCTTGAATCGACTCTGACTTTTCTTTTCCCTCTGCCATAACACTCTAGATAAGTCCAAGGTCACTCCCACAGCTGGGATTTGTTATGAAATGGAAAATCCCCTTGGCCCAGTTATTTTTGTAACAATATCCAACTTCCTCTAGGGGGACACAATTGCAGTCAAACTTGTGGCTTTTAAAAAGTAACCTTTTTAAGTCCCTCAATTCATCAAAAAAGACGGCTGTATCAGTTCCAGTTACTTTAAAGTTACTCTAAAACCAGGAGTAGTCAGCCCGAAACACTGTATCTCTTTTGCAAAGTTAGCTGTCAAAAGCACTCAATTTACCGATAGTGCCTTTCACAATACGGCATTCATTGTCTCAAGGCAGTCCGTTCCCAGGGTCTAAGCAGTGGATTTTAGCTTCTTTTTCACACTTTCTTTACAGGAAAGTACAGTTCAAACCTTTCCCCCTCCTCTCCTGCAATCCGGAGGGGAAGTCTTCTGTTTGATGCTGGGATTTGAGCCCTTTTAAAGATATCTTTCAAAGTTCTAGCTCACAGTCTCTTTGCTTTGTTCCAAATACAAGAAACGGGAGGCGGACTTCCTGTTTATACCTCCCCGTTTTGGTGCCGAATTTACTCTTTTTCTTTGTTTAAAATCCAATTTTTTTCCCTACTCATGGGTAGTTGTTTTTTGCAACCAAATTGTCCAGGAAAAATCAGCGCTCTCCGATAACGGCTGTGTGGCTTCGCTCCGCAGAAGAAGCAGTCCACTCACAGCACCGCGCCACACTCCCCGCTTCGCTCCGGAGCCCAAAAAAGGGTTCCTTTGCAATTTGGGGGTGCTGCTGAGTCCCCCGCTCACAGGCTTCACCCGCCTGTGATTTTTAGATGGGTCCCCGCTTCACCGCAGCGGTCAGACCCGATCCCATGGAGCTAATCCCTCAGGGAACAGAGGGAATCCGCCATTATCGCTGGCGCTATATAACTCCCTGATATATCACCAGCTAAACATTGTGATATATTGATATATCACAATGTCTGAAATAAAGATGGAGCTATATAGAGGTATTGGCCAGCTTCAAGGATTTTCTCTCATCAGGATTTTTGCTGGCGCCTGCTCTTGTGATTCACTGCAGAAGGAAGGGGAGAGTTAACAGGGCTGCAAGAATCAAGAGAAGCATTGACTAGCTACTTGGTTTCCCCCACATTGTGATTTTTGCATCACACACACACGCACCATTGTTCACGATATATTGCTGGGTTAAAAATATTGAAACCTATATCAGGATAAAGAATTCTATATGGACTTCAAACTGGTTTGGGATGATGTATCACCCAACCCTAACACACATCATGATCACAATATATTGCCAGATCAAAAATTATGGAACCGGTATCACAATATGGATTTCAAGCCAGTTTTGGACGATATATTGCCCAGCGCTAGTTTGCCACTGTGAGAATCAGATACTAGACTAGGTTGATCTTTGGCTGAATACATAAAGGCTCTTCTTGTTTTCTTACCTGGAAGTGAGCACTGTAAGTCGCTGCATTGCACTCTCTTAATCTACATATCACACCAAGTCATTAATTTTGTAAGTGTAATCCTATGGCAGCCATACTTACCAGGATTAGAAATTAGTACCAAAGCAAGGGCAGTCAAAAGAAGATGGCAAGACTTCATAGCTATGAGCAGGTAAAAGTGGATGTTAGCTGTAACTCTACAAGAAAGGAAAGGAAGACTGAGAGGAGACAATGGGTCTGTCTTTTATACTGGACTAGCTGGGATTCCAGGGAATTGAATTAAATTGCAAATGTGCCCTCTCCTCCTAAAAACAAACAAACACCAAAAACTTTGGGCAGCATTCCCTGAAAACAATGGGCACAATGTGCAAAGTCCATTAAGAAGTGAAATATTAAAGGCGGTAGATCTTAAAGATGCAGTTGTGGCCATTTAGATGTCCTGATGCCCCAACAGTAGTGCATATATAGGGGTAAAATGTGCATAGGAATGCATATATTAATGAAAATAACATTAAAATGTATTATATAAGGGGATGTATGTGTGCAAAATTAAATACATGTCTGCAGTTCAGTTTTTCTTTTTCTTTTAAATTGCAATCTGCTATGGAAATGTAGACAACTCAAGAATGGAAAAACGCAAAACTGAGAGAAACCAAAATTGACAGTTTTACCCACTCAAATGTGTTAGTAAAAAATTATAAATAATCTTGCAGCTGTATCTCTTCCCACCTCTGTGTTTTCTTTACATAGAAGGCTTGAGACAACAAGGCTCAGCTTTCTGAGGATTCGTTTTGCTTTGGGTACCTTGTGAATAACTTCTCAATCAAGGATTTAAAAACTGTGCTTGTTTTGCATGTGGGTCTACGCCTTTCCATATCCAAGTTAAGATAAAGATACAGGACTATCCAAAATTGAGCATAGGAGGTGGGGGAGAAACCTCTCCCCATCAGTGACTTTTTCATAACAGGGTTCGTCTGGAATGACCACTTACCTGGGAGTGCTGGGGATTAGTAGTTTGAGGCCTGAGATAGCATAGACTAGGGTCATCTTCTGTCCTGAGACAGCAATGCCTCCCGCCATGGCTGCACAGTTTGATGGGAGGTGCCCCATTCAAGCAGGCAAAATGGGTCATTCAGGTGACAGTAGGTGGGGGAAGAGTAGGGGGATGTCAGGATTTATGATTTCCCTCTCACACCAAGGACATGGCAAGCTGGCGGTTTAATTACACTTAGATTTATTAGTATTTACACAGTAGTTTCAGCCTGAGCTCACAGCTCAGCCATCTGCTGCTGATGACGATAATGTTGAGTTCACTAAAGGGCAGGTTCTTCTCCAACAGTATCGCCTGAGCTCTGTGAGTGCGACTTTCTCCCGACTGAAGTGCAGAGTGTTTGAGGACTGGGACATTCACAGGGAAACCAAAATGCTTATTTACAAAACTATTGTACTACCATCCTTACTATATGTTTGTGAAACATGGACCACTTATAAACACCATCTCCAACTCCTCGAAAGATTCCATCATCACATGAACTGATATCTGTTTTCCCCATATCTGAAAATAATATCTGAAAATAATGCAATGGAAACATTTTTTGCAGGCAACAAAACATTTCTCTCACATACAAGACCATACACACATTGTGCCCCACTCACAGAGATACACTCAAAGAGATACACTCTTCCTATCTGTCCAAATGGACCTCTCTTACTCCATCTCACAGACTACCTATCGCACACATACATCAAGTATTGATTCTAAAGTCATTCTACTCTACAGCAATTCAGATGTTCCCACTGTTGTTGCAGTCCGAGCTGTGGTGTCCAGTGTTGCATCTTGTCTGTCTTTTGGAGATCAGTTTCAGTAAATGCACCCTGATGATGTGAACAGGGTGTTTGTGGGGATATGACTTGTGAAATAAACCAGTTGACCAGGTGGGTCCAGGGCAAGATTAATGCTTCCTTGCATGAGGGAGTGTTGACCAACCACTGCCTTATAGGACTAATTCTGTAGGATGGGCCTTGATGCCTGTGAAGGGAAAGGACTGTTTAAAAGAAATAAGAACTTGGGTGATAATTATGCTGGGAATTATGCAGTCAATTTGCTTCCTGTATCCAGCAATGACTGACAAATAAGTGATTTGGATGGTTGGCTCTGACCCCCTTTTCCTTTATATTTCTCTTTAGAGTGATATAAAAATATTGTTTGATTGAGTGATGGTGGCGGCTCCTCTTTTTGTAAATTCTTTCGTGCTATTATTATTTTTTAAGTGCATGTCCTGGTGGAAGCCATGAATATCATACAACGTGACAGTAGAATAATTCTGCAAGGATTGGGGTAGGGGCGAAATGCAGCCAGCCTCCTGTGCATAGCTGTCAACTTTTCCCTTTTCTTGTAAGGAATCCTATTCGGAATAAGGGAATTTCCCTTAAAAAAAGGGAAAAGTTGACAGCTATGCTCCTGTGTACCTGTGTTCAAGCCACAAACTTCCACCACATACAGCAGTTATCACAATGTCAAAGTAATAAAAATCTCAAGGAAAGCTAGGCAATATTTTTGGGAGAAGGAGAAGTAAACATTTGCATGAGTGAACATAGTTCATTCCTGGCATAGGGCCATCATTCTCACCTTTGGAGCTGTCATTATCGTCCTGGCAATTGCAGATAGCAGCATGGCCAAAATGTTGAACACTTTCCAATAGCGTTAAAGGTCGCAGGGCACTTGAAAAATGCACACACACCATTTATCTGGCGGCATTGGCTTTGATTGTACACATTAGCAGACGATCCTGTTTCCCCACCAAAAAAAAAAAAAAAAAAGTTTACAAGGGGAAACAATAAAAAATAATCAGAGCCCAACATTCCTATGTTTCATTACAATTGGCAACATTGTCATTTCACAGTGCAGTGCTGGGAAAGAGACTTCCCCAGGGGTGGAAAAATCATGTGGGGCAAGATTGGAACTACCAGGCCAGATGGAACGCTGGACATCCTTAGATCAAAGCAGTTTCAACTCTTCATTTAGTCAACACTTTTCTAACCTTAATTCCCACAAGGAAGCCATCTTTTGTGTAATCTCACTGTATACAAGTTGTACAAGTGATAATAAAGTATTTCAATTACTGCACAAACATTCAAGTGTAAAGCATCAAGATATCTGACTGTATGTAGGCCCCTACAAGAATAGTAATCACCACCACCACCATCATCACCATCAACCAGGGCTTGAACTGGATAGGAGGATGTGCCTGTGCATGCCACCCCTGACGCCAGCCCTCCCCCATACAAGCCACACCTCCTCCATTCAGAGTCTTTAAGAAGGTTGGAAGGGAGCTTCTGCATGTGTTTGGCTAATGACATTTGGAAGCCCCTTGGTTAAGTCCAAGGGGATGCGAATGGCACTGTGGTATAAACCACTGAGCCTTGGGCTTGCCGAATGGAAGGTCGGCAGTTCAAATCCCAGCGAAGGGGTGAGCCCCCGTTGCTCGGTCCCAGCTCCTACCAACCTAGCAGTTCGAAAACATGCCAAAGTGCAAGTAGATAAATAGGTTCCACTCCAGCAGGAAGGTAAATGGCATTTCCGTGCACTGCTCTGGTTCACCAGAAGTTTGTCATGCTGGCCACATGACCCAGAAAAACTGTATGCAAGCTAAAACCCGTTTCCTCAGCCAGTAAAGTGAGATGAGACCACAACCCCAGAATCGTTCGTGACTGGACCTTTACCTTTACTTTACCTGGTTAAGTCCAGAACTTAACTGATGACTTACCTGGACGAAACAAAAAGCCAAGGGCAAGAAAGAGAAGGTAACAGGTCTTCATGGCCATGAGAAGATGAAGACAGATGTTTGGATGGGAACTCTCTATCCCTAAAACAAGAGCCACAAAGAATAAAATATGGTGACTTCTCTCCAAAGCTGTTCATAAATTTAGTGGAACAATGGTGACTGGTGGGATTGGTAGAACAGATGGCAGGCATCTAAAAGGTAGGTAGAATAGGCAGAATAAACCAATTCTCCATTTGTTCCCATTCTCCTCCCTGGTGAGTTCTACTAAGGTAACAATGAAACTACTGACAGCCAGGGCCAATTCTGGATTTGTTGTAAGTCAGAATACAGTAATGTGTGGGCTGTCTGCAGGCAGATATGGAAGTTTCCCATGCACCCAAATGGACGAGTCTCCACTACAACCAATTGTTGCATGTTGTGATGTTGAAGCTGCAGAATATTGAAGTATAACCATGGGAAGAGGACCAGAGTTTTAGCTAGAACTTTGAGATGTTCTTGAAACAGTCCTGATTGCTGTGCTGGATAGACCAAAGTGGGAGCCTTCCCAGTAAGGCTGAAAAGCAGGCAGTCCTACTGATTTTGAAATGTCAGTTGCATGGTTTTTCTGCCCAGACACGCATGTGAGGGGTGTATTTGACATAGCTATACCTTTGGATTAGGATGTGCTGAGTGTCACAGAGAGCGGATTTGTCAAGGAAGAAGGGAAATGTCTGTACACAGCTCTGTAAGTTCAAGGAAGTATGAATGTTTATGGGACAGAAAATAGTGTGTGGCTTTGAGAATGAGAGAGGGGGCTTCAAAAATGCTTGGCATTCTCATTGGGAAGGCTGTATTCAGGTAGCCCCAATGGCCCAGACTCCACTGCTTGTGAGAACATGTGCTGGCTGACCTGGGTGTGGCCATTCATACATTCATCTTGGCAAAAACCTTAAAGGCTCTTTTGATGTTGGGCAGTAAGGGCTGCAGAGATCTGGCACCTTGTTAGAGAACTGAAGAGCTGTTAGTTAGTTAGTTAGTTAGTTAGTTAGGTTTTTTTGTCTCTCAAGAAGATTGGCAGGGTTTTTCTTCTTCTTCCTGTCCTACAAAAGGAGGCAAGTTGAGTCAGAGGAGTCAGAGCCAGGTAGGAATTGGGTGAGCAATTGGAAAGTGCCTTTAAAATGAGAGCAAATTACAAAAACTTGCCTTTCAGAGCTGTGGGAACTGAGAGTTGGGTATGTGTCCCCTTTAGGGTTAACTTCAAACCCTACGCAAAAGTCTGGAGCCATGTGGGGCGAAGCTTACTTCAAATCTGTTCACGTGTGGCTTCTGGGGCTAGATCATAGAATCACAGAATCTTAGAGTTGGAAGGGTTCCCAAGAGTCATCTAGTCCACCTCCCTACAATGCAGTGTTAAGTGGATGAATAAGCCCACACATATCACAGATCCTGTTCATTGCTGATCAGAGACATCATTAATGGAATATTTCAGGGAGTTGGAGATGGTGTTTATAAGTGCTTCATGTTCCGCAAGTGTACAGTAAATGGAAGACAATCTTACTTGGCTACGAGTGATCACCAGAGAAAGAAGAAAGATCCTGTTGTGTTAATTAATCAATTTTCCACCTACTTCACTCAACGATCTTGCATTATTTCATTATTCCAGGGTAATCTTGCAGACAGATTTGAAGCAGGAGGGAAAGGTTTCCTTGCTTTTGCTGGAGGGATTTATAAAGAATGAAGGAAAGTAGAATTAGCAAGCAGTTCAGGACCAAAGAGCTTCTAGATAGGCACAAAATGCTAAAATGAAGAAAGTTAAAATGTTAAATGCTAAAAATGCAGAACGAACTTTTGCAACGAAGGAAGGGGAGGGTGAAAGAGATCTCAGGTTGGTTTATGAATCCATGAAGGGGGGAAGATAGGAGCCAGTTGAAAATATTACCTCTCCTTGTCTGTGTGGCTTGCTGGTCTTGTGGTGGAGGCAATGGGGTGCCTCTTCAGCAACAGGAGGAAAGATAAAAAGAGAGGGGATGTGTTGTTTTTTTAATGCAAAACGTTGTTGACAAGATATGGTTAAGTGGAGGAAATGTCAAGCAGTTTTATTGGCTTCTAACTAAAAGCGGCTCTGATCCAAAGTACACAATGATATAGGTGGGCAGCCATGATTCAAAGCACACAGTAGTATTGGTGGGCATCAGGAAGGGACAGGGTAGGAGGAAGGATGAAAGAAGAAAGAGGTCTCAGTGTAATCATTTGCCCAAGGACCCAACTTTTCTAAGGTTGGTTTTGTGCATAGCTCATCTAACCAGTTATTTTTAAAAGGGAGCAGTCGCAAGGCAAAGACATGAAAGCACAGGTTATATGGAATTCAAGATTATGAAAAAGCAATGCAGATGTTTGTCTGGGAACTTTATATCCCAATAAGAAAAAGCAATGGAAGAAAGCAGTAACATATTGTGCTGGAGACATGGCTACCTGAAGAAGCGTCTCCACCCCCATCGTTCTACCCGGAACTGAGGTCCAGTGCCAAGGGCCTTCTGGTGGTTCCCTCGCTGTGAGAAGCCAAGTTACAGGGAACCAGGCAGAGGGCCTTCTTGGTAGTGGCACCCGCCCTGTGGAATGCCCTCCCACCAGATGTCAGAGAGAAAAACAACTACCAGACTTTTAGAAGACATCTGAAGGCAGCCCTGTTTAGGGATGTTTTTAATGTTTAACAGATTATTGTATTTTAATATTTTGTTGGAAGCTGCCCAGAGTGACTGGGGAAACCCAGCCAGATGGGTGGGGTATAAATAAATGATGATGATGATGATGTCCAAACCTCATGAACCAAGTTGCATGGAACCGGTAAGTGTGACATCAAAATATTAGGGAATGCACTGCTGCAACAATGTTCAGTGGTAGCTTGGGTTACAGATGCTTCAGGTTACAGACGTTTCAGGTTACAGACTCTGCTAACCCAGAAATAGTACCTCGGGTTGAGAACTTTGCTTCAGGATGAGAACAGAAATCGCATGGAGGCAGTGGGATGCCCAATTAGCTAAAGTGGTACCTCAGGTTAAGAATAGTTTCAGGTTAAGAACGGACCTCCAGAATGAATTAAGTTCTTAACCCGAGGTACCACTGTATGTGCTTTTAAATTACAGTGTTACCTCAGGTTACATATGCTTCAGGTTGCATACGCTTCAGGTTACAGACTCTGCTAACCCAGAAATAGTACCTCAGGTTAAGAACTTTGCTTTAGGATGAGAACAGAAATCGTGCTCCAGTGGTGCGGCAGCAGCAGGAGGCCCCATTAGCTGAAGTGGTACCTCAGGTTAAGAACAGTTTC
The DNA here is from genome assembly GCF_964188315.1 of Podarcis muralis. Taxonomy (NCBI): domain Eukaryota; kingdom Metazoa; phylum Chordata; class Lepidosauria; order Squamata; family Lacertidae; genus Podarcis; species Podarcis muralis. The sequence continues at coordinate 7,256,934 of NC_135657.1, forward strand.
AGGTTAAGAACAGACCTCCAAAACGAATTAAGTTCTTAACCCGAGGTACCACTGTATGCGCTTTTAAATTACTTTCATTTCTCAATTTTCCTCTTTCTTACTCAAGAATGGGGGCATGGTTCACCCCTATAGTCTCTTTTTAAAGACTTAAATTGACTTTTTAGGGAGCAAGGTCTGGATACAAGTTTATTAATAACTTTTTACAAAGGACGTGTGGGTCCAGAATTGGCCTCGACAGTCACTTACGGACTTATTGTTAAAACCGTGTTTATGGAAGACAATCTTACTCGGCTACGAGTGATCACCAAAGAAGAAGAAGATGTCACAGAGGAGCTGAATATGATAGATCCCTTTAGGGAGGTATATATAATGAATGAAAAACAGATGCCCATAGCAATCCTAGAAGCATGACAGGCAGACTGCATGGCCTCCTTACATGTGGATATTGTCTTGTGGATTCCATATCTGGACATGAGATGCACCTACATCCACATCCCAAATGGTAATATGTCTCCCCAACTCATGGCCTGTGTAGTGCTTCCATTGTCCAACAATTTGTATAGCAGACCTTTGGTGCCTTATAGAATTGGCATACAGACTGTCATACAATTTCACCCCATCAGTGTCAAACATAAAAGGAGACACAGTAAACGTTTGGACCATCTGCACTATAGTTTTTATTTTTTATTAACGCATGGTCTTTGAAGCTTTTACACCAAATGTGCTTTTGTGGTCCTTCAGCTGGTGGAAGAAACGGTTCCTGGATAACGCTGGAGTTCAGGTAGGAGCGCTGATGAATCCTCAAGCCAAGTGGCAGCAGAGATGGGCCCCATCATTCAGCATCAAAACTAAGATGTTTGGAGATTATAAATTAATATTGACAAATTCACACATATCTTGATAAATTGTAAAATGCTGTTCCTGCTTCCCCCTTCTTCCTGCACTCAACCCCACTTCTCTACAGATTTTGTGATGATGATAATAATAATAATAATAATAATAATAATAATAATAATAATAATAACAACAACAATAATAATACCTTTATTGTCAATGTGTTTATTCGATCTGTGTAGAATGAAATTAACTGAGCCTCCCTCCCCCACAAACACTCAGTCTCATTGCACTCTGTGTGCTTGTCCCACAACACACCAACCCCGAAAATCAGTTGCACTATATTATTTTCTGTTCATGAACTTTTAATAATAAAATTATATTTATTTATTTATATGTATCTTTATTGTGTTTCATGACCTCCCTGATTTTGTATGTGAGCTGGAACTCGTCTGTGACTGAAATAATAAATTCATTCATTCATGTATTTATTTAGATATTCTTTTGAACCTGAAAAGAAATAATTGTGAACAAAATATCCATGAGCATAATGAACAAAAGTCCTCTTATGTCCTACTTGATAAAGAAGTAGAGAAATATATTTATATAAAGATCTTAAACCACCAGATTTGGCAGTGGGAGCAAAACAAAAATTCAAGCATAGGCACAATACTATGGTTTTAGACCCCTTTTCTGTGCTCAGTCTTCTGAGAGCGTGCAATAAATTCCTTACTCAACTAATCAACATACCACAGATGCCCAAAAACTTTGTTGTTGCCATATTCTGCAGTGCTTCAAGTTTCCAAAGTCTCTTCTGTGCTAGCCCCCTATGGAGCAAGTTGCAGTATTCCACCCTGGATGTAATTAAGGCAGACCTGTGGCCAGATCTGATCTCCGCAGGGACAGGTGGAAATGGTGCACTGGCGTAAACTGGAAAAATTTTCACCACTTTGGCATTTCCAGTTAATTCACTCCTTTTGACATTCAAGAAATGCACCTTGCTTTTTTTGTTGGTTGGTTGGTTGTGGCAGTGGCATAGCGTGGGGGTGCAGGGGGCGGCGGCCGCACCGGGCGCAACATCTGGGGGGGCGCGCTTGCCGCCTCTGGAGTCGCCGAAGAGCCTCGGGCGCAGGCTGTAGCAGAGCCCCATGTCTCGCGGAACCGACGAGCTGTGCGCGCGTCCGGGCTGAAGGCGTCCGGCAGGCAGCGGCTCTCAGCGCTCGCCACGGTCCCCGCGTGTCAGGGCCACGAAGGGTGCACCAGGCAGCCCCTCCTCACAGCCCCGCCACCGCTGCCGCTGCTGCAGCTGCTGGGCCATGTTGCATTTTCCTCGCCTCTCTGCTCTCCTCCTCCTCCGGGCAAGTGGCGTCGTTTGGGCCGCAGCGCCAGCGGCAACTCGCCTCAGATCACCTGACATGGACTTGTCGCCGCCGCCGTGGCTACCTTACCATAAATACCCCAGCCCAGGCAGCAGCAAGAAGAAGCTGGCAGCGGCGGCAGGTTAGGGGTTAGGGGGCGCAAATTACTTGCCTTGCCCCGGGTTAGGGGGCGCAAATTACTTGCCTTGCCCCGGGTGCTGACAACCCACGCTACGCCGCTGGGTTGTGGTATAACTCTCACCTTATGCAGCAACGTGTTGTACTGCATTCTCCAATGTCTTCATATTCTTTCTCACAGCTGTCTTTGCAGGCGCCACCCATTTCACCACATTTTTCCTCACCTATTACCTGAGCAAAGACTGTTCCTCCCAAAGAGAAAAAGAAGAGGAGGAGGAGGAGGAGGAGGAGGAGGAGGAGGAGGAAGAAGAAGAAGAAGAAGAAGAAGAAGAAGAAGAAGAAGAAGAAGAAGAAGAAGAAGAAGAAGAAGAAGAAGTTACTAAGAATCCTTTTCTTTCCATTACAACTAGTGAACTTGAAAATTGCATCTAGCTAGTTATCCAGTTGCTTTCTTTTCCTCTTGGCATCATTCCATCATCTGATTGTTGGGTCTTATTGCAAATTCTGTTTTTCCTAAAACAGTATAAACAAGGGATAGAGAGCCCCAAGGACTGTGGTACAGAACGACGGCTTGTGAAAAATGCTCTCACTGTTGCCAAGGGAAGTTGTTTCCTCATGTCTAGTTGTCATGAAGGGGCAATTATATATTTTAAGGTGGGGGTCACAGTTGGGGAGACCAGCACACTGAGACTTCCCTCCAAGTTGCACCCCATCCAGCTTCTGTTGGAGGCTTCTATTGCCACCAAAAGCAACATTTTCCTAAATTCAATTGCCACGCAGAACACAATTTCTAAGTGGGGCAGTGTTGCTTCAACCTGGCATGGCTGACCCAAGACCTGTTGGCACCTGAAGCATACCATGAAAAGGTACCACCACCCACTAGGGAAGAAGGGGTGAATGAAGGGAGGGAGGAATGAAAATCTACATTGGGAACAACTGGAACAAATACATAGCTGTGTTTAGACTAGTCATTTCAGTGTAAACGTAGCAGTCAATTGCCCAACAACTAGCCATCTCCACAAAGGGAATTGTTTCAGTGGAAGAAGCCTAGGGAGTTTTAGGAGAATATGAGCAAGACAGGGAAGTTAGATCCCCAGCAGTGAGCTGCATGCAGACACATTTGGAATACTGTGTACAGCTTTGGTTGCCTAACCTCAAAAGGGAGCTGGACTAATAACTTACCTGGATCAGCTGAGAGGATTAAGGCAATGGCAAGAAGGAAATAGTAACAGGTCTTCATGGCTTTGGTTAGGCAAAGGTCGGTGTTTAGCTAGGAACTCTATATCCCTAAAAGAAGAGATGCCATGACTGAAACAGAATATTTATAGCACTCTGAAAATTGCAAGGGCTATTCAAGCTAGGGCTGAGCTCACTTTTCACAATTAAAAAAACAACCAAATAATTCTGATGAGGGTGGTTCCTCCTGAAAAGTTGTGAAATAGCCTCCCAAATTCCACCACCCATGAATTTTGGGGGAAACATGAGGCTCTAACTTGAATAGCATTTACCGTATTTTTCGCTCTATAAGATGCACCAGACCACAAGACGCACCTAGTTTTTGGAATAGGAAAACAAGAAAAAAAAATATTATGAATCTCAGAAGTCAGAACAGCAAGAGGGATCACTGCACAGTGAACGCAGCAATCCCTCTTGTTGTTCTGGCTTCTGGGATAGCTGCACAGCCTGCATTCGCTCCATAAGACGCACACACATTTCCCCTTACTTTTTAGGAGGCAAAAAGTGAGTCTTATAGAGCAAAAAATACAGTACTTTTATTGTACTCCATTCCCTGCCCTTGGAAATAGGGGCCCCTATTTGAGGTTTCATTAGCAAAAATTGCATGACTGCACCCCCAATGCAGTAGTGGGCTTTGGGCTTTATAGTTTCAGCAGTGCCCTGTGCAACACTCCTCCCGCCACTTGCTTTCCATTGCCACTTGCTCATCAATGCTGCAGTCTCCCCTGTGGCACCCTCTTGGTCCGGGGCCCAGTGCAGGTAAACCAGTCACATGCCCCTAAATCTGCCTCTGCCCAAGGAAGTCAAAATAACCCAGCCCCAAACCAGCCCATGAAATTATGGGTGAAAATCTGCTGTTATAAAAAGGAGAAGATCTACTCAAATTCCTTTCACTCACCAGTTTCACTACAATTCTCGATCGGTGTGACTCTTCCCAAGTGCAAGGGGTCTTGGAGGGAAATGGCAGCGAAGTTCTCACTCTTTGCTAAAAGCCAATCCCTCGAGTGCATCCTTTTTATAGCTGCTTCACAGCAGTTGCAGCCTTCCCTCTGGAACCACATGATCCAAATCTCCACAGAGGATTTGCGCTCCCTGCCTGAGGCATAAAGATCAATTCTGAAGCTCTCACAAGTGCTCCAGGCAAGAACGACCCCTTCACAGGATGGTACAACTGCAACATTCTCTCATTTTGACACTGATATCTCCTCAGTCTCTGCAGAGAGCACATGAGATGCTATAAAACAGGCATGTCCAACTCCCAAGAGACTGCAATCTACTCACAGTATTAAAAAACTGGCAGTGATCTATTTAGGGAGCTTAAGTTGTTAAGTTTCTTTTTTTGGTGGGGTTGTAGTGGATCACAGAAGGTCCAAAGATCAACCAGGATTGACCAGTAGATCACAATCGACCTCTTGGACATGCCTGCTATAACAGCTTGCACTATTTGCCTCAGGTTATTACTGTATTCATCCCAACGTGAAGGATAAAATTATACTGATGGGTCTCAGATTGGCCTCAAAGTCCAGGATACTGAGGACTTGCAACAGCATAGGCTGTTCCAAGCTTCCTGGGGAAACACAAATTGGATTTAACATAAGAAATTCTAAGACGTTATTTCACTCAATTACAACCATTTAAATAAAAATAAAAATGGTTGCATTCTGAGACCCGCATTGCCTTCGGAGACCCATTCATCCCCCGCCTCTGCCCCTTCATGAAGCAAAACATCTTTGTTTGTAAAGATTATATCTTGGCTACAGTACGTACAATTCAATCTTCTTCTTCTTGACTTCTGGGCAATTAAGAAAGCACAACAAGGTATTTAATGGCCTTTCCTGAACCCAATTCAGGGTCCATGATGTCCAGCACTCAGTTTCCTCCAGAGCAGCCAGTCATGAATTAATGGGAAGCTCAGAAAAAGTGGAGAGAAGCAGGAGTCACAGGCATACATTGGCTGCGTGTGTGTGATTTAAGCTCTTTAGAACCCATGAGAGATCATGGTGTACCAACCAACCAACCAACCAACCGACCAAACAAACAAACAAACAATACTGTTCTCAAAGCTCAATATTCTATTAGGAAATCATGGTTAATAACCACAGGTAATGTAGCCCTTCAGATGAGATCCACCTTTTGCCTGCTATGAAGGGTGAGATAAATTTCCCAGATGCCTTTGCTCATATGTAGTGATGTCCACTAGCTGTTCAGTAAATAACTGGAATAAGAAAACCAACTATTTCAGATACTCCATTCTCTCTGTGCAATTAATGGTTTGCATTTTCAGTGAGGTTTGGTGTGTACAGCTTGGCTGCGATATGTTAATGCAATTATGTTAACCAGGGTTTGAGAAGGCTGCTGATTTCAGTTTCCTCCAGTTTCTCATTTCTCCATTTTCGAATCCATTTCAACGCCTTTTTGCAGAAGAGTCGTCGTAATTCATGCTTGCGGCAGTTGGGTTAATGCCGCCCGGAGTAATAATAATAATAATAATAATAATAATAATAATAATAATAATAATTTATTATTTATACCCTACCCATCTGGCTGGGTTTCCAGGCAGAGGGCAGCTTCCAACCAAATATTAAAAACAATACAGCATCAAACATTGAAAACTTCCCTAAACAGGGCTGTTTCAGATGTCTTCTAAAAGTATGGTACAGTGGTACCTCGGGTTAAGAACTTAATTCGTTCTGGAGGTCCGTTCTTAACCTGAAACTGTTCTTAACCTGAAGCACCACTTTAGCTAATGGGGCCTCCTGCTGCTGCCACGCCGCCGCGCCACGATTTATGTTCTCATCCTGAAGCAAAGGTCTTAACCTGAGGTACTATTTCTGGGTTAGTGGAGTCTATAACCTGAAGCGTCTGTAACCTGAGGTACCACTTTACATTGTTTTTCTCTTTGGCATCTGGTGGGAGAGCGTTCCACAGGGAAGGTGGCACAACCAAGAAGGCCCTCTGCCTGTTTCCCTGTAGCTTGGCTTCTCCCAGTGAAGGAACCACCAGAGGGCCCTTGGCGCTGGACCTCAGTGTCAGGGCAGAACGATGGGGGTGGAGATGCTCCTTCAGGCAGCCATGTGACCACCACAATGTGTTACTGCTTTCTTCCATTGCTTTTTCTTATTGGGATATAAAGTTCCCAGACAAACATCTGCATTGCTTTTTCATAATCTCGAATTCCATATAACCTGTGCTTTCATGTCTTTGCCTTGCGACTGATCCCTTTTAAAAATAACTGGTCAGGTGAGCTATGCACAAAACCAACCTTAGAAAAGTTGGGTCCTTGGGCAAATGATTACACTGAGACCTCTTTCTTCCTTCATCCTTCCTCCTACCCTGTCCCTTCCTGATGCCCACCAATACTACTGTGTGCTTTGAATCATGGCTGCCCACCTATATCATTGTGTACTTTGGATCAGAGCCGCTTTTAGCTAGAAGCCAAGAAAACTGCTTGACATTTCCTCCACTTAACCATATCTCGTCAACAACATTTTGCATTAAAAAAAATTACATCCCTGCATTGCCCAACAATTTTATAAATGTAGTACTGAAGTGAATTAAGTTAGACCAGGCATCCCCAACCTTCGGCCCTCCAGGTGTTTTGGACTACAATTCCCATCATCCCTGACCACTGGTCCTGTTAGCTAGGCATCATGGGAGTTGTAGGCCAAAACATCTGGAGGGCCGCAGGTTGAGGATGCCTGAGTTAGACACTCCATTCTCTCTGTGTAATTAATGGTTTGCGTTCTCCGTGAGGTTTGGTGTGTACAGCTTGGCTGCAGTATGCTAATACTGTTATGTTAACCAGGGTTTGAGAAGGCTGCTGATTTCAGTCTCTTCCAGTTTCTCATGTATCCATTTTCGAATTCATTTCAACAACTTTTTTGCAGCATTTCCCCCTTCTTTCAAACAAACAAACAAAAAGCCATCCTCCTGAAAATTCACTAGCATTTTATTGAACATTTCTCAGGACGTGTACATTTTTAGATTTGACCTTTGATGGCTCATAAACCTATGTTTTAAAATGTGTTAGGGATAATCATGCAACCTTTTCAAATGTAAAAGGTGACACAATAAGTACTTTCCCCTTGAACAACTTCTTCTTCTTCTTCTTCTTCTTCTTCTTCTTCTTCTTCTTCTTCTTCTCACAGCAGATATGCTTTGGGGGTCCTTCAGCTGCTGAAAAAGCTATTTCAAAGAGACATTCAAGCTGGAGTTGGTGATTCCTCAATCAGAGTTTCAGTAGATATCAGCTTTCTTTCATTCAATCAAAGGCAAAACTGAGAAGTGTGGAGATCAAAAAGGAATATTGTCAAACAGAAGGAAAAAACCATCCTGTCTTTCTGCTGCTGCATTCCATCCCCATGAACAGCATTGCTTAATCTCTTTTCCTTGTGGCCTTCATTGCACCCCGCTTAGAACAAATTCTGAGCTATTTGGGATTGACCGATCATAAACCATTGTGACCAAGCTTCTATTTATGGTTGTGAATTTGTAAAGAAACATTCTACGTTGCCATAGCAGGTTTAGAGCTCCCTATACCTGTTGCAACCCAGGCCTAGCCAATAAGCAAATTCTGCCCCTTCCGGTTCCTAGGGATAGGTTTTATAGCTATTTTAAGATTGTGCATACACGGCAACTGTTCTGGAAAAAAGGGACACCCCATTTTTCCTGTGCAAAAGGTCAGTGTCCAAAATTGCTATCACAATTTTGGACCACACTCTCAGCCTAAAAAAATGCTTTTGGGGGGCAACGATCTTGCATGGCAGCCTAAAACACTTGTTTGGGGGCCCTGCACCCAAAAAAGTGGTTTTGGGGGGACCGCGGTCTCATGCAGGTCACATGACGCACACAGGAGTGTGGCCCCAAAAGCTGGGATCCCTGTTTTGAGCCGCTTTGTATTGGAGGGTGTCAGGAAACTGACATCAGAACAGAGAGGAGAGGCTAGGCTCCCGAATCATGCCGGAGAGGGAACCAGCACAGGGATAGAGAGGACTTCCGCTGGGGAAGAAAGGCAAGGTGACACAAGGAAGAAGGAAGGGATTGAGAGCCTTTCGGAGGGGAGGCTCCGAGACTCTTCCAGTGAGGTCAGTGAGGAGAGTGGAGGACCACCGATAGGCACGCCCACTCTGCGCAGAAGGCTGCCGCGCAGAGAGGCTAGAAGAAGGCTGTCCGTTAAGGAATTTTTATGCTGGAGGAAGTTTAGGAAACGCCCACTGACAGATGCTGCCAGCGACTGAAGCAGTCATGCCCAAGGGGGGCTGCTCAGCCGGGGAAAAAGCAACCGCATCAAGCAGTTTGGAGCAGGCGGAGGTTACACACAAGCAACCCCAATTCCCATGATAGAGGGTATGGATTATGCAAGCCGTTCTTTCCCAGATTCAATATGCACAAAGGCTTCAAATCAAGAGCGGTCTACCTGTTAGAATTTGAGGCTAGTATTTTTCTTCGGGGGAAGGGCTCAGGGGCCACATGCATGTTTGTGGCCAAAGCTGGTGGCGAGTGAGTAAAATGCCTGAAAGTGGATGGCTCCAGCACCTTTATATTCCTTTCCCTTCTTTTTCCTTTCTTCCTTTGCTTTCTCACAGAAAAACATACATTAGGGTGACCAGACGTCCCCAGTTCCTGGGGACAGTCCCCAGATTTGCAAATCTGTCCCTGGACAAATTCTGTCCCTGGAATGTCCCCAGATTTGCAAATCTGTCCCCGGGAAACATGGCAGCGGCAGCCTCAGCAGCCCGGAGCCAGCCAGGTAGGGCAGTTGGCTCTGGCTGGCTTCAGGAGCTGCTCGCTGCCATGGCGCCCGCCATTTTTCCTCTCCAGAAGTTCCCATATGATGTGTCTTGTGCGCAACCCATCATATGGGGACTTCTGGAGAGGAAAAATGGCAGGCGCTCCTGAAGCCAGCCAGAGCCAACTGCGCTACCAGGCTGACTCCAGGCTGCTGACTGCCGCTGCTGCCGCCACTTCCAAATGGGGAACAGGGTACGTCCAGTGGTACAGATCTTTTGCCCCCTTCTCCCTTTGTTTTGACTGATTGGGGAAGGTACGGGATGTTGGAATTCAAGCCTATATCAGTAGTAAGTGGCAACTCTCCAGGCACCCGGCTTGATCTCCTGTTGACCTCCCTGTCTGCTTTCCTGGCAAGATCCAGGCAGAGGTCGCGATAGGTGATCCTTCTCATACGTGAGAAGAACACACCCCTCTTTCCTGCCCCCCCCCCCGGCAGGGGGAAAGAGATAGACAGAAACGTATTTACATGCCTTTATTTCTGTCTTTGCAGCGTTACAAAAAACATGACTGCTCTCTTCAAGCTCCAGCAGTCGAGCAAGAGACACATCCTGTACTTCCTGTACAGGAACAAGAGGAAGAGCTCATATTACACTCTGAGCTAATTTCGGTGCTTCACACTGTGAATTGACTGTCCCTCTGTATCCCACGGAACAGTCCCAACATTCCATCATGTGATGTTTTCAAGCTAGCAGCTCGCAGCTGCATTGCTTCTATATCGTAACATGGGAGTCACGGGAGCGCAGCGCACTGTTGCTCAGTTTTTAAAAATCTGTGCATTTATGTTTCACAGGGTGTGAAAGAAGGGCTTTGCAGCACCTTTATACAATATGCATGTGTGCTTGGGCCCAGGGTCTTTTGCCTCACCATCCCCACTACTGACTCGCTGTTGCTACTCAGCTTCAAAAAAGTGTCCCCGGATTCATTGAAAAAAATCTGGTAACCATAACATACACCAGATTCCTCAAACACACCACACACCTCTACACATCCTGACAGCCCTTCTAAACTAGGGCTGCCATATTCTGAAGTGCAAAAAAAGAGGATGCTATGACGACCCTCATTTTAAATACCCCCTAGTATATGTAGGCTATAGATGCTATGATATATTGCTGAGGGGAGCAGGAGAAGAAAAGAGGAAAGCAAGTCTTGAACTACCAGTTATGTCTATGTTTCATCCAGAAAATATAGCCAGAGACATTTTGGCAAATTTTTAAAATCTACCTGGACAGAAAGGTTACCCCTGAAAAAGAGGACGTGTTCTGGAAAAAGAGGACATGGCAACCCTAATTACCAATCTAACAAGTTTTGCAACTGGCAGCCCATTTTCTGTGAGATGCAGTGATCTGAAGTGCTTTGAATCAGTGATTTGCTTCAGCATAACTGCCCTTTGACTAAGTAGGGTTTCTCTTTTGTTTTGTTTTTATGCTTTATTTCAAGTAAAATGTGTAACAGAACAACAGACCTTTTTTCCATAGGAGGCTCAATTATTTCTTTCAACGCCTGTGAGTTTTCACCATGGCGGGCTCAACATGCAGATGTTTGTTGGGGCTATCAGACTTTACGGGACCTTTATGAGGACTTCCGGCATGTTGATGCGTTCTGAATTGCATATCCTTTTGGCTGTTGAGAGAAGAAAAGAGCCATAGAACAAAAAGGAAATCAGGTGCCAGAGAAAGAAGAAGGGGGAAAAAATAATAATTGAATCAATGAGCTGGAAAGTACATTGGAGGTCAACTATTCCAAACCCTTGTCCAATGAAGATCTGCTGTGGTCTGTCACCAGCTTAAATTTTCCCCAAATCGGTTTCAATACTCCTCATCAATACAAGATCCTGTGCTCTTCCTCTCCTTCTGAATATATGGCAAAGGGAGATTGGGTTCCCTTTGGACAGAAATTTTACCTCTTTATGAACAATGCAGATACCATCTACATCAATGTTCTCCAAAGCCAGGACGATTGGCGGGCCCAATTACAGGTGTACTATTGGCAAAACCTGTTGGTGTTTTGCAACTTTCTGACTAGTTGCAGGACCTTAGCCAGACCTAGCAGAGTAAACGCAGAATCCACGGAAGCAATTGGTGACTTGGCTGCAGACAGGGTAAACGAAGCAGGAACCAAGAACTTGTAGTTAGGTGTTTATTATATGCAGTGGACTATTTACAGGAACAGAACACGGATCTTTAGCTAGCTCTCTCTCACACAACTCTCAACTCCTACACTGACACACAGAACTCTGAACACTGTATTCTGAACTAACACATTCCAGTTTAGTGTTGTTAGCCGCCCTGAGCCCGGCTTTGGCTGGGGAGGGCAGGATATAAATAAAATTTATTATTATTATTATTTATTAGTAGGTCATTAATTATCACTCCCTTGAGAGAGCTTGACCAGTCATGGAGCTGCCTCCATGCCTCTGAATCACCAGGCAGACTTACTCCTTCACATGACCTTTTGGCTATCTGCCAAACCTTAATTGACTCTGTGTACACAGTTTCCTAACATGTACCTCTATTATATTCCAGATCTATTGTTTGTAGAAAGGTTCCACTGATTCAGGTGCAGAGTCCAAGGGTTGAGTGAGGAAGCATCCCATGGAGGTTTGTTTCTGCCCTTCCAGCACTCAAGGTACTCTCTCTACAATCTAATGAAGTGAGTCTACTTCGTCATAACAGATAGCTCATGTATGCTGATGGGAGGATGGGAAGGACCAATTCCCCACTGGAATTCTTGAATTGGATTGAAATATAGCACATAAGAGGAGTAATTCTGGATTAGACGACAGGCCTGTCAGTTTTCATGTGGGCTGAACCAGAGGCCTATGGGTTGCTCACAAGCAAAAGAAGAAGATTCAAATGAAAGTTTTAGCCCTACCGTTTCAGATTTGCTTTAAGACCTGTAAAACATTGTACATTGTTGTTGTTGTTTAGTCGTGTCCAACTCTTCGTGACCCCATGGACCAGAGCACGCCAGGCACTCCTGTCTTCCACTGCCTCCCGCTGTTTGGTCAAACTCATGCTGGTAGCTTCGAGAACACTATCCAACCATCTCGTCCTCTGTCGTCCCCTTCTCCTTGTGCCCTCCATCTTTCCCAACATCAGGGTCTTTTCCAGGCAGTCTTCTCTTCTCATGAGGTGGCCAAAGTATCAGAGCCTCAGCTTCAGGATCTGTCCTTCCAGTGAGCACTCAGGGCTGATTTCCTTCAGAATGGATAGGTTTGATCTTCTTGCAGTCCATGGAACTCTCAAGAGTCTCCTCCAGCACCATAATTCAAAAGCATCAGTTCTTTGCCATTGTACATTAATGTCCTATTTATTTATTTATTTATTTATTTATTTATTTATTTATTGAAGTCACTGTTCTTACCTTATGCAGCAAGTCATCTTCTCATTACAGATACCATAAGCCACGTATTTGGGTCGGCACCTCTGTTCATTCTCACAATAGCCCTTCAAGCTATGGCACAATTTTTCACTTGCTTGGTCAGCAAAACCTATGCATATGAGAAGAAAAATAAGAAATGGAGCAGGACTAGCAAAATACCAAAATATTTCATACTAAGCCAACATTTCTAATCGTACTGCAGCTGCCAATTGGGAAGCATGCCAAATAAAAATAAATATGCCAGCTTGAGTTAAATGCTAACCCATTTTCTCCATTCTTTATTTAAAAAGATCCACAATGATATATGTGGGAACCCAGAAAGGAAGAGGTGGCAGGAAGCCTGGAAGAAGATAATGCAGCTGTTATTATAAGGGCTGCCAGGTCAGAACCATCTCAGACGCTGAGATTTCAAGAACCAAATCTGTACAAATTCAGAAAGTGTGAATTAGGAAGGTATGCTTTTTGTCTAGGTGACGGAAGAACTTACTTGGATCAAAAAAGAGCACCGAGACAAGGAGAAGAACAAGAGCAGGAAGGTACCAGGTCTTCATAGTTGTGGCAGATCAAAGGCTGATGTTCTGTAGAGAACTGGAAACCAAGGGGGAAACCAGACGTATTTCTGTGTCATTTAGTTTATATCACTCTGCAGATTGCTGTTCAAACCATAAGGATGGATTTTAAAAGAAAAGAAAGCCTCTCCTCTTCACCGAGGGGAGGTTTTGTGAGCGGGAACCGGCCCCGCGCTAGCAGGGGGGCGTGGTCAGCCCCCTGCATCACTGTAGGGCTGGGTTGTGGGTGGGGTTTGAGCCACATTCAAGTGGACGTGGCAGCCTCATGTCCCCACTCTGCTGCCTGGTGCCTTCGGATCACCCGCCCACCCTCCCTTAGGTCATAATTCATGCTTTTGACCTTGCTATGGACCGTGGTTGGTTGCCCTGGTTGACCAGGGGGCCTGGTAGGATTTTTTTTTTCCTTTTGGCAAATTGGCACCAGCCTCTTGGTTTTTTTGCCTACCTTGTAGCAAATTGTCACAACTTTTCAAGTATTGACGGTTAGGCACTGGAACATCTGTTGTGTGCTGGAGGGCAGGTCATGGCCATCACCTACCCCTCCCCTTGTTGGGTATTCCATTAAAGGAATCCGGAGGTCGTGGATCCTGTCCAATGCCCTGCTGGTGGCTAGGGCCATGGCGTGACCCCCAGTGACTTCAGAGGAAGCTTCCAGTTGTATTTGCATCAACAAGCTCCTCCCGCTGGGTGTTAACCTTCAAATGACTCCCCGCTGTGTGGGGTGGGGTCATATGTTGATTACTGATCCAATGCCTAAGCCAATACCTCTCACATGCTGTAACCAATAAAGTTGTGGCCTTATTTAGCCCATTAACGTGAAATAAATGTGTCTGGTGTCTTATTTATCCCCAAGCGGGTGGAGGGTCCTCGACTCACAAAGGAAACCTCCATGTCAAGATTATCCCAAGTTTGTTTTTTTCTGCTGAAAATGCAGACAAATCTTGGATGTTTAGATAGATAGATGATAGATAGATAGATGATAGATAGATAGATAGATGATAGATAGATAGATAGATAGATAGATAGATAGATAGATAGATAGATAGATGATAGATAGATGATAGATAGATGATAGATGATAGATAGATGATAGATGGTAGATGATAGATGATAGATAGATAGATAGATAGATAGATAGATAGATAGATAAGATAGATAGATGATAGATAGAGATAGATAGATATAGTTAGATGATGGATATTATGCATTTAATTTTGTATATAATTAGTTGGCCTTTAAAAAGAACACTGACTAACAGTGCAGACATAAGTGGGTGCATGATGGAAGGGGCAATCTTACGCATGCAAAGATCACCTGGATCGGGACAGCCAAAATTCATGCATAAATTCATATAATCTGGGTTACTCCTCCATCCTTATGAAGAACGAACTTATCTTCTAAAGGCATGTTCGCCTGAACATAATGTGCTGTCTATGTGGATGTGCATGCACAAATGTCCCCAAGGCATCTCACTCCAGATGCTCAGTCCTTGGCCTTGTTCAGGTTGAGTGAAGGTGGTTTGCAGGGGTCTTCTACTCCCATTTGCTTGAATATGTGTTGAACCGACCATATATTTGGGGATCCTGATAAAACAGGGTCGCTTCCCACACAATGGCTCAAGGTTAGAGCGTTAATGTGTTCAGGAAAACTCCTGCAAGCACCTCAAGTGGATTCTAGGAAAAATATTGGGCAAATATTGGGAGACTTTGCTTATACCTGGAACACTTCTTCCTTATGCCTCTGTCTGCATGTTTTAGGTGGAAACCAACACAGTAGACCATTTCAAATGAAGAAAGGCCATGAGCTACGCGAGAATAATGTAACTGATGGTGATGATTTATTGAATTTATATACTGCCCAATACCCAGAGGTCTCAGTGCAGTTCAAAGAATAAAATCAAAATATATACCCACAAAGTACATAATCAAAATAAACAACAACAACACAATAACAACGCCACTCTCAGGGGGGAAAACACATTTCAAAAGGGCATAGGATGATCAGTTACAGAAGTGAAATTGTGATGGCACATTCTTCTGAAAGGAAAGAGTACAATGTGCAGAACTCTTGAACCTTGCTTATAAGAAGCATGAGATCTGGATTTAAATATTTGGGGTTTTAATGGAGTATATCTGAGTAGATGTCATCTATTTTTTGAATTATGATTGATTTTATGCTATAGATTTCTTCAGGAGTGTTCAAGGAGCCCACCTCACCTATGTCGATCCTGTTCAGTGCCACTTCTGCCTACAAAGGTATCTCCCCACTGCTTTCCAGGCCCTGGGCATAGTCACCCCCTGCACAAGTCATACACCACCACCTCTGAAATAGTGACCTGTTTCAGGCTTTTAGCATCACCACCAGCAACAACAAAATGCATGAAGCTCTCAAACCTTCCTCCATACCTCTGCAAAATCCAGAGAAGCATCAAAATCACACCCACCCACTCACCTGTTTCCCAGTATTCCAGTCTTCACTGGAGAAGCTCAACCAGACTTTTCTCAGAGCATATCAGCCCAAAGTACACACTGTTTCTCTTTATAAGCATTCCATAGATTTTATTTCCCTCTGCAGCTATGTTACATCTTGCCCAATCACCTTCCCCAAGGGCTGAGGCAACTCCACTTTCTTTGATACCCAAGGGGCTAAAATCAAACAGATGAATCATTCCCTGTTGCTGTGGAATTCTGTTGGTCCTTGAGCAATTCTCTTTAACCTCTCTGGGGAAGGATGTGCAAACCTGGAGTTCAACCACGTTGTCTCTAATTATCTTGTGTATTCTGTGAGGTTCTGAAGTTCATAATATAACATTATGTATATTTGACAATGTATGGTTGTGTAAGTAAATATACAGTCATACCTCAGGATAAATGTGCTTCAAGTTAAGTATTTTCGGGTTGCACTCCATGGCAACCCGGAAGTAACAGAGCACATTACTTCCGGATTTTGCTGTGCGTGCATGTGCAGACGGTCAAAATGATGTCACGCGCATGCGCAGAAACGGCGGAATGCGACCCGTGCACATGCAGATTCCTGGACGTGAGTTGCGTTCACTTCAGGATGCGGACGGGGCTCAGGAACGGATCCCGTTCGCATCCCGAGGTACCACTGTACTAGATAAATTAATGGGAAGGATAGAATGGGAGGCTGAAGTTGTGTTGGAAGAGAATGGTGATTGGATGGGAGTTTTGAAAGGGAGTTTGAATATTGGTGTGATGTGAAAAAGTATAATAATAATAATAATTTATTATTTGCACCCCTCCCATCTAGCTGGGTTTCCCCAGCCACTCTGGGCAGCTTCCAACAAAGATTAAAAATACATTAAAATGTCAGGATGTCAGGAGTCCAGTTCCCGGCTTGAAAACACACATATAGGTGTTTGGCTCACTACTGGGCATAACATTTACTGTGAACAGAACTTGTTTAACTAAACTATAAAGGTGGGTTGATTATGTTAGATCAATTCAGTGATTTCTTTTCATAACAAGAGATATAAGCTATTGTTTTCAGATAGGGAAGGGGCAATGCTGCCATGAACACCACAACTATGATTTAGAATGAAGCTCAAGAGATGCAGGGGTGCTGAAGTTTGGTAGTTTTACCATATGCCCATTTGGTAGTTTTGCTACATGTCCTGGCGTCAGTGTTGTCTGCTGCTCAACCTGCATAAAGATCTCTTTCTTATTTACAACTAAGAGCCTCTATGTGTTTTGGGTGGGAGCCAGGATGGAAGACCATTTGTTTTGCATGCAGAGTATAATGCAGAAAGCTCATGAGATTTTCTTCCTGGACTATAGGAGAATAATGTTATGGATGTTCTGTTACATAAGTGAAATTGTGATGGCCGATTGCTCTGAAATGAAAGAGCACAATGTGCAGAACTCTTCATGAGGGGCATAGGAGTTGGATTTAAATAATTGGAGTTGTAATGGAGTGCATCTGAACCATCTGTTCTATCGATTACTATTTAAAAGGTTATTTGGTTTTATAGTACAGATTTCCTTTTAGATGCCCAGGATTGTGTACAGACCATTCCTATCTCAAAACCAATGAGACTTGGAATTGACCTGGAATTGAGCCACTTGGCGCTAAAGCAGGGGTGGCAAACTTATAGACCTGCTGAGATTGCTGGACTCCACTTCTAATTATCCATGACCATTGGCTATTATGGTTGGGGTTGATCAGAGCAAGAGTTCAAAATAAAAATAGCACTGTTATACAGTGGTTCCGCTCCTTCCTCCTGGGCTGTGTCCAGAAAGTGGTGTTGGGGGATGAGTGTTCAGACCCCTGGGCTCTCACATGTGGGGTGCTCAGGGTTCTGTCTTCTCCCTGGTCCTGACTGGGGCAACTGTGCCCCTGAGGGAGCAGGAGCACAGTCTGGGAGTCATTTTGGACTTACAGCTGCCCATAGAGGTGCAGGTCAATTCTGTTTCCAGGGTAGCCAGCTCCATCTGGTATGCAGGCTGAGACCCTACCTGCCTGTGGACTGTCTTGCCAGAGTGGTTCATGCTCTGCTTATCTCCTGCTTGGACTACTGCAACACGCTTTACGGGGGGCTACCTTTGAAGGTGCCCTGGAAACTACAACTAATCCAGAATGCGGCAGTTAGACTGATGACTGGGAGCGGCTGCCAAGACCTCATAACTGGTCTTGGAAGACCTACATTGGTTCCCAGTATGTTTCCGAGGACAATTCAAAGTGTTGGTGCTGACCTTTAAAGCCCTAAATGGCCTTGGCCCAGTATACCTGAAGGAGCACCTCCACCCCCATTGTTCAACTTGGACACTGAGGTCCAGCACCAAGGGCCTTCTGGCAGTTCCCTCACTGTGAGAAGTAAAGTTAAAGGGAACCAGACAGAGGGTTAGGGTCAAAGAAATAAACAACTATCTGACATTTAGAAGACATCTGAAGGCAGCCCATCTAATATAGAATGCTTCTTCCCGTTCTCCTCTGGCGATCAGTCATAGCCGCGTAAGATTGTCCTCCATGAACACAGTCTTAACAGAGAGTCCGTAGGTGACTGTGGAGGCCAATTTTGGATCCACACGTCCTTCCACGGAGGGGGAGGGGACACAAAGGTTTCCGGATGGGAGCTGATCACGGTGAGGGTTTGCCAAATGTGTCGTCCCCTTAGCTTGTTTCTCCCTTTTGTCCTGAGATTGAGCATCTTCAAAGTCCATGGCGCCTTTGGCAATGGCTGTTCTCCAGTTGGAGTGCTCACAGGGGATTCCCCAATGCATCAGAGAGAGTGCCCTCTCCCGGGCCACCAACATCCACATTTTGGAGGATAGTAGAACTAACAAGAGGACCCCCTCCACAGACTATAACACATGAGAAGGTTGGTAGGGAAGAATAAAGTCTTCCGAACATGTGGGGTCTAGATCATTTAGATTTTTAAACACTGACATGACATGAGAACTTAGAATGTTGGAGTGAGTGTCATTCATTCCCTGAAACAAGTTACAGAAAGTTCGTGAAAGTTCCAGAAGCTGCCAGAATGCTGGATTGTTTAGGTGCAAGGTCATCCCTGTGAGAACTGTTTTCCACACATGCACAGCTTACCGGACTGTACTCAGGGACATATGAATATGATTATGAATAGAGGATAGGGATTATTCCACACTACTTAAACTCTGTCATTAGGAGTTTATTTCTGTGATGACAAGGCACCTGCTTTGCCACAGATTCTCTCCTTAAAGACTTCCTTGTACCTTTTCTGCTTAGAACAAACTTGAAACCAAGAGTGGGATAGGAGAGCTGAAAAAATATTGCATCTGGCACGCAATGCACCTCCTGCGATTAAGATAGTACATGGGTAAAGGTAAAGGGACCCCTGACCATTAGGTCCAGTCGTGACCGACTCTGGGGTTGTGGCGCTCATCTCGCTTTACTGGCCGAGGGAGCCGGCGAACAGTTTCCGGGTCATGTGGCCAGCATGACTAAGCTGCTTCTGGCAAACTAGAGTGGCACACGGAAATGCCGTTTACCTTCCCGCAGGAGCGGTACCTATTTATCTACTTGAACTTTGATGTGCTTTCGAACTGCTAGGTTGGCAGGAGCAGGGACCGAGCAATGGGAGCTCGCCCCGTTGCAGGGATTCGAACCGCCAATCTTCTGATCGGCAAGTCCTAGGCTCTGTGGTTTAACCCACAGCGCCACCCACATCCCATAGTACATGGGTAGATGGGTTTAAAAAACGTAGGATACAAATTTTCATTTACCAGAAGCAATGTACAGTTGTTGTTGTTGTTTAGTCGTTTAGTCGTGTCCGACTCTTCGTGACCCCATGGACCAGAGCACGCCAGGCACCTCTGTCCTCCACTACCTTCCTCAGTTTGGTCAAACTCATGCTGGTAACCTCGAAAACACTATCAAACCATCTCGTCCTCTGTTGCCCCCTTCTCCTTGTGCCCTCCATCTTTCCCAGCATCAGTGTCTTCTCCAGGGAGTCTTCTCTTCTCATGAGGTGGCCAAAGTACTGGAGCCTCAGCTTCACGATCTGTCCTTCCAATGAGCACTCAGGTCTCATTTCTTTAAGAATGGATGCGTTTGATCTTCTTGCAGTCCATGGGACTCTCAAGAGTCTTCTCCAGCACCATAATTCAAAAGCATCAATTCTTCGGCGATCAGCCTTCTTTATGGTCCAGCTCTCACTTCCATACATCACTACTGGGAAAACCATGGCTTTAACTATACGGACCTTTGTTGGCAAGGTGACGTCTCTACTTCTCAAGATGCTGTCTAGGCCTGTCATTGCCCTTCTCCCAAGAAGCAGGCGTCTTTTAATTTCGTGGCTGCTGTCACCATCTGCAGTGATCATGGAGCCCAAGAAAGTAAAATCTCTCACTGCCTCCATTTCTTCCCCTTCTATTTGCCAGGAGGTGATGGGACCAGTGGCCACGATCTTCATTTTTCGGATGTTGAGCTTCAGACCATATTTTGCGCTCTCCTCTTTCACCCTCATTAAAAGGTTCTTTAATTCCTCCTCACTTTCTGCCATCAAGGTTGTGTCATCTGCATATCTGAGGTTGTTGATATTTCTTCCAAGTGTTTACTTGATTCTGACTAAATTACACCTCCTAGAGCAAAATATACCTAGGAGGTTTAGTTAATGCTAAATACAATACTTCTGATAAATGAGCCACCTTACCTGCTAGAGGACCATGAAAATTTGTGTCCTGGGTTTTTCAGGCTCATCTACCCATGTACCACCTGCAACCCAAGGGGCACCTTGGTTTCTAGATGTGAAATATATTGGCATTAATTTTAGCTCTCCTTCCCCATAAGTTGGCTATTTGACAGTCTGACCCACCTTCTCCCTAATATTGTCTAGACAATAAATATTTTACCTTACCGGAGCAGGTTTAGACTCCCTAATTGTTGAGGTACAGTCCTAGCAGTCCTCCATCTTTTCAACCTACTAAGGATCTTTAAAATAGTCTTTCAAAGATTCCCCTGTGGGGAAAATGGTCCTGGTGGCCAACATCAAAAGTGGGTGGAGCAAAACCAAAGTGGGTGGGTACACCTCCTCCTCCTCCTTTTCCTCTCTTCTTTCTCCCCTCCCCCCCTTTTCTCTCTCTCTCATACAAACACACACAGAAACATTCACGAAATTTATGAAACACAAAGGCCACAAATCATCCACCTTTACAAAGAGCTGCTAAACCAATCTGTCAACATTTGCAACTGGCAGCCCATTCTCTGGGAGATGCTGAAAATCAGTTATTTGATTCAGTGTAGCTACCCTTTCAACTAAGTAGGCACTCTTGTTTCTTTTCTTTACATTTTATTTTTCTTTTCACATAAAATGTATTATGGTATGGCTGATCATTTTCAATGAAAATATTAATTATTATTTTTTCATTAAAGGGGTAGTTTTGCGATGAGAGGGCGTTGGTTTGGGTTTGGTTTGGGTGTTGGTATGGGTGTTGGTATGGGTGTTGGTTTGGGTGTTGGTTTGGGTGTTGGTTTGGGTGTTGGTTTGGGTGTTGGTTTGGGTGTTGGTATGGGTGGCTTAGGTTTCCCAGGAGATGTAGGAGGCCTCTTGGTGGGTCCTGGTGGCTTTCCAGTGGGTCCATGAGGTTTGGCCGCTTGAATCAAGTCAGGTCTGTCGGAGAAAGACAATTTGGTATATAAGTTTGCTGTTAATAATAATAATATTTTTCTATTTATACCCCGCCCTCCTCAGCCAAGGCCGGGCTCAGAGCGGCTTACAAGCAATAATAAAAACAAGTTGAATGATTACAACTTAAAAACAAAATTAAAATACAACATTAAAATAAAATGTAGCCTCAACGCAGGAGGAGAAGGAAAGAAAAAAAGAAAGAGAGGGAGGGAATCAAATTGGCTCCAAGCCAAAGGCCAGGCGGAACAACTCTGTCTTACAGGCCCTGCGGAAAGAAATCAGATCCTGCAGGGCCCTGGTCTCATGAGGCAGAGCGTTCCACCAGGCCGGAGCAAGAGTTGAAAAGGCCCTGGCTCTGGTTGAAGCCAATCTAACTTCCTTAGGGCCCGGGACTACTAGGGTGTTGCTATTTATGGACCTTGAGGCTCTCCGTGGGGCATACCAGGAGAGGCGGTCTCGTAGGTACGAGGGTCCTAGGCCGTGAAGGGCTTTAAAGGTCAAAAGCAGCACCTTAAATCTGACCCTGTGCTCTACCGGGAGCCAGTGCAGTTTGAAAAGCACTGGGTGAATATGCTCCCATGGCAGAGACCCCGTGAGGAGCCTCGCTGCAGCATTCTGCACCTGCTAGAGTTTCTGGGACAGCTTCAAGGGCAGCCCCGTGTAGAGCGAATTACAGTACTCAAGCCAGGAGATGACCATCGCATGGATCACTGTGGCCAGGTCGGGGCGGGAAAGGTAAGGGACCAACTGCTTGTTATTTCATTCTGCAACTCTCTACTATTTAGGCTGTTCTTTTTCTTCGTTACTTACTCATTTTTTACAGTGTCTTCTTATGGCACGTAACAAAATTCAATAAAAATTGGGGAGAGACTGGGACTTTCAAAGCACCACAAGATGGTTCAGAGTTTTCTTTTCTGTGTGTGTGTGTGTGTGTGTGTGTGTGTGTGTGTGTGTGTAGAACCAGTGTGAAGCAGCATATGCCTCTGTTGCATCAGAGATCCAGGCAGCGTTGGGTCTGCTTGAGGTCTGTCCGATACCTGCCTGGTAACCTGTCCCCTAAAACCCCCAGATCCCTCTGGGCCATCTAACCTAATTAATGCATTTCTCAACACAAGCTCAGGATGAATCCTGCTCAATAGACCCAACTTGTATTGGGATTTGGCCGAATCTGCTGCACAGTACAACAAAAGACAGTTAAAAGCATTATCTCAATGAGTGATCTCAGGGTTGCTAGGGACTAGGTCATTCAGCAGTCAAATAACTAGGTAAACACTATGAACTGGGCCAGCCACAGTGACAGCCCCGCCAAGGTCTCTGCTGCCAGTTTTCAGATCTGAGACTGAGTTGGACATTATAGATGCTCTTCCATATTGTTTATTAAAGCACTTATTAAATCATTACATTTTCTGTCATACAATAGGTTGGTGCTATCTTTTTTTGTTTTACTATTCTACAAATGACTGCAGATTTTATTTGAATAGATAATATAGTGGTATTAAAGAGATAGAAATGTTTATGTTAAAAGAAATGTTTTAGCACAACCATTTTTGACTCAAACATTCTTTTTGACACAAGAAACTTTACTCATTAATGGCACATTGATCTATTTAGTTTTTGTGATTCTTGCTCTCACCTCAGGCAGCAAACCCATTGCTCAGCACATGTTCCGATGGCCACATAATCACCATAGCAGTTATAGGAGGCACAGTGGCCCTGAAAGGCATGGCACATGGTCTGGTCTGTTACATTAGCAAAACCTATTCACAAAAACAAGAAATGGAACAGGACTATTCATTAATTTATTATTTTCTTTATTTCACTCATAGGTTTCAGGTTGGTTCACAATATGAAATAATACCAAATACCTAGTACTAAGCTGCTATTTCTACCTCTACTACAACTGCCAATGGTGTTTTCTGTATTCAGTGCCTTAGAGTGGTGGGCAGGGGGGCACACACAACTTTCCATGAGTGCCTGGGGCAACCCAGCCAGATGGGTGGGTTATAAATAATAACATCATTGTTATTATTCTTTAAAAATGAAATATTACTAATAACTAAATAATATTTAATTTAATACATTTATTTTTATTATTTATACCCCTCCCATCTGGCTTGGTTGCGCCAGACATTTTGGACCATATAAAAGCATAATAAAACAAGCATTAAAAACTTCACAATGCAGTTCTGCCTTCAGATGTTTTCTAAAATTTCTGCACTTCTTTATCTCTTTGACAACTGATGGGAAGGCATTCCATAGGGAATGTGCCACTAACCCTAACAAGAGGAACTTTCTGCCTGTTTACGTAACCTTCTCTCTCACCTCAACCTTGGCCATGTGCATCGCATGAGAGGGACACCCCTTGCCCAGCTTGTTACTTTTTTTTTTTTTGCGGGGGGTTCTACCTCTAACTCAGAGAATGCCCTCTCTTGGGCCACCACAACCCAAACTTCCAATGGTGTCCAAATGTCAAGAGGGCCCCATCCATTGATCTTAACAATCAATAAGATCGGTTAGGAAGGAGACAATATTCCAAATGATTGGGGCCTAGCTCTTTTAAGACTTGAAACACTGCTGTGTGCACTTCGAGTGGGAATTGGAAACGAACTGGCAATCAACTGTACACAATACTTGGCTGTAGTGCAAAACTGAGAGGTTTTCTTTTATCTAGAGGTGATGAAAGAACTTACCAGTACTTGGATCTGAAAAGAACACCAAGACAAGAAGGTACCAGGTCTTCATAGCTATGATAGGTCAAGGTGAGATGTTTGGTGAGGGGGCTTGTTGTACCTAGGAAGTAGAAACCAAGGGGGAAACATGAGACTATGGGGTATCTCCACCCTCATTTAGGATGTAGAACTCTGTAGATTGCAACTTATTGAGTTATTCAATCCATTGGAGTGGGTTTATTTATTTACGAGAAATCAAGATTTTCCCCACAACCTTGTCTTTCTGCTAAAAATGCAGAGAAACCTTGCATAATATATGAATGGCTACATACTAGGAATATGCATATACTCCTTTGTAGATGGGAGCACACTCACCTACCCCAACAGAGCAAACACTTGCAGTCATTGTATACCAACAAGGCAAGAGAGTGCCTTGGGTGAATGTGCTATGCTTCATCATTCAAAGCTTGGTGGGAGGGGCAGGAGAATTTGTGGCAACATCTTTGTGGCCTCCATCCAGTTCTGAACTTATTGCTCTGGACCATAAGCCTTGGATAGTGATTCCTGAGTGTTCTGTCTGCTGCTCAGCCTGTACTGTTACCTGGATGAATAATTAAGCTCCTCTGCATCCATGCATATTTTGGGTAGAAGGGTGGAAGGAGGTCATTGCTACTGCAAGCAGAGTGTAATAAAGAATGGTCATGTGATTTTCTGCTTGAACTGTAAGAGAATGATATAATCAATGACCTGTTGCTGAAGTGAAGTTATGATGCCACATTATTCTGAAAGCAAAGATTATAATGTGCAGAATTCATGAACCTTGCTTCATGAGAAGCATTAGAGTTGGATTGAAATATTTAGGATTCCAATGGAGTGCATCGGACCAAATGCTATCTGTTCTTTGAATTGTTTTCAAAAGGGCTCTTTGTTTTTATAATACAATGGTACCTTGGGCTACATATGCTTCAGGTTACAGACTCCGCTAACCCAGAAATAGTGCTTCAGGCTAAGAACAGAAATGGTGCTCCGGTGGCACAGCAGCAGCAGGAGGCCCCATTATCTAAAGTGGTGCTTCAGGTTAAGAACACTTTCAGGTTAAGAACGGACCTCTGGAACGAATTAAGTACTTAACCCGAGGTACCACCGTACACATTTCCTCCTGTGTACAGGCCATTCCCATCCTGAAATCAATTGAGTTTTAACTCTCTTGGAATTCATAGAAGCATAAAAATGTAAAGTTGGAAGCGACCCCCAAGAGACATTTAGGACAACCGCTTGCAATGCCAGAATCTCAACTTACATTTCTATGACACTTTATATTTTTACAAAACAAACAAACAAAAACAACCCAACAACCCTCAGTGTTCTTATGGAATGGGAATTGACCGATTTTTAGCGTTAAGGTATGGGTGGCTACACGGGACGCGGGTGGCGCTGTGGGTAAAAGCCTCAGCGCCTAGGGCTTGCCGATCGAAAGGTCAGCGGTTCAAATCCCCGTGGCGGGGTGCGCTCCCGTTGCTCGGCCCAGCGCCTGCCAACCTAGCAGTTCGAAAGCACCCCCGGGTGCAAGTAGATAAATAGGGACTGCTTACTGTCGGGAAGGTAAACGGCGTTTCCGTGTGCTGAGCTGGCTCGCCAGATGCAGCTTCGTCACGCTGGCCACGTGACCCGGAAGTGTCTCTGGACAGCGCTGGCCCCCGGCCTCTTGAGTGAGATGGGCGCACAACCCTAGAGTCTGTCAAGACTGGCCCGTATGGGTAGGGGTACCTTTACCTTTACCTTTATGGGTGCCTAACTTATAGCCCTGCAGAGATTGCTGGTCTCCAACTCCCATCAACCCTGACCATTGGCTATGATGACTGGAGTTGATCAGTACTGGTGTCCAACAACATTTGAAGGGCCACAGGTTCCTCACTCCTAGCTGTGTTTTCATTGGGTAGAGGAATAATTGTGAATTGTTTCTTGGAAATGGGAAATTTTCCTTCTGTAATAACGATTTTCTTTCTGTAATAATTTCAAAAAATTCTCAAGAGTGGCTGCAGGAATAGTGGATCTTTGTCTCTCACCCCTTTAACTGTATCGAACAGTGGGGGTGGGGGTCAGAGGAGAGTTCCAGCTGCTCAGAGTTTCCTTTTTAGACTGCCCCTTACAAAGATGCTAGCACTATACCAATAGCACCATTAAGTGTGTGTTTGGGATGAATCATGCACTAATCAGTGCTTTTTTCAACAACTAAAGGAGAAAATGTGTCATTAGCAAAGCATTTTTGAGATCAAAACAAAAGAAAACCTTCTTCTTCCCTAAAGCAGAATATCTGTACATAAGAAAAGACTGCTTAAATGGGTCTTCTATTCCAGCAGGCTCTTCTCACAATGGTTGCCCAGATGCCCATTGGAAATCTTCAAGCAGGGCATAACTGTCCACCCAACAACTGGTACTCAAAGGAATAATGAGCATATCTATTTTACCCCACCATGATCATTAGTATGGTGTCCACAAACCATAACTGCCCCACCAAGCCGCTTGAAAATCTACCATTAAAAGGTGGAGAGAGGTCTCCAAGTCTTACCAACTCGTTCTCCTGATTGCCTACAAGTTCCAGTCCTCACTAGAGATGATCAGCTGGGCATATCAGCAAAAAGTGCACTATGTTACTCCATATATACACATCATAGGTTTTATTTCCCTCTGCAGCTATAATAATTATAATTTGTAATGATTTATCATTTATACCCCGCCCAGCTGGCTATGTTTCCCCAGCCACTTTGGGCAGCTCCCAACTGAATATTAAAACACAATACAGGATTAAACATTAAATACGTCCCTAAACAGGGCTGCCTTCAGATGTCTTTTAAAAGTAAGATAGCTACTTATTGCCTTGACATCTGATGGGAGGGGGTTCCACTGGGCAGGCGCCACTACCAAGAAGGCCCTCTGCCTGGTTCCCTTTAAACTCACAGTGAGGGAACTGCCAGAAGGCCCTCGGCAGTTTCTTTCATTTCGTTACTTACTCATTTTTCCAGTGTTTTCTTCTAGCATGTAACAAAATTTAATAAAAATAGGAGGGAAACAGGGACCTTCAAAGCACCACCACCAAGATAGTTCAAAGATTTTGATATATATATATATATATATATATATATATTTGCTTTCATAGATTTTCACGGGTACAGGAATGCAGGTTTTGGTGTCCTCGGGTATCTTCCCGTGTAAAAGTTGGGGTGTCTAGGCGACGTTTCGACGAGGTCTCACTCGTCATCTTCAGGCTGGTGCTTTCGGCTTCTTGTTACTGGAACAGAGCAGGATCTCAGTGTTTGAGTTCCTATAAATACTGTTGAGGAGGTGTGGCCTCCTATGTTCTGGGCAGAGAGGAAGTTCCCAGGCTAGTGTGCCTTTTCTTCTTTTGTTCCTTAATTGCTTGAGGGATATCTTGAGTGATTTCTTGAGTGATATCCTGAGTACCACTTAGGTGGGTCATTAGGTGTGGATTAGTTGCTAAAGCCTTTGTGTCTTGACCTCTTGAACTTTGTGAAGAGTTTTTCTGAGAAGATGGGTGTACTACATTTAGTTGTGCTCTGGCTTGGCTTCGTGTATAGGGGCGAGCTGTGGTTTTGTGGCCTGTGCCAGCCAGATCTGTGTAGGGATTGCAGGGGGGTGTAGGGATTGTAGGGGATGTAGTACACCCATCTTCTCAGAAAAACTCTTCACAAAGTTCAAGAGGTCAAGACACAAAGGCTTTAGCAACTAATCCACACCTAATGACCCACCTAAGTGGTACTCAGGATATCACTCAAGAAATCACTCAAGATATCCCTCAAGCAATTAAGGAACAAAAGAAGAAAAGGCACACTAGCCTGGGAACTTCCTCTCTGCCCAGAACATAGGAGGCCACACCTCCTCAACAGTATTTATAGGAACTCAAACACTGAGATCCTGCTCTGTTCCAGTAACAAGAAGCCGAAAGCACCAGCCTGAAGATGATGAGTGAGACCTCGTCGAAACGTCGCCTAGACACCCCAACTTTTACACGGGAAGATACCCGAGGACACCAAAACCTGCATATATATATATATATATATATATATATATATATATATATATATTAAGAAAAGCTTTTCTCCCAAAATTTGGGCTCATTCTCAAATAAAAGAGCATTGTGAAGCAGCATGTGCCTCTTCTGCATCAGTGTTGATAGAAGGCATTGATCCTGTGGAGTGGGATGTCAGAAAGCTAGGAGAGCCAGGCAGCATTGGGTCTACCTTCTACTGAGAAGATGCAGCTGGCGGACATTTGGTAATGGAGCTTTTACAGTTTGTCTGCTTGAGGTCTGCCCAATACCTGCCTGGTGACCTGTCCCCTGACATCCCTGGATCCCTCTGGGCCATCCAACCCGGGCCATCCAACTGTTCAACAAAAGACAGTTGAAAATGTTATATCCATGAGTGACCTCAGGGTTTCTAGGGACAAGGTCTTTCAGCAGTCAAATATCAACGTAAACACTGTGAACTGGGCTGGCCACAGTGACAGCCTCACCAAGGTCTCTTCTGCCAGTTGTAGGATCTGAGATTGAGTTGGACACTATGGGTGCTTTTCCATATTGTTTATTAAAGCTCTTATTAAGTCATCATATTTTCTGTCATCAAATAGGTTTGTGATATCTTTTTTTGTTTTACCATTCTTCAAATGACGGCACGATTTATTTGAATAGATACAATAGGGGTATGAAAGAGATTGTAGCTCACTCCTGAAGGTAACAATGCTTTAGCACAACCATTTTTGACTCAAACTTTCTTTTTGACACATGAAGCATTGCTCATTGACGACACATTCATTTATCTACTGCTAGGGATTCTTGTTCTCACCGCAGGCAGCAAATCCATTTCTCCGTTGGCACGCACATTCTGATGACAATAAAATCAGGATAGCATTTCGAGACCCTGCAGTAGCCCCCAACGTTATGACACATGACCTGGCCTACTATGTTAGCAAAACCTATTCACATGATAACAAAAACAGCAAATGGAAGAGGACTATTCATTCACTTATTATTTTCTTTATTACATCCAAATATCTCAAGGTGGTTCACAATATGAAATAAGACCAAATACCTAGTAGTAAGCCACTATTTCTACCTCTACCACAACTGCCAATGGTGTTTTTTGTATACAGTGCCCTAGAGTGGTGGGCAGGGGGGCACACACAACATTTCATGAGTGGCTGGGGCAACCCAGCCAGATGGGTGAAGTATAAATAATAACATTATTATTGTTGTTAAAAAATAAAATACAACTAATAAATAAAAAAGAATAAAATAAAATGTAATAAATTTGTTTTTTATTTATACCCCTCTGTCAGGGAACTGACATCAGAGACACGGGAGAAGGAGAGGGTCTCAGATTCTGCAGGTGAAGGTCCTAGCACAAGGGGGAGACTCAGCTTGGTGGAAGGGGAAGGAAATACGCGTGACACCAAGAGTCCAGGAGAGCAAGGGGAAGAGGAGGTGGAAGGGCTCCGGGATTCTTCCCTGGAAGTCAGTGAAGAGAGCCGAAGCACTCCACTACCCATGCCCACCCTGCGCAGGAGACTCCCGCGCAATGAGAGGCGGAGACGATTAGGTTTCAAACAGCTTTTATGCTGGCAGAGGTTTAAGAAACGCCCACAGACAGATTCTGCCAGTGACTGAGGCAGTCAAGTGGAGATGGGCTGTGCAGTCCGAAGGGTTTAACCAGGCAACCAAGCACCCAAACGGGGTCGGCTTACGCACGAGTAACTCCAAACCACTACACCCTCCTATTTGGGTGGGTTGCCCCAGCCACTTTGGACATATATAAAATAGAATAAAACATTAAACATTAAAAACTTCCCAATACAGGGCTGCTTCAGATGCCCTTTTAAAGTTCTGTAGTTCTTTATAGCCTTGACCTCTGATGGGAAGGGAAACCTTCGCCACGTGCAGCGTGAGGGAGGGGACCGCTGCACAGCTTGGTACATCTTTTCTTCAGGGTGGGGGTGGGAGATTCAACATCTATCACAGAGAATGCCTTCTCTCGGGCCACCACAACTCAAACTTCCAGTTGTGTCCAAATGTCAAGAGGGCCCCGTCTGTTGATCTTAACAACCAATAAGGTTTGTGAGGAAGGAGACAATATTCCAAACGATTGGGGCCTAGGTCATTTAAGATTTAAACAGTGCTGTGAGCACTTTGACTGGGACTTGGAAACACCTCAGTTTAAGAACGGTTTTGGTTCAAGAATGGACTTCTGGAACAGATTAAGTTTGTAAACTGAGGTACCACTGTGCATTACTTCTGGTAAATGAGACAACTTAGCCGTTAGAGGGCCATGAAAAATTGTGTCCTGGGCTTTCCACTCATCTACCCATGTACTAACTGAAATCCATGGGGCACATTGGTTGCCAGATGTGAAATATATTGGCATTATCTTCAGCTCTCCTTCCCCACTACAGAGCTATTTGACAGGCTGACACACCTTCTCCCCAACATTAAAAGGTAAAGGTACCCCTGCCCGTACGGGCCAGTCTTGCCAGACTCTAGGGTTGTGCGCTCATCTCACTCTATAGGCCGGGAGCCAGCGCTGTCCGCAGACACTTCCGGGTCACGTGGCCAGCATGACAAGCTGCATCTGGCAAGCAAGCGCAGCACACGGAATGCCGTTTACCTTCCCGCTGCTAAGCGGTCCCTATTTATCTACTTGCACCCGGAGGTGCTTTCGAACTGCTAGGTTGGCAGGCGCTGGGACCGAACGACAGGAGCGCACCCCGCCGCGGGGATTCGAACCACCGACCATGCGATCGGCAAGTCCTAGGCGCTGAGGTTTTACCCACAGCGCCACCCGCGTCCCTTCTCCCCAACATTGCCTAGACATAAATAAGCATCTGGCTTACCAGAGAAGGTTTAGACTCCCTAAAGGTTGAGGTACAGTCCTAGCAGTCCTCCACCCCTTCAACCTACTAAGGATCTTTAAAAAAAGTATTTCAAAGATTCCCCTGTGGGGGAAATTGTCCTGGTGGCCATCAGTAAAAGTGAGTGGAGCAAAACCAAAGTGGGTGGGTACACCTCCTCCTCCTTTTCCTCTCTTCTTTCTCCCCTCCCCCCCTTTTCTCTCTCTCTCATACAAACACACACAGAAACATTCACCAAATTTATGAAACACAAAGGCCACAAATCATCCACCTTTACAAAGAGCTGCTAAACTAATCTGTCAACATTTGCAACTGGCAGTCCATTCTCTGGGAGATGCTGAAAATCAGTTATTTGATTCAGTGTAGCTACCCTTTCAACTAAGTAGGCCTTTTTGTTTCTTTTCTTTTCTTTGTTTCTTTTATTTATCTTTTCACATAACATATACAATGGAACGGCTGATCATTTTCAATGACAATATTAACTTTTTTTCCCCATTTTGGGCCGAGAGGGTGTTGGTTTGGGTGGCTTAGGCTTCGCAGGAGGCCTCCTGGTGGGTCTTGGTGGCTTTCCGATGGGTCCATGAGGTTTGGCCGTTTGAATGAAGTCAGGTCTGTCAGAGAAAGACAATTTGGTATATAAGTTTGCTGTTATTTCATTCTGCAACTCTCTACTACTTAGGCTTTTCTTTTTCTTTGTTACTCATTTTCCCCCGGTGTCTTCTTCTAGCATGTAATAAAAATCAGTAAGAATTGGGGGGAGACCGGGATTTGGGCAAATTCCCTGCAATAAAAGAGCATTGTGAAGCAGCACATACCACTGCTACATCAGTGTTGAGAGAAGGCATTGATCCTGTGGAGTGGGATGTCAGAAAGGAAGGAGACCCAGGCAGCATTGGGTCTACCTTCTACTGGGAAGATGCAGCTGGTGAACATATGGTAATGGTGCTTTTACACTTTGTCTGCTTGAAGTCTGCCCAATACCTGCCTGGTGACCTGTCCCCCGACATCCCTGGATCCCTATGGGTCATCCAACCTGATTCATGGATTTCTCAACCCAAGCTCAGCCTGAATCCCTCTCAATGGACCCAACTTGTCTTGGGATTTGGCCAAATCTGGTGCACAGTCCAACAAAAGACACTTAAAAGATTTAAACAGTGCTGTGAGCACTTTGACTGGGACTTGGAAACACCTCAGTTTAAGAACGGTTTTGGTTCAAGAATGGACTTCTGGAACAGATTAAGTTTGTAAACTGGAACAGATTAAGTTTGTGTCCTGGGCTTTCCACTCATCTACCCATGTACTAACTGAAATCCATGAGGCACATTGGTTGCCAGATGTTAAATATATTGGCATTATATTCAGCTCTCCTTCCCCACTACAGAGCTATTTGACAGGCTGACCCACTTTCTCCCCAACATTGCCTATACATAAATAAGCATTTGGCTTACCGGAGAAGGTTTAGACTCCCTAAAGGTTGAGGTACAGTCCTAGCAATCCTCCACCCCTTCAACCTACTAAGGATCTTTAAAAAAGTATTTCAAAGATTCCCCTGTGGGGGAAATTGTCCTGGTGGCCATCAGCAAAAGTGAGTGGAGCAAAACCAAAGTGGGTGGGTACACCTCCTCCTCCTTTTCCTCTCTTCTTTCTCCCCTCCCCCCTTTTTTCTCTCTCTCATACAAACACACACAGAAACATTCACCAAATTTATGAAACACAAAGGCCACAAATCATCCACCTTTACAAAGAGAGGGTGTTGGTTTGGGTGTTGGTTTGGGTGTTGGTATGGGTGTTGGTTTGGGTGTTGGTATGGGTGGCGTAGGCTTCCCAGGAGATGTAGGAGGCCTCTTAGTGGGTCCTGGTGGCTTTCCAATGGGTCCATGAGGTTTGGCCGCTTGAATCGAGTCAGGTCTGTCAGAGAAAGACAATTTGCTATATATGTTTGCTGTTATTTCATTCTGCAACTCTCTACTATTTAGGCTTTTCATTTTCTTCATTACTCATTTTTTACAGTGTCTTCTTATGGCATGTAACAAAATTCAATAAAAATTGGGGAGAGACAGGGACTTTCAAAGCACCACAAGATGGTTCAGAGTTTTCTTTTCTATTCGTGTGTGTGTTTGTGTGTGTGTGTGTGTGTGTAACCAGTGTGAAGCAGCATGTGCCTCTGTTGCGTCAGTGTTGAGAGAAGGCATTGATCCTGTGGAGTGGGATGTCAGAAAGGAAGGAGATCCAGGCAGCGTTGGGTCTGCTTGAGGTCTGTCCGATACCTGCCTGGTAACCTGTCCCCTAAAATCCCTAGATCCCTCTGGGCCATCTAACCTGATTAATGCATTTCTCAACCCAAGCTCAGGATGAATCCTGCTCAATAGACCCAACTTGTCTTGGGATTTGGCCGAATCTGGTGCAGTCCAACAAAAGATAGTTAAAAGCATTATCTCAATGAGTGATCTCAGGGTTGCTAGGGACTAGGTCATTCAGCAGTCAAATAACTAGGTAAACACTATGAACTGGGCCAGCCACAGTGACAGCCGCGCCAAGGTCTCTGCTGCCAGTTTTCGGATCTGAGATTGAGTTGGACATTATAGGTGCTCTTCCATATTGTTTATTAAAGCACTTATAAAATCATTATGTTTTCTGTCATCCAATAGGTTGGTGCTATATTTTTTTGTTTTACCATTCTTCAAATGACTGCAGGATTTATTTGAATAGATACAATACTGCTATTAAATAGTACCTTCACTGCTGAAGGTAACAATGTTTTAGCACAACCATTTTTGACTCAAACATTCTTTTTGACACATGAACATGAAACATTACTCATTAATGACACATTGATCTATTTAGTTTTTGTGATTCTTGTTCTCACCTCAGGCAGCAAACCCATTTCTCACCACAGATTCCGATGGCCACAAAATCACCATAGCAGTTCAAGACGGCACAGTGGCCCTGAAAGGCATGGCACATGGTCTGGTCTGTTACATTAGCAAAACCTATTCACAAAAACAAGAAATGGAGCAGGACTATTCATTAATTTATTATTTTCTTTATTTCACTCATAGGTTTCAGGGTGGTTCACAATATGAAATAATACCAAATACCTAGTACTCAGCTGCTATTTCTACCTCTACTACAACTGCCAATGGTGTTTTCTGTATTCAGTGCCTTAGAGTGGTGGGCAGGGGGGCACACACAACTTTCCATTAGTGGTTGGGGCAACCCAGCCAGATGGGTGGGTTATAAATAATAACATCATTGTTATTATTCTTTAAAAATGAAATATTACTAATAACTAAATAATATTTAATTTAATACATTTATTTTTATTATTTATACCCCTCCCATCTGGCTTGGTTGCACCAGACATTTTGGACCATATAAAAGCATAATAAAACAAGCATTAAAAACTTCACAATGCAGTTCTGCCTTCAGATGTTTTCTAAAATTTCTGCACTTCTTTATCTCTTTGACAACTGATGGGAAGGCATTCCATAGGGAATGTGCCACTAACCCTAACAAGAGGAACTTTCTACCTGTTTACGTAACCTTCTCTCTCACCTCAACCTTGGCTATGTGCATCGCATGAGAGGGACACCCCTTGCCCAGCTTGTTACTTTTTTTTTTTTGCGGGGGGTTCTACCTCTAACTCAGAGAATGCCCTCTCTTGGGCCACCACAACCCAAACTTCCAATGGTGTCCAAATGTCAAGAGGGCCCCATCCATTGATCTTAACAATCAATAAGATCGGTTAGGAAGGAGACAATATTCCAAATGATTGGGGCCTAGCTCTTTTAAGACTTGAAACACTGCTGTGTGCACTTCGAGTGGGAATTGGAAACGAACTGGCAATCAACTGTACACAATACTTGGCTGTAGTGCAAAACTGAGAGGTTTTCTTTTATCTAGAGGTGATGAAAGAACTTACTTGGATCTGAAAAGAGAACCAAGACAAGAAGGTACCAGGTCTTCATAGCTATGATAGGTCAAGGTGAGATGTTTGGTGAGGGGGCTTGTTGTATCTAGGAAGTAGAAACCAAGGGGGAAACATGAGACTATGGGGTATCTCCACCCTCATTTAGGATGTAGAACTCTGTAGATTGCAACTTATTGAGTTATTCAATCCATTGGAGTGGGTTTATTTATTTACGAGAAATCAAGATTTTCCCCACAGCCTTGTCTTTCTGCTAAAAATGCAGAGAAACCTTGCATAATATATGAATGGCTACATACTAGGAATATGCATATACTCCTTTGTAGATGGGAGCACACTCACCTACCCCAACAGAACAAACACTTGCAGTCATTGTATACCAACAAGGCAAGAGAGTGCCTTGGGTGAATGTGCTATGCTTCATCATTCAAAGCTTGGTGGGAGGGGCAGGAGAATTTGTGGCAACATCTTTGTGGCCTCCATCCAGTTCTGAACTTATTGCTCTGGACCATAAGCCTTGGATAGTGATTCCTGAGTGTTCTGTCTGCTGCTCAGCCTGTACTGTTACCTGGATGAATAATTAAGCTCCTCTGCATCCATGCATATTTTGGGTAGAAGGGTGGAAGGAGGTCATTGCTACTGCAAGCAGAGTGTAATAAAGAATGGTCATGTGATTTTCTGCTTGAACTGTAAGAGAATGATATAATCAATGACCTGTTGCTGAAGTGAAGTTATGATGCCACATTATTCTGAAAGCAAAGATTATAATGTGCAGAATTCATGAACCTTGCTTCATGAGAAGCATTAGAGTTGGATTGAAATATTTAGGATTCCAATGGAGTGCATCGGACCAAATGCTATCTGTTCTATGAATTGTTTTCAAAAGGGCTCTTTGTTTTTATAATACAATGGTACCTTGGGCTACATACGCTTCAGGTTACAGACTCCGCTAACCCAGAAATAGTGCTTCAGGCTAAGAACAGAAATGGTGCTCCGGTGGCACAGCAGCAGCAGGAGGCCCCATTATCTAAAGTGGTGCTTCAGGTTAAGAACACTTTCAGGTTAAGAACGGACCTCCGGAACGAATTAAGTACTTAACCTGAGGTACCACTGTACACATTTCCTCCTGTGTACCGGCCATTCCCATCCTGAAATCAATTGAGTTTTAACTCTCTTGGAATTCATAGAAGCATAAAAATGTAAAGTTGGAAGCGACCCCCAAGAGACATTTAGGCCAACCGCTTGCAATGCCAGAATCTCAACTTACATTTCTATGACACTTTATATTTTTACAAAACAAACAAACAAAAACAACCCAACAACCCTCAGTGTTCTTATGGAATGGGAATTGACCGATTTTTAGCATTAAGGTATGGGTGGCTACACGGGACACGGGTGGCGCTGTGGGTAAAAGCCTCAGCGCCTAGGGCTTGCCGATCGAAAGGTCAGCGGTTCAAATCCCCGTGGCGGGGTGCGCTCCCGTTGCTCGGCCCAGCGCCTGCCAACCTAGCAGTTCGAAAGCACCCCCGGGTGCAAGTAGATAAATAGGGACTGCTTACTGTCGGGAAGGTAAACGGCGTTTCCGTGTGCTGAGCTGGCTCGCCAGATGCAGCTTCGTCACGCTGGCCACGTGACCCGGAAGTGTCTGCGGACAGCGCTGGCCCCCGGCCTCTTGAGTGAGATGGGCGCACAACCCTAGAGTCTGTCAAGACTGGCCCGTATGGGTAGGGGTACCTTTACCTTTACCTTTATGGGTGGCTAACTTATAGCCCTGCAGAGATTGCTGGTCTCCAACTCCCATCAACCCTGACCATTGGCTATGATGACTGGAGTTGATCAGTACTGGTGTCCAATAACATTTGAAGGGCCACAGGTTCCTCACTCCTAGCTGTGTTTTCATTGGGTAGAGGAATAATTGTGAATTGTTTCTTGGAAATGGGAAATTTTCCTTCTGTAATAACTATTTTCTTTCTGTAATAATTTCAAAAAATTCTCAAGAGTGGCTGCAGGAATAGTGGATCTTTGTCTCTCACCCCTTTAACTGTATCGAACAGTGGGGGTGGTGGTCAGAGGAGAGTTCCAGCTGCTCAGAGTTTCCTTTTTAGACTGCCCCTTACAAAGATGCTAGCACTATACCAATAGCACCATTAAGTGTGTGTTTGGGATGAATCATGCACTAATCAGTGCTTTTTTCAACAACTAAAGGAGAAAATGTGTCATTAGCAAAGCATTTTTGAGATCAAAGCAAAAGAAAACCTTCTTCTTCCCTAAAGCAGAATATCTGTACATAAGAAAAGGCTGCTTAAATGGGTCTTCTGTTCCAGCAGGCTCTTCTCACAATGGTTGCCCAGATGCCCATTGGAAATCTTCAAGCAGGGCATAACTGTCCACCCAACAACTGGTTGTTGTTGTTGTTGTTGTTGTTTAGTCGTTTAGTCGTGTCCGACTCTTCATGACCCCATGGACCAGAGCACGCCAGGCACCTCTGTCCTCCACTACTTCCCGCAGTTTGGTCAAACTCATGCTGGTAACCTCGAAAACACTATCCAACCATCTCGTCCTCTGTCGCCCCCTTCTCCTTGTGCCCTCCATCTTTCCCAGCATCAGTGTCTTCTCCAGGGAGTCTTCTCTTCTCATGAGGTGGCCAAAGTACTGGAGCCTCAGCTTCACGATCTGCCCTTCCAGTGAGCACTCAGGTCTGATTTCCTTTAGAATGGATGCGTTTGATCTTCTTGCAGTCCATGGGACTCTCAAGAGTCTTCTCCAGCACCATAATTCAAAAGCATCAATTCTTCGGCGATCAGCCTTCTTTATGGTCCAGCTCTCACTTCCATACATCACTACTGGGAAAACCATGGCTTTAACTATACGGACCTTTGTTGGCAAGGTGACGTCTCTACTTCTCAAAATGCTGTCTAGGCCTGTCATTGCCCTTCTCCCAAGAAGCAGGCGTCTTTTAATTTCATGGCTGCTGTCACCATCTGCAGTGATCATGGAGCCCAAGAAAGTAAAATCTCTCACTGCCTCCATTTCTTCCCCTTCTATTTGCCAGGAGGTGATGGGACCAGTGGCCACGATCTTCATTTTTCGGATGTTGAGCTTCAGACCATATTTTGCGCTCTCCTCTTTCACCCTCATTAAAAGGTTCTTTAATTCCTCCTCACTTTCTGCCATCAAGGTTGTGTCATCTGCATATCTGAGGTTGTTGATATTTCTTCCGGCAATCTTAATTCCAGCTAGTGATTCATCCAGCCCAGCCTTTCGCATGATGTATTCTGCATATAAATTAAATAAGCAGGGAGACAAAATATAGCCTTGTCATACTCCTTTCCCAATTTTAAACCAATCAGTTGTTCCATATCCAGTTCTAACTGTAGCTTCTTGTCCCACATAGAGATTTCTCAGGAGACAGATGAGATGATCAGGCACTCCCATTTCTTTAAGAACTTGCCATAGTTTGCTGTGGTCGACACAGTCAAAGGCTTTTGCATAGTCAATGAAGCAGAAGTAGATGTCTTTCTGGAACTCTCTAGCTTTCTCCATAATCCAGCGCATGTTTGCAATTTGGTCTCTGGTTCCTCTGCCTCTTCTAAATCCAGCTTGCACTTCTGGGCGTTCTCTATCCACATACTGCTTGAGCCTTCCTTGTAGAATTTTAAGCAAAACCTTGCTAGCGTGTGAAATGAGTGCAATTGTGCAGTAGTTGGAGCATTCTTTGGCACTGCCCTTCTTTGGGATTGGGATGTAGACTGATCTTCTCCAATCTTCTGGCCACTGCTGAGTTTTCCAAATTTGCTGGCATATTGAGTGTAGCACCTTAACAGCATCATCTTTAAAAATTTTAAATAGTTTAGCTGGAATACCATCACTTCCACTGGCCTTGTTATTTGCAGTGCTTTCTAAGACCCATTTGACTTCACTTTCCAGGATGTGTGGCTCAAGGTCAGCAACCACACTACCTGGGGTGTACGAGACATCCATATCTTTCTGGTATGGTTCTGGTACTCAAAGGAATAATGAGCATATCTATTTTACCCCACCATGATCATTAGTATGGTGTCCCCAGACCATAACTGCCCCACCAAGTCTCTTAAAAATCCACCATTAAAAAGTGGAGAGAGGTCTCCAAGTCTTACCAACTCGTTCTCCTGGTTGCCTAAAAGTTCCAGTCCTCACTAGAGATGATCAGCTGGGCATATCAGCAAAAAGTGCACTATGTTACTCCATTTATACACATCATAGGTTTTATTTCCCTCTGCAGCTATAATAATTATAATTTGTAATGATTTATCATTCATACCCCGCCAAGCTGGCTATGTTTCCCCAGCCACTTTGGGCAGCTCCCAACTGAATATTAAAACACAATACAAGAGTAAACATTAAATACGTCCCTAAACAGGGCTGCCTTCAGATGTCTTTTAAAAGTAAGATCGCTACTTATTGCCTTGACATCTGATGGGAGGGGGTTCCACTGGGCAGGCGCCACTACCAAGAAGGCCCTCTGCCTGGTTCCCTTTAAACAGTGAGGGAACTGCCAGAAGGCCCTCGGCACTGGACCTCATTGTTCTGGGCTGAACCATGTGGGTGGAGATGCTCCTTTAGGCTATGTTATGCCTGGTCCAATCAAAATTCTACCAAACACAAAGGCCACACATCATCTACCTTTACACATTATCAAAGAGCTACTAAACTGATCTGTCATGTTTTGCAACTGGCAGCCCATTCTCTGGGAGATGATGAAAATTGGTGATTTGATTCGACTAAATAGGCTTTTTTGTTTGTTTTCTTTTAATTTATTTATCTTTTCAAATAACATGTATGATGCAGTGGTAGATTTTTTTCAGTGACAGGCTGAATTATTATTTTAATATAAAGGGGGATTAATGGACCAGTAGGGTCATGGTTTGATTGGCTTAGGCTTCTGGGGGGGGGGGGGGTTATTAGGCTTCTTGGGGTGTGTACGAGGCCTCTTGGTAGGTCTTGAAGGCTTTCCAATTGGTCCATGAGGCATGATGTACTGAACCTTGTCACTTCTGTCAGAAAAAGACAATTTCATTTATTAGTTTGCTGTTACTTCATTATGCAACTCGCTACTACTTATGCTTTTCTTTTACTTCGTTACTTACTCATTTTTTTTCAGTGTTTTCTTCTAGCATGTAACAAAATTTTATAAAAATAGGAGGGAAACGGGGACCTTCAAAATTTGGGCTCATTCTCAAATAAAAGAGCATTGTGAAGCAGCATGTGCCTCTTCTGCATCAGTGTTGAGAGAAGGCATTGATCCTGTGGAGTGGGATGTCAGAAAGCTAGGAGAGCCAGGCAGCATTGGGTCTACTTTCTACTGAGAAGATGCAGCTGGCGGACATTTGGTAATGGAGTTTTTACCGTTTGTCTGCTTGAGGTCTGCCCTATACCTGCCTGGTGACCTGTCCCCTGACATCCCTGGATCCGTCTGGGCCATCCAACCTGGGCCATCCAACTGTTCAACAAAAGACAGTTGAAAATGTTATATCCATGAGTGATCTCAGGGTTTCTAGGGACAAGGTCTTTCAGCAGTCAAATATCAATGTAAACACTGTGAACTGGGCTGGCCACAGTGACAGCCTCACCAAGGTCTCTTCTGCCAGTTGTAGGATCTGAGATTGAGTTGGACACTATGGGTGCTTTGCCATATTGTTTATTAAAGCTCTTATTAAGTCATTATGTTTTCTGTCATCAAATAGGTTTGTGATATCTTTTTTGTTTTACCATTCTTCAAATGATGGCACGATTTATTTGAATAGATACAATAGGGGTATGAAAGAGATTGTAGCTCAGTCCTGAAAGTAACAATGTTTTAGCACAACCATTTGGGGCTCAAACTTTCTTATTGACACATGAAACATTGTTCATTGAATACACATTCATTTATTTACTGCTAGGGATTCTTGTTCTCACCGCAGGCAACAAATCCATTTCTCCGTTGGCACGCACATTCCGACGACAATAAAATTGGGATAGCATTTTGAGACCCCGCAGTAGCCCCCAACGTTATGACACATGACCTGGCCTACTATGTTAGCAAAACCTATTCACATGATAACAAAAACAGAAAATGGAAGAGGTCTAGTCATTCACTTATTATTTTCTTTATTACATCCAAATATCTCAGGGTGGTTTACAATATGAAATACGACCAAATACCTAGTACTAAGCCGCTATTTCTACCTCTACCACAACTGCCAATGGTGTTTTTTGTATACATTGCCCTAGAGTGGTGGGCAGGGGGGCACACACAACGTTCCATGAGTGGCTGGGGCAACCCAGCCGGATGGGTGAATTATAAATAATAACACTATTGTTATTGTTGTTAAAAAATAAAATACAACTAATAAATAAAAATAGAATAAAATAAAATGTAATAAATTTCTTTTTTATTTATACCCCTCCTATTTGGGTGGGTTGCCCCAGCCACTTTGGACACATATAAAATAGAATAAAACATTAAACATTAAAAACTTCCCAATACAGGGCTGCTTCAGATGTCCTTTTAAAGTTCTGTAGTTCTTTATAGCCTTGACATCTGATGGGAAGGCAATCCACAGGGAGGGTTCAACTAACCCTAACCAGAGACACCCTCTGCCTGTTTACGAAACCTTCTCCCTCACCACAACCTTCGCCACGTGCAGCGTGAGAGAGGGGACCGCTGCCCAGCTTGGTACATCTTTTCTTCAGGGAGGGGGTGGGAGATTCAACATCTATCACAGAGAATGCCTTCTCTCGGCCCACTACAACTCAAACTTCCAGTTGTGTCCAAATGTCAACAGGGCCCCGTCTGTTGATCTTAACAACCAATAAGGTTTGTGAGGAAGGAGACAATATTCCAAATGATTGGGGCCTAGGTCATTTAAGATTTAAACAGTGCTGTGAGCACTTTGACTGGGACTTTGAAACACCTCACTTTAAGAATGGTTTTGGTTCAAGAATGGACTTAAGATTAAGTTTCTAAACTGAGGTACCACTGTACATTACTTCTGGTAAATGAGACAACTTAGCCATTAGAAGGCCATGAAAAATTGTGTCCTGGGTTTTTCAATCATCTACCCATGTACTACGTGAAACCCATGGGGCACATTGGTTGCCCGATGTGAAATATATTGGCATTAATTTTAGCTCTCCTTCCCCATAAGATGGCTATTTGACAGTCTGACCCACCTTCTCCCTAATATTGTCTAGACAATAAATATTTTACCTTACCGGAGCAGGTTTAGACTCCCAAATTGTTGAGGTACAGTCCTAGCAGTCCTCCATCTTTTCAACCTACTAAGGATCTTTAAAATAGTGTCAGGGGTTCAGGGACAGAGGCACAGGTGAGGGAGGAGACGGAGAGGGAGGGGGAAGAATCCCAGGACAGCGAGGAAGAGGATGACAATGACTTGAGGGATTCCATGAGTCTTTCAAGTGAATCGGAGGATTCCCAGAAGGGGGCGCCTGTGGTCAGGCCAAGGGGAGTCACAGGGGGGACTCGTCAGGAGCAGGGGACCAGCGGGGGAACCCAAAGTGGGAGCTGGGAGTCGGGACCGGCTTCTCCGCCAGAGCGCAGTGAAGGGGGTGGAGATTCCAAAGTGACAGGGGAAGCAGGTCCGAAAGCAGAGAGGGAGGGGAGATCTGAGCAAGACATCCTCCCGGAAAGGGAGGGGAGTAGTGCAGGGAGTAGTGTAACTGTCAAGAGGAAGGTTAGAGGTTGCGAACGCGTGCCAAGTTCAAATGTGGAGGCGCACGGAAGAACAGGGAGCCCGGAGGAGGAGCCAGGTCCCAAAGCACGCAGGAGGGGGGAAGAGCTGTCTGGGGATTCCGCGTCAGGGGAATCCAGGAGGGGCCAAACCCCAGGGGGCAGGAAGACCCTGCGGAAAAGGAAAGAAAGGAAGAGGTGGAGCAGCACAAGCCTCTTAAACTGGTGCAGAGGAGGGACTGACTCAGAGGGGACTTCAGCGGTCTAAGCGTAACAGACGTGGGGCTGCGCGCCTCGGCTGTGGAGCGTACAATACACTGCAATAAACATCTTTGTATATAAACTGGACTTGGCGTTGGTCTCTTGTGAGCTGGGACCTGAGGCAGCCCTGACAAATAGTCTTTCAAAGATTCCCCTGTGGGGAAAATGGTCCTGGTGGCCAACATCAAAAGTGGGTGGAGCAAAACCAAAGTGGGGGGGTACACCTCCTCCTCCTTTTCCTCTCTTCTTTCTCTCCTTCCCCTCTCTCTCTCTCTCTCTCTCTCTCTCTCTCTCTCTCACACACACACACACACACAAACAGAAACATTCACTAAATTTATCAAACACAAACACCACACATCATTCATCTTCACACTTTATCAAAGAGCTACTAAACCAATCTGTCAAGTTTTGCAACTGGCAGCCCATTCTCTGGGAGATGCTGAGAATCAGTTATTTGATTCAGTGTAGCTGCCCTTTCAACTAAGTAGGCCTTTTTGTTTCTTTTCTTTTCTTTGTTTCTTTTATTTATCTTTTCACATAACATATACAATGGAACGGCTGATCATTTTCAATGACAATATTAACTTTTTTTCCCCATTTTGGGCCGAGAGGGTGTTGGTTTGGGTGGCTTAGGCTTCGCAGGAGGCCTCCTGGTGGGTCTTGGTGGCTTTCCGATGGGTCCATGAGGTTTGGCCGTTTGAATGAAGTCAGGTCTGTCAGAGAAAGACAATTTGGTATATAAGTTTGCTGTTATTTCATTCTGCAACTCTCTACTACTTAGGCTTTTCTTTTTCTTTGTTACTCATTTTCCCCCGGTGTCTTCTTCTAGCATGTAATAAAAATCAGTAAGAATTGGGGGGAGACCGGGATTTGGGCAAATTCCCTGCAATAAAAGAGCATTGTGAAGCAGCACATACCACTGCTACATCAGTGTTGAGAGAAGGCATTGATCCTGTGGAGTGGGATGTCAGAAAGGAAGGAGACCCAGGCAGCATTGGGTCTACCTTCTACTGGGAAGATGCAGCTGGTGAACATATGGTAATGGTGCTTTTACACTTTGTCTCCTTGAAGTCTGCCCAATACCTGCCTGGTGACCTGTCCCCCGACATCCCTGGATCCCTATGGGTCATCCAACCTGATTCATGGATTTCTCAACCCAAGCTCAGCCTGAATCCCTCTCAATGGACCCAACTTGTCTTGGGATTTGGCCAAATCTGGTGCACAGTCCAACAAAAGACACTTAAAAGATTTAAACAGTGCTGTGAGCACTTTGACTGGGACTTGGAAACACCTCAGTTTAAGAACGGTTTTGGTTCAAGAATGGACTTCTGGAACAGATTAAGTTTGTAAACTGGAACAGATTAAGTTTGTGTCCTGGGCTTTCCACTCATCTACCCATGTACTAACTGAAATCCATGAGGCACATTGGTTGCCAGATGTTAAATATATTGGCATTATATTCAGCTCTCCTTCCCCACTACAGAGCTATTTGACAGGCTGACCCACTTTCTCCCCAACATTGCCTATACATAAATAAGCA
Organism: Podarcis muralis; assembly: GCF_964188315.1. NCBI lineage: Eukaryota > Metazoa > Chordata > Lepidosauria > Squamata > Lacertidae > Podarcis > Podarcis muralis. The sequence continues at coordinate 7,301,398 of NC_135657.1, forward strand.
TTTGGCTTACCGGAGAAGGTTTAGACTCCCTAAAGGTTGAGGTACAGTCCTAGCAGTCCTCCACCCCTTCAACCTACTAAGGATCTTTAAAAAAGTATTTCAAAGATTCCCCTGTGGGGGAAATTGTCCTGGTGGCCATCAGCAAAAGTGAGTGGAGCAAAACCAAAGTGGGTGGGTACACCTCCTCCTCCTTTTCCTCTCTTCTTTCTCCCCTCCCCCCTTTTTTCTCTCTCTCATACAAACACACACAGAAACATTCACCAAATTTATGAAACACAAAGGCCACAAATCATCCACCTTTACAAAGAGAGGGTGTTGGTATGGGTGTTGGTTTGGGTGTTGGTATGGGTGGCATAGGCTTCCCAGGAGATGTAGGAGGCCTCTTAGTGGGTCCTGGTGGCTTTCCAATGGGTCCATGAGGTTTGGCCGCTTGAATCAAGTCAGGTCTGTCAGAGAAAGACAATTTGCTATATATGTTTGCTGTTATTTCATTCTGCAACTCTCTACTATTTAGGCTTTTCATTTTCTTCATTACTCATTTTTTACAGTGTCTTCTTATGGCATGTAACAAAATTCAATAAAAATTGGGGAGAGACAGGGACTTTCAAAGCACCACAAGATGGTTCAGAGTTTTCTTTTCTATTCGTGTGTGTGTTTGTGTGTGTGTGTGTGTAACCAGTGTGAAGCAGCATGTGCCTCTGTTGCGTCAGTGTTGAGAGAAGGCATTGATCCTGTGGAGTGGGATGTCAGAAAGGAAGGAGATCCAGGCAGCGTTGGGTCTGCTTGAGGTCTGTCCGATACCTGCCTGGTAACCTGTCCCCTAAAATCCCTAGATCCCTCTGGGCCATCTAACCTGATTAATGCATTTCTCAACCCAAGCTCAGGATGAATCCTGCTCATAGACCCAACTTGTCTTGGGATTTGGCCGAATCTGGTGCAGTCCAACAAAAGATAGTTAAAAGCATTATCTCAATGAGTGATCTCAGGGTTGCTAGGGACTAGGTCATTCAGCAGTCAAATAACTAGGTAAACACTATGAACTGGGCCAGCCACAGTGACAGCCCCGCCAAGGTCTCTGCTGCCAGTTTTCGGATCTGAGATTGAGTTGGACATTATAGGTGCTCTTCCATATTGTTTATTAAAGCACTTATAAAATCATTATGTTTTCTGTCATCCAATAGGTTGGTGCTATTTTTTTTGTTTTACCATTCTTCAAATGACTGCAGGATTTATTTGAATAGATACAATACTGCTATTAAAGAGATAGTACCTTCACTGCTGAAGGTAACAATGTTTTAGCACAACCATTTTTGACTCAAACATTCTTTTTGACACATGAAACATTACTCATTAATGACACATTGATCTATTTAGTTTTTGTGATTCTTGTTCTCACCTCAGGCAGCAAACCCATTTCTCACCACAGATTCCGATGGCCACAAAATCACCATAGCAGTTCAAGACGGCACAGTGGCCCTGAAAGGCATGGCACATGGTCTGGTCTGTTACATTAGCAAAACCTATTCACAAAAACAAGAAATGGAGCAGGACTATTCATTAATTTATTATTTTCTTTATTTCACTCATAGGTTTCAGGGTGGTTCACAATATGAAATAATACCAAATACCTAGTACTCAGCTGCTATTTCTACCTCTACTACAACTGCCAATGGTGTTTTCTGTATTCAGTGCCTTAGAGTGGTGGGCAGGGGGGCACACACAACTTTCCATGAGTGCCTGGGGCAACCCAGCCAGATGGGTGGGTTATAAATAATAACATCATTGTTATTATTCTTTAAAAATGAAATATTACTAATAACTAAATAATATTTAATTTAATACATTTATTTTTATTATTTATACCCCTCCCATCTGGCTTGGTTGCGCCAGACATTTTGGACCATATAAAAGCATAATAAAACAAGCATTAAAAACTTCACAATGCAGTTCTGCCTTCAGATGTTTTCTAAAATTTCTGCACTTCTTTATCTCTTTGACAACTGATGGGAAGGCAATCCATAGGGAATGTGCCACTAACCCTAACAAGAGGAACTTTCTGCCTGTTTACGTAACCTTCTCTCTCACCCATAGGCGCCGACTCCATGGGGCTTGAGGGGGCCCGAGCCCCCTCAAAAATTCGTTTGGGGGGGCTCCGCCCCCCCAATAATCTCCGGCACCCCTCCAGCAGAGCGCCATCGCCGCCCCTCCCCCAGCCCAAAATGCACAGGGAGGGGCGGGCTGCATGCCTCCTGCCCTCCCTCCCGAGCAAAAGCTCCACCCAATTTCCTTTGGAGCTGATTAATAGGCGCAGCACGCTCTCCCCTATTCGCTCACGAGGAGGCGGTGCCACTTTATTTGCATATTCATGAGCTTATTTATTATTCATGAGCTTTCCCGGGCCCCCCCAATATTTTTTATAAGTCCGCGTCCCTGCTCTCACCTCAACCTTGGCTATGTGCATCGCATGAGAGGGACACCCCTTGCCCAGCTTGTTACTTTTTTTTTTTTTTTTTTGCAGAGGGGTTCTACCTCTAACTCAGAGAATGCCCTCTCTTGGGCCACCACAACCCAAACTTCCAATGGTGTCCAAATGTGAAGAGGGCCCCATCCATTGATCTTAACAATCAATAAGATCGGTTAGGAAGGAGACAATATTCCAAATGATTGGGGCCTAGCTCTTTTAAGACTTGAAACACTGCTGTGTGCACTTCGAGTGGGAATTGGAAACGAACTGGCAATCAACTGTACACAATACTTGGCTGTAGTGCAAAACTGAGAGGTTTTCTTTTATCTAGAGGTGATGAAAGAACTTACTTGGATCTGAAAAGAGAACCAAGACAAGAAGGTACCAGGTCTTCATAGCTATGATAGGTCAAGGTGAGATGTTTGGTGAGGGGGCTTGTTGTATCTAGGAAGTAGAAACCAAGGGGGAAACATGAGACTATGGGGTATCTCCACCCTCATTTAGGATGTAGAACTCTGTAGATTGCAACTTATTGAGTTATTCAATCCATTGGAGTGGGTTTATTTATTTACGAGAAATCAAGATTTTCCCCACAACCTTGTCTTTCTGCTAAAAATGCAGAGAAACCTTGCATAATATATGAATGGCTACATACTAGGAATATGCATATACTCCTTTGTAGATGGGAGCACACTCACCTACCCCAGCAGAGCAAACACTTGCAGTCATTGTATACCAACAAGGCAAGAGAGTGCCTTGGGTGAATGTGCTATGCTTCATCATTCAAAGCTTGGTGGGAGGGGCAGGAGAATTTGTGGCAACATCTTTGTGGCCTCCATCCAGTTCTGAACTTATTGCTCTGGACCATAAGCCTTGGATAGTGATTCCTGAGTGTTCTGTCTGCTGCTCAGCCTGTACTGTTACCTGGATGAATAATTAAGCTCCTCTGCATCCATGCATATTTTGGGTAGAAGGGTGGAAGGAGGTCATTGCTACTGCAAGCAGAGTGTAATAAAGAATGGTCATGTGATTTTCTGCTTGAACTGTAAGAGAATGATATAATCAATGACCTGTTGCTGAAGTGAAGTTATGATGCCACATTATTCTGAAAGCAAAGATTATAATGTGCAGAATTCATGAACCTTGCTTCATGAGAAGCATTAGAGTTGGATTGAAATATTTAGGATTCCAATGGAGTGCATCGGACCAAATGCTATCTGTTCTTTGAATTGTTTTCAAAAGGGCTCTTTGTTTTTATAATACAATGGTACCTTGGGCTACATACGCTTCAGGTTACAGACTCCGCTAACCCAGAAATAGTGCTTCAGGCTAAGAACAGAAATGGTGCTCCGGTGGCACAGCAGCAGCAGGAGGCCCCATTATCTAAAGTGGTGCTTCAGGTTAAGAACACTTTCAGGTTAAGAACGGACCTCTGGAACGAATTAAGTACTTAACCCGAGGTACCACCGTACACATTTCCTCCTGTGTACAGGCCATTCCCATCCTGAAATCAATTGAGTTTTAACTCTCTTGGAATTCATAGAAGCATGAAAATGTAAAGTTGGAAGCGACCCCCAAGAGACATTTAGGCCAACCGCTTGCAATGCCAGAATCTCAACTTACATTTCTATGACACTTTATATTTTTACAAAACAAACAAACAAAAACAACCAAACAACCCTCAGTATTCTTATGGAATGGGAATTGACCGATTTTTAGCGTTAAGGTATGGGTGGCTAACTTATAGCCCTGCAGAGATTGCTGGTCTCCAACTCCCATCAACCCTGACCATTGGCTATGATGACTGGAGTTGATCAGTACTGGTGTCCAACAACATTTGAAGGGCCACAGGTTCCTCACTCCTAGCTGTGTTTTCATTGGGTAGAGGAATAATTGTGAATTGTTTCTTGGAAATGGGAAATTTTCCTTCTGTAATAACTATTTTCTTTCTGTAATAATTTCAAAAAATTCTCAAGAGTGGCTGCAGGAATAGTGGATCTTTGTCTCTCACCCCTTTAACTGTATCGAACAGTGGGGGTGGTGGTCAGAGGAGAGTTCCAGCTGCTCAGAGTTTCCTTTTTAGACTGCCCCTTACAAAGATGCTAGCACTATACCAATAGCACCATTCAGTGGGTGTTTGGGATGAATCATGCACTAATCAGTGCTTTTTTCAACAACTAAAGGAGAAAATGTGTCATTAGCAAAGCATTTTTGAGATCAAAGCAAAAGAAAACCTTCTTCTTCCCTAAAGCAGAATATCTGTACATAAGAAAAGGCTGCTTAAATGGGTCTTCTGTTCCAGCAGGCTCTTCTCACAATGGTTGCCCAGATGCCCATTGGAAATCTTCAAGCAGGGCATAACTGTCCACCCAACAACTGGTTGTTGTTGTTGTTGTTGTTGTTTAGTCGTTTAGTCGTGTCCGACTCTTCATGACCCCATGGACCAGAGCACGCCAGGCACCTCTGTCCTCCACTACTTCCCGCAGTTTGGTCAAACTCATGCTGGTAACCTCGAAAACACTATCCAACCATCTCGTCCTCTGTCGCCCCCTTCTCCTTGTGCCCTCCATCTTTCCCAGCATCAGTGTCTTCTCCAGGGAGTCTTCTCTTCTCATGAGGTGGCCAAAGTACTGGAGCCTCAGCTTCACGATCTGTCCTTCCAGTGAGCACTCAGGTCTGATTTCCTTTAGAATGGATGCGTTTGATCTTCTTGCAGTCCATGGGACTCTCAAGAGTCTTCTCCAGCACCATAATTCAAAAGCATCAATTCTTCGGCGATCAGCCTTCTTTATGGTCCAGCTCTCACTTCCATACATCACTACTGGGAAAACCATGGCTTTAACTATACGGACCTTTGTTGGCAAGGTGACGTCTCTACTTCTCAAAATGCTGTCTAGGCCTGTCATTGCCCTTCTCCCAAGAAGCAGGCGTCTTTTAATTTCATGGCTGCTGTCACCATCTGCAGTGATCATGGAGCCCAAGAAAGTAAAATCTCTCACTGCCTCCATTTCTTCCCCTTCTATTTGCCAGGAGGTGATGGGACCAGTGGCCACGATCTTCATTTTTCGGATGTTGAGCTTCAGACCATATTTTGCGCTCTCCTCTTTCACCCTCATTAAAAGGTTCTTTAATTCCTCCTCACTTTCTGCCATCAAGGTTGTGTCATCTGCATATCTGAGGTTGTTGATATTTCTTCCAAGTGTTTACTTGATTCTGACTAAATTACACCTCCTAGAGCAAAATATACCTAGGAGGTTTAGTTAATGCTAAATACAATACTTCTGATAAATGAGCCACCTTACCTGCTAGAGGACCATGAAAATTTGTGTCCTGGGTTTTTCAGGCTCATCTACCCATGTACCACCTGCAACCCAAGGGGCACCTTGGTTTCTAGATGTGAAATATATTGGCATTAATTTTAGCTCTCCTTCCCCATAAGTTGGCTATTTGACAGTCTGACCCACCTTCTCCCTAATATTGTCTAGACAATAAATATTTTACCTTACCGGAGCAGGTTTAGACTCCCTAATTGTTGAGGTACAGTCCTAGCAGTCCTCCATCTTTTCAACCTACTAAGGATCTTTAAAATAGTCTTTCAAAGATTCCCCTGTGGGGAAAATGGTCCTGGTGGCCAACATCAAAAGTGGGTGGAGCAAAACCAAAGTGGGTGGGTACACCTCCTCCTCCTCCTTTTCCTCTCTTCTTTCTCCCCTCCCCCCCTTTTCTCTCTCTCTCATACAAACACACACAGAAACATTCACCAAATTTATGAAACACAAAGGCCACAAATCTGTTGGTTTCTGCTTTCCTTCACTGTGCAGCGAAAGGGCTTGTCACGAGACAGGTGTTTACATTCCACAGTCTGTACTGTTGGAGTTTCTCACGGGAAAGGGAGACTGGATGTGACGTACACTGGTTTCCTGTTTTTCACTGTGTGATTCTCTCCAAGCTGTCGAGGAGAGAGGATGCATTTTCTGCTCCTGCAGAGGCAAGATGTCTTTCTGTAATATATCTGCTTTGAACTGTAAATAAAGCAATACTGAGTATGTAGTACGTACTCCTCATCCTTCCGCTGGGCACGGAACTCTGCTTTACATCAACACGTGGTTATGGGCCCAGAAGTCGAATCGGAGTGCCGGCAAAGGATCGGAATGCAGAGGGACAGATCGGATTGGAATCTGCTCTGCGCGTAAAAGTGATTGATGAGGTATGTACTACTGCTCCGGGCAGCCTGCCAGCTTCCAGTTAATGGCTTTATGGCTGGACTTTGAACTTTTAAAGCCGTTTTGCCGGGAATACGCAAAAGGCTCCCAGGCTCAAGTTACTATGCTGGGGAAATCGAAAGTAACTTTTAAAAGCGCTTTTGGAATAAAGCAGCTGCAGCAGTGACGCAGCAAGATTTAAAGCAGCATATATAACGCTGAAGGCTAATGCCAGAGTCATGATGGCCCTTCAGGATGCTTGTAGGATTCCTAAGCTCAACAAGAAAAATTATGCGGACTGGGTTCTGTATGCAGAGGCAATTCTGCGGAAAGAGGGTTTGTTTGAGGTGATTACAGAAACCCCCCCAGCTCCAGTTACAGATGAATGGGCAGCTAAAGATTCCAAAGCAAGGGGAACTCTTACATTGATAGTATCCCCAGAAGAGCTCTGTCTATTGCGTGATAAGACCTCAGCCAGAGAAATTTGGGACTCTTTGAGAGAGGCTCACTTAAGGACAGAAGCTGGATCTACTATGTTTTACTTCAACAAGCTGCATAATATGGCTCTTGCTGAAGGTGGAGATGTGCGTTTACATCTGATGGAGATGCAAAATCTGAGACATGAGCTGCAACAGAGAGGACTCAACTTTCCAGAGGCTGTGTATTCTTTTATGATACTACAATCTTTGGGTTCAGGTTGGGAGTCTGTTGCAACCCAGATTGCTGTGCAGCCAACAGCTCAGCTGACAGTGGACTATGTTACTGCCGTGGTTTTAAATGAAGCAGATCGCCGGGGTGCTAGCTGCATGGGCAAGGGGGAGTCTTCACAGACGTCATCCCATAGTGCAGTGGAACCACCAGATGGCGCCAAAGCTTTGAAGGCAGTGAAATGCTACTCATGTGGACGTCTAGGCCATATGAAGAGGGAATGCAGATATCCCAAGGCCAAGACAGAACAGCGCAGCGAAAGCTCATCGCGTGGAAAAGGCCGAGGCAAAGGCAAAGGTCCGGTGTCTAGGACAACGCAGCACAAAGCTATGGTTTCACGCTTCACTCCAAAGGTTGCAGAGATCCAGAAGACGTCTAGATCTTTCTTCGTTGTTGATTCGGCGGCAACCCACCACATGTGCAACGACAAGAGACTGTTTGTGTCTTTTACACCGCAGGAAGGTGCGATTCACCAGGCGGATGACCACACGATTCCCAGTAAAGGCTACGGAACTGTTGTTCTTCACAGTTTGGACTTATCGATACAGAATGTCCTTTACGTGCCAGACGCCAAACATAATCTTCTCAGCGTTGGACAGCTAATTGAGCGGAACATTGACGTGTCCTTCAAGAACAGGAAGTGCATCATCACAAAGAAAAATGACTATGTATTGCATGCTGAATATGTTGATCGTTTGTTTGTTTTGTATTATGATGATGTTGTGCAGGATGACACTTGTTGCATTGCAGGTTCTAACAAAAGTTTGCATGCAGAATGTATTCATGATTTTCATCGAAAATTTGGACATTTGCATTTTGAGGCAGTATCTAAAATGCCTGCCTTGGTTGAAGGTATGACTATTAAACCCTGCAGGTACCACATGAAGTGCAAAGCATGCGCAGCAAACAAGGTAAAAATGGCTGCGAAAGGTAAGGTGTCTAGTAGGCAAGCTACGGAACCATACCAAATTGTTCATGCTGATTTGGTTGGACCACTATCGCCCTCTTTGGGTGGTAATAGGTACTTCATGGTTCTCATTGACGCATTTTCGAGATATATTTTTGTGTACAATCTCAAGCAGAAATCAGAGGCTTTTCCTAGGTTCAAGGAATTCTGTGCTTGGTTGGAAAATGTGCATGGTAAGAAGATAAAGACTCTTTTCAGTGATCGCGGGGGAGAATTCACTTCTCAGCAGTTTGAAGCTTTTCTGACTGAGAAAGGAATTCAACACGATTTGTCTAGTCCTCGCTCGCCATGGCAGAATGGACTTGCGGAACGGGCAAATCAGACATTGCTACAAGGGTTAAAAACCTTGCTGCATGATGCCAATCTTCCAGAGAGTTATTGGGCCGAATCTCTCTCGTGTTTTGTTTACAGTTACAATCGCAGGTTATCTTCAGCGATTGGTTGTACCCCCTATGAAAAGATGTTTGGCAAGAAGCCTTACATCAAACACATGAAAATATTTGGTTCTGACATGTGGGTTCATTCACCACAAAATTCCAAGTTAGACAAGCGTGGATTGCATGGTATCTTTCTAGGTTATCAGAAGGGGTCTTACAGAATAATGATGACTGACTCTAAGACAATTAAGCTCACGAGAAGTGTTGAGTACAATGCAAAGTGGGGGGAGAATGTGGGAATTTTCCAATGTTATCCTGATGACGGTGATGAGACTGAGGATAGTCAAAAGCAACCCACACCCACTGAGGAAGGTTCTGAGTCTGAATCTGAAACTGAATCGGGTGATTCAGAGGATTTCAAGAGTGCGAAAGCCTCTATGCGACCCTCTGAATGCTCTGATCGAGAAGAATTGGAGGAACCATTGTTCACAATAGGATGTTTTTCTCCCAAGAAGGAAGAGGAGAGTGTTGAAGACTTAAGGCTAATTCGTAGGTCACAGAGAGCCACAAAGGGCAAACCTCCAAAGAGATTTGCTGATGAGTTTGCTACGATAGCAGTAACAGCTGTTAAAAACTCCAAGAAGGTATTTGAACCTTCAAGTTTCCAAGAAATCCAGGGTTTGGATTCAAAGGAAGCTGAGCCATGGTTAAATGCCATGAAGGCTGAGCTTGATTCCTTGGAAAGGAACAAAACATGGGAACTAGTTCCAGTAGTTCCAGGAATGAAACTGCTTGGAAGCAAATGGGTCTTCAAAGCGAAGACAGATCAAAATGGCAAGATAGTCAGACACAAAGCCAGATTGGTAGCCAGAGGTTTTGCACAGGTACCAGGTGAAGACTATCACGAGACCTACTCACCCACAGTGAGGTATGAAAGCATTAGGCTTATGCTCAAGCTAGCTGCAGAGGAAAATCTACACATTAGTCACCATGATATTAATACAGCTTTTCTGTACGGATCTCTAAATGAGTCACTTTATATGCTTCCACCTGATGGCGTACAGGTAAAACAGGGATTTGTTTGTGCTCTGAAGAAATCCCTTTATGGTCTCAAACAAAGTGCACGGTGTTGGCACACAAAACTCACTGAAGTATTGTTTTCTCTAGGTTTTCAACAAGGGAAAGCTGATCCATGTGTATTTGTCAAAGAGGAGGGGCAAAAGAAACTGTACTGTTTGTTTTATGTTGATGATTTATTATTCTTTTGGAAAGATGTCGCAATGTACAATAACGCCCTAGCTCAACTGAAAGAGCACTTTGACATGAAAGATCTTGGTGAGGTAAACAACTACCTATCTCTGGAAATAGAGAGAGATCAAGATGGTAACATTCTAGTACACCAGTCACGGAAAATTGCTGATGTGTTAGGCAAACTAAACCTGATGGATGCTAACCCTGTAGACACACCGATGACAACAGGTTATCAGGTAGATGACACTGAAGAAGCATTTTCTGACACTACACTGTACAGAAGTGTGCTAGGCAAGCTAAACTTCATTGCCAGATGTTCAAGACCAGACATTGCTGTTAGCTGTAATTTGCTAAGCAGACAAGTCAACAATCCTAGTGTCAAGGATTGGAAAGCTCTGAAACGCATAGCGCGGTATTTGAAAGGCACTATGCATTACAGACTGAGATTTAACAATCAGAAGTCTGGTGGTCTTGAAATATTTGCAGATGCAAGTTTTGGAAGTGACACTGCAGACAGGAAAAGTACGTCTGGAGTTTGCTACATGTACAATCAGGGTCTGTTTGATTGGTCATGCAAGAAGCAAACAACAGTTAGCTTAAGTACTTGTGAAGCCGAACTGAATGCACTGTCTTATTCACTTAAGGATTGTGAATGGTTGATACAATTGTGCAAAGATATGAAAATTCCTGTCAAATGTCCAATCCAGGTTTACCAGGACAACAAAGCATGTTTGGCTTTGCTGAAGTCTGAAGGTTGTAAGCAAAGCACGAAGCACTTGCAATTAAAGTTGCAGCATGCTAGGGAATGTATACAGAAGGGACTCGTAACGGTGTCCTATATGCCAGGTAATGAAATTCCTGCTGATGTATTGTCCAAGATTGTATCAAGGGATCAACACTGTACCTATGTGCAAAAGTTGGGTTTGTACTGATATTGTACGAACACGCTGCCCAGTGATGTTCACAGAAAGGGGGAGGATGTTGGTTTCTGCTTTCCTTCACTGTGCAGCGAAAGGGCTTGTCACGAGACAGGTGTTTACATTCCACAGTCTGTACTGTTGGAGTTTCTCACGGGAAAGGGAGACTGGATGTGACGTACACTGGTTTCCTGTTTTTCACTGTGTGATTCTCTCCAAGCTGTCGAGGAGAGAGGATGCATTTTCTGCTCCTGCAGAGGCAAGATGTCTTTCTGTAATATATCTGCTTTGAACTGTAAATAAAGCAATACTGAGTATGTAGTATGTACTCCTCATCCTTCCGCTGGGCACGGAACTCTGCGGAACTCCGCTGCTAAACCAATCTGTCAACATTTGCAACTGGCAGCCCATTCTCTGGGAGATGCTGAAAATCAGTTATTTGATTCAGTGTAGCTACCCTTACAACTAAGTAGGCATTTTTGTTTCTTTTCTTTACATTTTATTTTTCTTTTCACATAAAATGTATTATGGTATGGCTGATCATTTTCAATGAAAATATTAATTATTATTTTTTCATTAAAGGGGTAGTTTTGCGATGAGAGGGCGTTGGTTTGGGTTTGGTTTGGGTGTTGGTATGGGTGTTGGTTTGGGTGTTGGTATGGGTGTTGGTTTGGGTGTTGGTTTGGGTGTTGGTTTGGGTGTTGGTTTGGGTGTTGGTATGGGTGGCGTAGGCTTCCCAGGAGATGTAGGAGGCCTCTTGGTGGGTCCTGGTGGCTTTCCAGTGGGTCCATGAGGTTTGGCCGCTTGAATCAAGTCAGGTCTGTCGGAGAAAGACAATTTGGTATATAAGTTTGCTGTTAATAATAATAATATTTTTCTATTTATACCCCGCCCTCCTCAGCCAAGGCCGGGCTCAGAGCGGCTTACAAGCAATAATAAAAACAAGTTGAATGATTACAACTTAAAAACAAAATTAAAATACAACATTAAAATAAAATGTAGCCTCAACGCAGGAGGAGAAGGAAAGAAAAAAAGAAAGAGAGGGAGGGAATCAAATTGGCTCCAAGCCAAAGGCCAGGCGGAACAACTCTGTCTTACAGGCCCTGCGGAAAGAAATCAGATCCTGCAGGGCCCTGGTCTCATGAGGCAGAGCGTTCCACCAGGCCGGAGCAAGAGTTGAAAAGGCCCTGGCTCTGGTTGAAGCCAATCTAACTTCCTTAGGGCCCGGGACCACTAGGGTGTTGCTATTTATGGACCTTGAGGCTCTCCGTGGGGCATACCAGGAGAGGCGGTCTCGTAGGTACGAGGGTCCTAGGCCGTGAAGGGCTTTAAAGGTCAAAAGCAGCACCTTAAATCTGACCCTGTGCTCTACCGGGAGCCAGTGCAGTTTGAAAAGCACTGGGTGAATATGCTCCCATGGCAGAGACCCCGTGAGGAGCCTCGCTGCAGCATTCTGCACCTGCTGGAGTTTCTGGGACAGCTTCAAGGGCAGCCCCGTGTAGAGCGAATTACAGTACTCAAGCCAGGAGATGACCATCGCATGGATCACTGTGGCCAGGTCGGGGCGGGAAAGGTAAGGGACCAACTGCTTGTTATTTCATTCTGCAACTCTCTACTATTTAGGCTGTTCTTTTTCTTCGTTACTTACTCATTTTTTTACAGTGTCTTCTTATGGCACGTAACAAAATTCAATAAAAATTGGGGAGAGACTGGGACTTTCAAAGCACCACAAGATGGTTCAGAGTTTTCTTTTCTGTGTGTGTGTGTGTGTGTGTGTGTGTGTGTGTGTGTAGAACCAGTGTGAAGCAGCATGTGCCTCTGTTGCATCAGTGTTGAAAGAAGGCATTGATCCTGTGGAGTGGGATGTCAGAAAGGAAGGAGATCCAGGCAGCGTTGGGTCTGCTTGAGGTCTGTCCGATACCTGCCTGGTAACCTGTCCCCTAAAATCCCCAGATCCCTCTGGGCCATCTAACCTAATTAATGCATTTCTCAACACAAGCTCAGGATGAATCCTGCTCAATAGACCCAACTTGTATTGGGATTTGGCCGAATCTGGTGCACAGTACAACAAAAGACAGTTAAAAGCATTATCTCAATGAGTGATCTCAGGGTTGCTAGGGACTAGGTCATTCAGCAGTCAAATAACTAGGTAAACACTATGAACTGGGCCAGCCACAGTGACAGCCCCGCCAAGGTCTCTGCTTCCAGTTTTCAGATCTGAGACTGAGTTGGACATTATAGATGCTCTTCCATATTGTTTATTAAAGCACTTATTAAATCATTACATTTTCTGTCATACAATAGGTTGGTGCTATCTTTTTTTGTTTTCCTATTCTACAAATGACTGCAGATTTTATTTGAATAGATAGAATAGTGGTATTAAAGAGATAGAAATGTTTATGTTAAAAGAAATGTTTTAGCACAACCATTTTTGACTCAAACATTCTTTTTGACACAAGAAACTTTACTCATTAATGACACATTGATCTATTTAGTTTTTGTGATTCTTGTTCTCACCTCAGGCAGCAAACCCATTTCTCACCACAGATTCCAATGGCCACAAAATCACCATAGCAGTTCAAGACGGAACAGTGGCCCTGAAAGGCATGGCACATGGTCTGGTCTGTTACATTAGCAAAACCTATTCACAAAAACAAGAAATGGAACAGGACTATTCATTAATTTATTATTTTCTTTATTTCACTCATAGGTTTCAGGTTGGTTCACAATATGAAATAATACCAAATACCTAGTACTAAGCTGCTATTTCTACCTCTACTACAACTGCCAATGGTGTTTTCTGTATACAGTGCCTTAGAGTGGTGGGCAGGGGGGCACACACAACTTTCCATTAGTGGTTGGGGCAACCCAGCCAGATGGGTGGGTTATAAATAATAACATCATTGTTATTATTCTTTAAAAATGAAATATTACTAATAACTAAATAATATTTAATTTAATACATTTATTTTTATTATTTATACCCCTCCCATCTGGCTTGGTTGCGCCAGACATTTTGGACCATATAAAAGCATAATAAAACAAGCATTAAAAACTTCACAATGCAGTTCTGCCTTCAGATGTTTTCTAAAATTTCTGCACTTCTTTATCTCTTTGACAACTGATGGGAAGGCATTCCATAGGGAATGTGCCACTAACCCTAACAAGAGGGACTTTCTACCTGTTTACGTAACCTTCTCTCTCACCTCAACCTTGGCCATGTGCATCGCATGAGAGGGACCCCCCTTGCCCAGCTTGTAACTTTTTTTTTTTTTGCGGGGGGTTCTACCTCTAACTCAGAGAATGCCCTCTCTTGGGCCACCACAACCCAAACTTCCAATGGTGTCCAAATGTCAAGAGGGCCCCATCCATTGATCTTAACAATCAATAAGATCAGTTAGGAAGGAGACAATATTCCAAACGATTGGCCCCAGCTCTTTTAAGACTTTAAACACTGCTGTGTGCACTTCGAGTGCGAATTGGAAACGAACTGGCAATCAACTGTACACAATACTTGGCTGTAGTGCAAAACTGAGAGGTTTTCTTTTATCTAGAGGTGATGAAAGAACTTACTTGGATCTGAAAAGAGCACCAAGACAAGAAGGTACCAGGTCTTCATAGCTATGATAGGTCAAGGTGAGATGTTTGGTGAGGGGGCTTGTTGTACCTAGGAAGTAGAAACCAAGGGGGAAACATGAGGCTATGGGGTTCCTCCACCCTCCTTTAGGTTGTAGAACTCTGTAGATTGCAACTTATTGAGTTATCCATTTGATCTCCAGGGTGGGAGTGGGAGATTCAATAGCTATCACAGATTGCCCTCTCTCGGGCCACCACAACTCAAACTTCCAATGGTGTCCAAATGTCAAGAGGGCCCCGTCTGTTGATCTTAACAACCAATAAGGTTTGTGAGGAACGAGACAATATTCCAAATGATTGGGGCCTATGTCATTTAAGATTTAAACACTGCTTATTTATTTACGAGAAATCAAGATTATCCCCACAACCTTGTCTTTCTGCTAAAAATGCAGAGAAACCTTGCATAATATATGAATGGCTACATACTAGGAACACTTGCAGTCATTGTATACCAACAAGGCAAGAGAGTGCCTTGGGTGAATGTGCTATGCTTCATCATTCAAAGCTTGGTGGGAGGGGCAGGAGAATTTGTGGCAACATCTTTGTGGCTTCCATCCAGTTCTGAACTTATTGCTCTGGACCATAAGCCTTGGGTAGTGATTCCTGAGTGTTCTGTCTGCTGCTCAGCCTGTACTGTTACCTGGATGAATAATTAAGCTCCTCTGCATCCATGCATATTTTGGATAGAAGGGTGGAAGGAGGTCATTGCTACTGCAAGCAGAGTGTAATAAAGAATGGTCATGTGATTTTCTGCTTGAACTGTAAGAGAATGATATAATCAATGACCTGTTGCTGAAGTGAAGTTATGATGCCACATTATTCTGAAAGCAAAGATTATAATGTGCAGAACTCATGAACCTTGCTTCATAAGAAGCATTAGAGTTGGATTGAAATATTTAGGATTCCAATGGAGTGCATCAGACCAAATGCTATCTGTTCTTTGAATTGTTTTCAAAAGGGCTCTTTGTTTTTATAATACAATGGTACCTTGGGTTACATACGCTTCAGGTTACAGACTCCGCTAACCCAGAAATAGTGCTTCAGGCTAAGAACAGAAATCGTGCTCCGGTGGCACAGCAGCAGCAGGAGGCCCCATTAGCTAAAGTGGTGCTTCAGGTTAAGAACACTTTCAGGTTAAGAATTAAGTACTTAACCCGAGGTACCACTGTACACATTTCCTCCTGTGTACAGGCCATTCCCATCCTGAAATCAATTGAGTTTTAACTCTCTTGGAATTCATAGAAGCATAAAAATGTAAAGTTGGAAGCGACCCCCAAGAGAAATTTAGGACAACCGCTTGCAATGCCAGAATCTCAACTTACATTTCTATGACACTTTATATTTTTACTTCTTTAATAACTATCTTCTTTCTGTAATAATTTCAAAAAAATCTCAAGAGTGGCTGCAGGAATAGTGGATCTTTGTCTCTCACCCCTTTAACTGTATCGAACAGTCGGGATGGTGGTCAGAGGAGAGTTCCAGATGCTCAGAGTTTCATTTTTAGGCTGCCCCTTACAAAGATGCTAGCACTATACCAATAGCACCATTCAGTGGGTGTTTGGGATGAATCATGCACTAATCAGTGCTTTTTTCAACAACTAAAGGAGAAAATGTGTCATTAGCAAAGCATTTTTGAGATCAAAACAAAAGAAAACCTTCTTCTTCCCTAAAGCAGAATATCTGTACATAAGAAAAGACTGCTTAAATGGGTCTTCTATTCCAGCATGCTCTTCTCACAATGGTTCCCAGATGCCCATTGGAAATCTTCAAGCAGGGCATAACTGTCCACCCAACAACTGGTACTCAAAGGAATAATGAGCATATCTATTTTACCCCACCATGATCATTAGTATGGTGTCCCCAGACCATACATCCCCCACCAAGTCTCTTGAAAATCTACCATTAAAAAGTGGAGAGAGGTCTCCAAGTCTTACCAACTCGTTCTCCTGATTGCCTACAAGTTCCAGTCCTCACTAGAGATGATGAAATATATTGGCATTAATTTTAGCTCTCCTTCCCCATAAGATGGCTATTTGACAGTCTGACCCACCTTCTCCCTAATATTGTCTAGACAATAAATATTTTACCTTACCGGAGCAGGTTTAGACTCCCTAATTGTTGAGGTACAGTCCTAGCAGTCCTCTATCTTTTCAACCTACTAAGGATCTTTAAAATAGTCTTTCAAAGATTCCCCTGTGGGGAAAATGGTCCTGGTGGCCAACATCAAAAGTGGTTGGAGCAAAACCAAAGTGGGTGGGTACACCTCCTCCTCCTTTTCCTCTCTTCTTTCTCTCCTTCCCCTTTTCCTCTCTCTCATACACACACACAGAAACATTCATTAAATTTATCAAACACAAACACCACACAACATCCACCTTCACACTTTATCAAAGAGCTACTAAACCAATCTGTCAAATTTTCATAGAATCATAGAGTTGGAATAGACCACAAGGGCCATCGAGTCCAACCCCCTACCAAGCAGGAAACACCATCAGAGCACTCCTGGCATATGGTTGTCAAGCCTCTGCTTAAAGACCTCCAAAGAAGGAGACTCCACCACACTCCTTGGCAGCAAATTCCACTGTCGAACAGCTCTTACTATTTTTGCAACTGGCAGCCCATTCTCTGGGAGATGATGAGAATCAGTTATTTGATTCAGTGTAGCTGCCCTTTCAACTAAGTAGGACTTTTTGTTTCTTTTCTTTTCTTTACATTTTATTTATCTTTTCACATAACATGTACGATGAAACGGATGATCATTTTCAATGACAATATTAACTTTTTTTTTCATTTTGGGCCGAGAGGGTGTTGGTTTGGGTGGCTTAGGCTTCGCAGGAGGCCTCTTGGTGGGTCTTGGTGGCTTTCCGATGGGTCCATGAGGATAGGCCGGTTGAATCATAAGTTTGCTGTTATTTCATTCTGCAACTCTCTACTACTTAGGGACACATACCTGTGGTGGCCAATAGCTTTCCTTGGGTGAGGACAATATCAAAAGTGGGTGGAGCAAAACCCAAGTGGGTGGGTCCACCTCGTCCTCCATTTCTCTCTGCTTTTTACCTTTTCTCTCTCTCTCATATACACACACACAGAAACATTCAACCAAATTTATCAAACACAAAGGCCACACATCACCCACCTTTACACATGATAAAAGAGCTACTAAAACAATGTGTCATGTTTTGCAACTGGCAGCCCATTATCTGGGAGATGCTGAGAATCGGTGATTTGATTCAATTAAGTAGCCCTTTTCGTTTGTTTCCTTTTAATTTTATTTATCTTTTCAAATAACATGTATGATGGAGTGATTAATCCTTTTCAGTGACAGGCTGAATTATTATTATTTTCTATTAAGGGGAAGTCTTGGACCAGTAGGGTCCTGGTTTGATTATATTATGCTTCTTGGCAGGTGTACGATGTCTCTTGCCAGGTGTTTGTGACTTTCCGATATGTCCATGAGTTTTGGCCCGTAGAATCAAGTCACGTCTGTCAGAGAGAGACAATTTGGTATATTAGTTTGCTGTTATTTCATTCTGCAACTCTCTACTACTTAGGCTTTTCTTTTTCTTTGATACTCATTTTTTCCGGTGTCTTCTTCTAGCATGTAACAAAATTCAGTAAGAATTGGGAGGAGACAGGGATTTGGGCAAATTCCCTGCAATAAAAGAACATTGTGAAGCAGCACATACCACTGCTACATCAGTGTTGAGAGAAGGCATTGATCCTGTGGAGTGGGATGTCAGAAAGGAAGGAGACCCAGGCAGCATTGGGTCTACCTTCTACTGGGAAGATGCAGCTGGTGGACATATGGTAATGGTGCTTTTACACTTTGTCAGCTTGAAGTCTGCCCAATACCTGCCTGGTGACCTGTCCCCTGACATCCCTGGATCCCTCTGGGTCATCCAACCTGATTCATGGATTTCTCAACCCAAGCTCAGCCTGAATCCCTCTCAATGGACGCAACTTGTCTTGGGATTTGGCTGAATCTGGTGCACAGTCCAACGAAAGACACTTAAAAGCATCATCTCAATGAGTGATCTCTCGGTTGCTAAGGTCTTTCAGCAGTCAAATATCAACGTAAACACTGTGAACTGGGTTGGCCACAGTGGCAGCCTCACCCAGGTCTCTTCTGCCAGTTGTAGAATCTGAAATTGAGTTGGACACTATAAGTGCTCTTCCATATTATTTACTTAAGCACTTATTAAATATTATAATTTTAGTCATCAAATAGGTTTATGAATTATTATTTTTTACCATTCTTCAAACGACTACACAGTTTATTTGAATAGATGAGTAGTGTTATGAAAGAGATTGTAGTTCACTCCTGAGGGTAACAACTTTTTAGCACAACCATTTTGGACTCAAACATTCTTTTTGACACATGAAACATTGCTCATTAATGACACATTCATTTATTTAGTGCTTTTGATTTTTGTTCTCACCGCACACAGCAAACCCATCTCTCACTACAGATGTCGACGGCCTCAAACGCATCCGGGCACCTCAAGAGGGCGCAGTGGCCCCCAAAGGCAGGGCAGAGGATCTGCAGTGATATCATAGCAAAACCTATTCACATGAGAACAAAAACAACAAATGGAACAGGACTATTCATTCATTCATTATTTCCTTTATTACATCCAAAGGTGACAGCGTGGTTCACAATATGAAATAATACAAAATCCCTAATATTAAGCGGCTCTTTCTACCTCTAATGCAACTGCCAATGGTGTTTTCTGTATACAGTGCCCTTGAGTGGGTGGAAGGGGGGCACACAAAACAATTCAAGAGTGGCTGGGGCAATCCAGCCAGATGGGTGGGGTATAAATAATATTATTGTTATTATTCTTAAAAAATAAGTTGTTAGTAATAAATAATTATAAAATAAAATAACATTTAATTTAATAATTCTAATTTTATTATTAATACCCCTCCCACGTGGCTGGGTTGCCCCAGATATTTTGTACCATATAAAAACATAATAAAACATCAAGCATTAAAAACTTCTTCATACAGTTCTGCCTTCAGATGTCTTCTAAAAGTTCTGTAGTTCTTTATCTCCTTGACATCTGATGGGAAGGCATTCCACAGGGAGGGTTCCACTAACCCTAACCAGAGACACATTCTGCCTGTTTACGAAACCTTCTCCCTCACCACAACCTTGGCCACGTGCAGCGTGAGAGAGAGGACCCCTACCCAGCTTGGGACATCTTTTCTTCAGGGTGGGAGTGGGAGATTCAATAGCTATCACAGAGAATGTCCTCTCTTGGGCCACCACAACCCAAACTTCCAGTGGTGTCCAAATGTCAAGAGGGCCCCATCTGTTGATCTTAACAACCAATAAGGTCTCTTTGGAATGAGGCAATATACTAAATGATTGGGGCCAAGGTCATTTAAGACTTTAAACACTGTTGTGAGCACTTTAAATTGCACCTAGAAATGAACTGGCAATCAACGGTACACAATACTTGGTTGTAGTGTAAATCTGGGAGGTTTTCCTTTTATCTAGAGGTGATGAAAGAACTTACTTGGATCTGAAAAGAGGACCAAGACAAGAAAGTACCAGGTCTTCATAGCTATGATAGGTCAAGGTCAGATCTTTGGTGAAGCGGCTTCTTGTACCTAGGAAGTAGAAACCAAGGGTGAAACAGGAGTTTTTTGGGGGGGTTCCTCCATCCTCCTGTGTCCCTTAGGTGGTAGAACTCTGTAAATTGCAAGTTATTGAGCTATTCAATTAATCAGAGTGGGCTTATTTATTTTCAAGAAATAAAGATTATCCCCACAAATTTCTCTTTCTGCTAAAAATGCAGGTGAACCTTGCGTATTATATGAATGGCTGCACACTAGGAATATGCATATACTCCTTTGTAGATGGGAGCAGACTCACCTGCCCCAAAACAGCAAATACTGGCTGCCATTGTATTCCCACAAGGCAAGAGAGTACCTTGGGTGAATGTGCTATGCTTCGTCATTCAAAGGTTGGTGGGAGGGGCAGGAGAATTTGTGGCGACATCTTTGTAGCTTCCATCCAGTTCTGAACTTATTGCTCTGGAGCAGAAGCCTTGGATAGTGATTCCTGAGTGTTCTGTCTGCTGCTCAGCCTGTATTGTTATTTGGCTAAATAATTAAGGTCCTCTGCTTCCTTGTATATTTTTGGTAGGAGGGAGGAGGGAGGCCATTTCTACTGCAAGCATTAATAGTAAAGAAAGGTCGTGTGATTTTCTGCTTGAACTATAAGAGAATTATGTAATCAATGATCTGTTACTGAAGTGAAGTTATGATGCCACATTATTCTGAAAGCAAAGATTATAATGTGCAGAACTCATGAACTTTGCTTCATGAGCAGCATTAGAGTTAGATTAAAATTATTAGGATTTTAATGGAGTGCATCGGAGCAAATGCTATCTGTTCTTTGAATTGTTTTTAAAAGGGCTCTTTGTTTTTATAATATAGATTTTCCCCTGTGTACAGATCATTCCTATCCAGGAATCAATTGAGTTTTAACTCTCTTAGAATTCATAGAATCATAAAATCGTCCAGTTGGAAGGGATCCCCAAGAGACATTTAGTCCAATCACCTGCAATGCCAGAAGCTCAATTTTCATTTCTATGCCAATTCATATTTTAAATAAATAAATAAATCTCAATGTATTTATAGACTGGGAATTGACCCATTTTTAGAGCTATGTTAAAGGTGGGTAACTTTTAGCCCTGCAGAGATTGCTGGGCTCCAATTCCCATCATCCCACCCCTTTGGCTTTGATGACTGGAGTTGATCAGTGCTGGTGTCCAACAATATTTGGAGGTCCATAGGTTCCTCACTCCTAACTTAGACAACTAGCCACCCCACTACACCTAACTCATTTTGAGCTGGTGAACTGGCATGGCCATTTCTGTGTTTTCATTGGGTAGAGGAAGAATTGTGAATTGTTTCTTGGGAATGGGAAATTTTCTTTCTATAATAACTATTTTCCTTCTGCAATAAATTAAAAAAATTCTCAAGAGTGGCTGCAGGAATAGTGCATCTTTGTCTCTTAGCCCTTTAACTGTATCTAACAGTGGGGTGGGGCTCAGGGGACAGTTCCTGCTGCCCAGAGCTTCCTTTTTAGACTGCCCCTTAGAAAGATGCTAGCACTATAGCAATAGCACCATTCACTGGGTGTTTGGGATGAATCATACACTAATTAGTGCTTTTTCCAACATCTAAACATAAAGGGGTAAATGTGTCACTAGCAAAGCATGAGTGAGTTCAAAACAAAAGAAGTAAAACCTTCTTCTTCCCTAAAGCAGAATATCTGTACATAAGAAAAGGCTGCTTAAATGGCTCTTCTATTCCAGCATGCCATTCTCACAATGGCTGCCCAGATGCCCATGGGAAATCTGCAAGCAGGGCATAACTGTCCACCCAACAACTGGTACTCAAAGGAATACTGAACATATCTATAGTACTGCACAAAGATCACTGGCATGGTGTTCCCAAACCATACCTCCCCCACCAAGCCTCTCGAAAGTCTACCATTAAAAAGGGGAAAAGCTCTCCAGATCTTACCAACTCATTCACCTGTTTGCCTACAAGTCCCAGTCCTCACTAGAGATGATCAGCTCGGCATATCAGCAAAAAGTGCACTATGTTTTTCCTTATAATGCACATCATTGATTTTATTTCCCTCAGCACCTGTTATGCCTGGGGCCAAAATCACCAGGTGAATATTCCCTTACAGTTTTGGGATTCTGTTGGTTATTGGGCAAGAGGCTTTGCTAAGGAAGCCTAGAATTCTACCATGTTGACTCGAATTATATTTTGTATGCCATGTAAAGCAAGAATGATGGTGCTTTTCAGAAGGTAGGTCCTAATAAACACTAAACTTCACGGTCCTGTGTTGTTTCCAGATATTGCCAGACTAAGTTAGTTTCAACTTTTCTTTTTCTATTTCTAGTGGCTACACATCAGCTTTCTCCCAACACTTTCTAGCAAAAGCAGATATTATTTTCTGGTCTTTCAGGAGGTGAAGAGGGCAGATGGCATGCATGAAAATGGCGTCACTGAACCTAGAGTTGATGATTCCTCAAACAGAGGTGAGATGTCTTGCCATCACCTGGTGCCTCTGAAAAGTCTGGTGATCAGAAATTAATGTGCATAAATACAAGGAAAGAAGTGAGCCATCCAGCTCATATCCCACAGTATCCCCTCCCTATGTGCTCTGGTTTTCTTTCCCGATTTGCTTGTCTTGAGTTGGCAACTGTTATCACTATCTCCATCCTGAAAAGTCCACCTACTGTTGATCCCTCCCCTTCATTCCACTACCTTTCCCCTTCTCTTCTGACTTCCATTTAATTCCCTCCTTCGTCATAGAGTGTGGTGGCAAACAGGCCTGAAATGTACAAGGGCCAGCTCAGATGCAGCAGATCACTTAGGAATACTGAAGCTATGGAATTTCTCCTATTCATGATAACCACTAGCTGGTTTTGTTTTTTTAAAAAAAAGTTTAGACAAAAGGTCTGTATAGTTAAAGCTATGGTTTTCCCAGTAGTGATGTATGGAAGTGAGAGCTGGACCATAAAGAAGGCTGATCGCCGAAGAATTGATGCTTTTGAATTATGGAGCTGGAGGAGACTCTTGAGAGTCCCATGGACTGCAAGAAGATCAAACCTATCCATTCTGAAGGAAATCAGCCCTGAGTGCTCACTGGAAGGACAGATCCTGAAGCTGAGGCTCCAATACTTTGGCCACCTCATGAGAAGAGAAGACTCCCTGGAAAAGACCCTGATGTTGGGAAAGATGGAGGGCACAAGGAGAAGGGGACGACAGAGGACGAGATGGTGGGACAGTCTTCTCGAAGCTACCAGCATGAGTTTGACCAAACTGCGGGAGGCAGCGGAAGACAGGAGTGCCTGGCGTGCTCTGGTCCATGGGGTCACGGAGAGTCAGACATGACTAAACAACTAAACAACAACAATGATATATTGAGACTCATGGCATGCATTTTTGTGATAACAGATTACACGACTCTCGAGAGTCAACACCATGCCAATTCCTAGAATTGCTTCCATAGTCATCATGGTACAGGATGAGCCATAAAAGGAGATCACGGTATTCAACATGTGCCTTATCGTTTTTATCCAGGTAACGAAGAGTGTTGTTAGATTCTAATTTGCTGAATGTTCTCTTACGTGTTATGATGTAAAAAATCCTATATATATTTGCTACGCCCTGCATTCAGGGCTCAGACTTTGGGAAATTATTCCTCTGAGTCAGTTTGCTAGCAAGTACTTTAGAATAAATTTTCTGAGCTTCTCCATTGCTGCGTAGTGTCTTACTTTCATTCTGAAGGATTTGCAACAATATGGAGGCTCAGTGCTTACCAGCCACGATGGTTGCATTTAGCCTCTTGTCAGAGATGGTTTGGAAACTTCAGCTGGTGTAGAATTCAGTGGCTAGGTTGCTCACCAGGGGAAGACAGTTTGAGCATATCACACCGATCCTGGTCTGACTGCACTGGCTGCCAATTATTTTCTGGGCCAAATTCAAAGTGCTGGTTTCAACTTATAAAGCCTTTAACGGCTCAGGACCACAATAATTCAAGGACTGCCTCTTTCAGTAGGAACCTACCCAGACCCTGAGATGATCGTCTGACGTCTTTATTTGTGTGCCTCCCCCATGAGAGGTCCAGAGAGTGACAGCATGAGAAGGGGCCTTCTCTGCAGTGGCTCCCCATCTGTGGAATGCTCTCCCCAGGGATGTTTGCCTGGCACCTTCATTATACACCTTTAGGCCCCAGACAGAAATGTTCCTCTTTAACCAGATATTTGGTTGATTGACATCCAATGCCCTTTTATAATGTGTTGGGGAGCAGGGGATTATTTGGTTGTTTTTTATTATGTAAAACTGGGATAGAAATTTTCATTTACCAGAAGTAATGTACAGTATTTAGCAATAACTCTGGAAGTGCATGCTTGATTCTGACTAAACTAAACCTCCTAGAGCAAAATACACATAGGAGGTTTAGTAAACGCTAAATGCATTACTTCTAGTAAATGAGGCCCCTAAGCTGCTCGAGGGCCATGCAGATTTGTGTCCTGGGTTTTTCACACTCATCTACCCATGTACTATCTGAAAGCCAAAGGGCACATTGGTTACCAGTTGTGCTATATATTGGCATTAATTCTAGCTCTCCTTCCCCACTACAGGGTTATTTGACAGTCTGATCCACCTTCTCTCTAATATTGCCTAGACAATAAACATTTTACCTTACAGGAGCAGGTTTAGACTTCCTAAAGATTGAGGTACAGTCCTAGCCATCCTCCACCATTTTAACCTCCTAAGGATTTTTAAAATAGTCTTTCAAAGATTCCCCTGTGGGGAAAATTGTCATGGTAGCCAACATCAAAAGTGGGTGGAGCAAAACCAAAGTGGGTGAGTACACCTCCTCCTCCTCCTTTTCCTCTCTTCTTTCTCCCCTTCCCCTTTCTCTCTCTCTCTCTCTCTCTCTCTCTCTCTCTCTCACACACACACACACACACACACACACAGAGAGAGAGAGAGAGAGAGAGAGAGAGAGAAACATTCACTAAATTTATCAAACACAAACACCACACATCATCCACCTTCACACATTATCAAAGAGCTGCTAAACCAATCTGTCATGTTTTGCAACTGGCAGTCCATTCTCTGGGAGATGCTGAGAATCAGTGATTTGATTCAACCAAGTAGGCTTTTTTGTTTGTTTGTTTGTTTGTTTGTTTTATTTATCTTTTCAAATAGCATGTACCATCGGACTTACTGATCTTTTTCAACGACAAGCTGAATTATTTTTTTCTATAAAAAGGGAGTCCCAGAAAAATGGGGTTTTGGTTTGGGTGGCTTAGGATTACCGGGGAGGTTTGTGAAGCTGTACGAAGCCTCTTTGTGGGTTTTAAAGGCTTTCCGATGGGTCCATGAGCTTGGGCCACCTGAATCATCTCACGCCTGTCAGAGAAAGACAATTTGGTATATTAGTTTGCTGTTATTACATTTTGCAACTCTCTGCTACTTATGCCTTTCTTTTTCTTCATCACTTACTCATTTTTTTCAGTGTCTTGTTCTAGTATGTAACAAAACTACAATGAAAATTAGGGGGCAGAAAGGCACTTTCAAAGCACCACAAGATGGTTCAGAGATTTTGATTTATTTATTTTTTAAGAAAAGCTTTTCTCCCAAAATTTGGGCTCATTCCCTGCTATAAAAGAGCATTAAGAAGCAACATGTGCATCTGCTTCTTAATGTTGAGAAGGCATTGATCCTGTGGAGTGGGATGTCAGAAAGGAAGGAGAGCTAAGCAGCATTGGGTCTACCTTCTACTGAGAAGATGCAGCTGGTGGACATATGGTAATGGCGCTTTTACACTTTGTCTGCTTGACGTCTATGCCATACCTGCCTGGTGACCTGTCCCCTGAAATCCCTAGATCCCTCTGGGCCATCTAACCTAATTCATGGATTCCTCAATGCACGTTCAACTGGAATCCCTCTCAATAGACCCAACTTGGGATTTGGCCGAATCTGGTGCACAGTCCAACAAAAGACACTTAAAAGCATTATCTCAATGAGTGATCTCAGGGTTTCTAGGGACTAGATCTTTCAACAGTCAAATATCTACGTAAATACTGTGAACAGGGCTGGCCACAGTAACAGCCTCACCAAGGTCTTCCCAACAGTTGTAGGATCTGAAATTGAGTTGGACACTATAGATGCTCTTCCATATTGTTTATTGAAGCACTTATTAAATCATTATGTTTTCTGTCACCAAATAGGTTTGTGAAATCTTTTTTTTTTTAAACCATTCTACAAACAACTGCATGATTTATTTGAATTGATACAGTAGTGTAATGATAGAGATTGTTACTCACTCCTGAAGGTAACAATGTTTTAGCACAACCATTTTGTACTCAAACATTCTTTTTGACACATGAAACATTGCTAATTAAGAACACATTAATTTATATAATGCTTGTGATTCTTGTTCTCACCGAAGGCAGCAAACCGATTCCTCTGATGGGTCACACCTTCCGAGAGTCATAAAATTACCATTGCATTCCGATACGCTGCAGTAGCCCCCAAAGGATTGGCACATGGTCTGGTCTACTATGTTAGCAAAGCCTATTCACATGGTACCAAAAACAAGAAATGAAACAGGACTATTCATTACTTTATTATTTTCTCTATTACATCCATGGATCTCAGGGTGGTTCACAATATGAAATAAGACCAAATACCTAATACTAAGCCACTATTTCTACCTCTCCTACAACTATACAATGGTGCTTTCTGTATACAGTGCCCTAGTGTGGTGGGTAGGGGGGCACACACAACAATTCAAAAGAGTGGCTGAGGTATGAATAATAACATTATTGTTAAAAAAATACTACTTATAAATAAAAGTAGAATATAATAAGATTTAATAATGTTAATTTTATTATTTCTACCCCTCCTAGCCACATTGAACACATACAAAAACATAACAAAACATCAAACATTAAAAGGCATTCTACAGGGAGGGTGCCACTAACCCTAACCAGAGGTACCCTCTGCCTGTTTACAAAACCTTCTCCCACACCTCAACCTTGGCCATATGCATCGTATAACAGGGGTTCCCTCTGCCCAGCTTGGTACATCTTTTCCTTTGGGGGGGGCAGATTCTACATCTATCACAGAGAATGTCCTCTCTCAGGTCCCCACAACCCAAACTTCCAATGGTGTCCAAATGTCAAGAAGGCCCATTTGTTGATCTTAACAACCAATAAGTTCTCTTAGGAAGGAGGCAATATTCCAGAGGATGGGGGCCTAGGTCGTTTAAGACTTTAAACACTGTTGTGAGCACTTTGAGTGGGAATTGGAAATAAACTGGCAATCAATTGTACACAATACATGGCTGTTGTGTAAATCTGATAGGTTTTCCTTTTATCTAGAGGTGATGAAGTAACTTACTTGGATCTGAAAAGAGCAGCAAGACAAGAAGGTTCCAGGTCTTCATAGCTTTGATAGGTCAAGGTCAGATCTTTGGTGAAGCGGCTTCTTGTACCTAGGAAGTAGAAACCAAGGGTGAAACAGGAGTTTTTTGGGGGGTTCCTCCATCCTCCTGTGTCTTTTAGGTGGTAGAACTCTGTAGATTGCAAGTTATTGAGCTATTCAATCCATCAGAGTGGGCTTATTTATTTTCAAGAAATCAAGATTATCCCCACAACCTTGTCTTTCTGCTAAAAATGCAGACAAACATTGCATATTATATCAATGGCTGTACACTATAAATATACACACACACCTTTTTAGATGGTGGCAGACTCATCTGCCCCAACACAGCAATTACTGGCTGCCATTGTATTCCCACAAGGCAAGAGAGTGCCTTGGGTGAATGTGCTATGCTTCACCATTCAAAGGTTGGTGGGAGGGGCAGGAGAATTTGTAGCTTTCGTGCAGTTCTGAACTTATTGCTCCAGACTTGAAGCCTTGGATAGTGATTCCTGATTGCTCGGTCTGCTGCTCGGTCTGTACGGCTACCTGGCTGAATCATTAAGGTCCTCTGCATGTATGCATATTTTTGGTTGGAGGGAGGCCATTTCTATTGCAAGCAGAGTGTAATAAAGAAAGGTTGTGTGCTTTTCTGCTTGAACTATAAGAGAATGACACAATCAATGATCTGTTACTGAAGTGAAGTTATGATGCCACATTATTCTGAAAGCAAAGATTACAGAACTCATGAGCCTTGCTTCATGAGAAGAACTCATGAGCCTTGCTTCATGAGAAGAACTCATGAGCCTTGCTTCATGAGAAGCATTAGAGTTTTATTGAAATATTTAGGATTTCAATGGAGTGCATCGGACCAAATGCTATCTGTTCTTTGATTTGTTTTTAAAAGTGCTCTTTGTTTCTATAATATAGATTTCCCCCTGTGTACAGATCATTCCTATCCAGGAATCAATTGAGTTTTAACTCTCTTGGAATTCATAGAATCATAAAACTGTCCAGTTGGAACTGATACCCAAGAGACATTTAGTTCAATCACCTGCAATGCCAGGATCTCAACTTTCATTTCTATGCCACTTTATATTTTGACAAAAAAACCCCTCAGTTTTCTTAGTATTTTGAGGGCCACAGGTTCCTCACTCCTTGCTTAGACAACTGGCCAACCCACTACACCTAACTCATTTCAAGCTGATGAAAAGGAAAGGCCATTTCTGTGTTTTCAATGGGGAGATGAAGGATTGTTAATTGTTTCGTGGAAATGGGAAATGGTGCTATATTTCACCCCTCCTTTTCCTTCCGTATTAGTTTAAAAAAATTCTCAAGAGTGACTGCAGGAGTGGCGGCTCATTGTCTCTAACCCCTTCAACTATCTAACATTGGAGTGGTCAGAGGAGAGTACCTGCTGCCCATAGCTTTCTTTTTAGACTGTCCCTTAGAAAGATGCTAGCACTAAACTGATAGCACCATTCAATGGGTGTTTGGGATGAAAAATACACGAATTATTCCTTTTTTCAGCATCTAAAGATGTTGGGGAAAGTCACCAGGAAAGCATGAGTGAGTTCAAAACTAAACAAATAAAAACTACTTCTTCCCTAAAGCAGAACGTTAGAACATAAGAAAAGGCTGCTTAAATGGGTCTACTATTCCAGCATGCTGTTCTCAGAATGGTTGCCCAGATGCCCATTGGAAATCTTCAAGCAGGGCATAACTGTCCACCCAACATCTGATACTCAAAGGAATAATGAACCTATCTACTTTACCCCACCATGATCACTAGAATGGTGTCCCCAAACCATACACCCCCCACCAAGTCTCTTGAAAATCTACCATTAAAAAGTGGGGAGAGCTCTCCAGATCTTACCAACTCATTCACCTGTTTCCCTACAAGTCCCAGTCCTCACTAGAGATGATCAGCTGGGCATATCAGCAAAAAGTGCACTATGTTTCTCCTTATAATGCACACCATAGGTTTTATTTCCCTCAGCACCTGTTATGCCTGGGGCCAAAATCACCAGAATCACCAGGTGAATATTTCCCTACAGTTCTGGGATTCTGTTGGTCATTGGGCAAGAGGCTTTGCTAAGGAAGCCTAGAATTCTACCATGTTGACTCCAATTATATTTTGTATGCCATGTAAAGCAAGAATGATGGTGCTTTTCAGAAGGTAGGTCCTAATTAACACTAAACTTCACGGTCATGTATTGCTTCCAGAAATTGCCAGACTAAGTTAGTTTCAACTTTTCATTTTCCAGTTCTAGTGAATACACAACAACTTTTTCTCATAACTTTCTAGCAAAAATGAATAGCCAACAAATCTTTGGTTCATCTTAATATATTTTTATACTCATTCAAATTTACAGCATTCAAAGCATTCCCTGGTCTTTCACGATGTAAAGAGGGCAGATGGCATACATGAAAATGGCGTCACTGGACCTAGAGTTGATGATTTCTCAAACAGAGGTGAGATGTCTTGCCATCACCTGGTGCCTCTGAGAAGTTTGGAAATCAGAAATTAATATGGATGAATACAAGGAAAGAAGTGAGCCATCCAGCTCATATCCCACAGTATCCCCTCCCTATGTGCTCTGGTTTTCTTTCCCGATTTGCTTGTCTCGAGTTGGCAACTGTTATCACTATTTCCATCCTGAAAAGTCCACCTACTGTTGATCCCTCCCCTTCATCTCACTACCTTTCCCCTTCTCTTCTGACTTCCATTTAATTCCCTCCTTCGTCACAGAGTGTGGTGGCAAACAGGCCTGAAATGTACAAGGGCCAGCTCAGATGCAGCAGATCACTTAGGAATACTGACCCTATGGGATTTCTCCTATTCATAATTACCACCACCTGGTATAGTTTTTTAAAAAGTTCAGACAAAGATATGGAGGCTCAATGCTTACCAGCCATGATGGTTACATTTAGCCTCTTGTCAAAGGTGGTTGCTCACCAGGGCAAATTCAGGTTGCTCACCAGGGCAAAAAAGATTGAGCATATTACACCGATCCTGGTCTGACTGCACTGGCCAATTATATTCTGGGCCAAATTCAAAGGGCTGGTCTCGACCTATAAAGCTTTTAAGGCTCAGGACCACAATACCTCTGAGATCATCTTCTGAGGCCCTTATTTGTGTACCTCCCCCATGAGAAGTCCAGAGGGTGGCAACATGAGAACGGGCCTTTTCTGCAGTGCCTCCTCATTTGTGGAATGCTCACCCCAGGGAAGAGGATGAGGAGTGTGGGGGGAGCGCACCGCCCCCGGCAGCACAATCCCGGTGGGATGCCATCGTGGCTGCCCCTGCCCGCGCTGGGCGCACTGCCCCCAGGACAAGCATCATGCTCCTGTGAGTAGCGTGCCACACTCCCAGGATGCGCTCCAGCCCTGCCCCCACCTGCTCTCCCCCCCCCCTGGTGCCGGAGCATGAAGCTCCGCCACTGCGCCTGGCACCTTTTGCCCCAGGCAAAAATGCTCCTCTTTAACTAGGCCTTGCGCTGATTGATATCCAATGCCCTTTTAGAATGTGTCAGGGAGTAGCGGATTATTGGTTTGTTTTTGTTTGTTTGTTTTTGATTATGCATTTTGTCTTTTTAGATTGTGATTTTATGTTGTAACCGCCTGATTATATATTATATATTATATATTATATATTATATATTATATATTATATATTATATATTATATATTATTATATATTATATTTTATATATATTATATATTATATATTATATATTATATATTATATATTATATATTATATATTATATATTATATATTATATTAATACTATATTATTATTATTATTCTAATAATAATGTGCTAAAAATAATTTACTAGTATCTTTTTTCTTTTTCCTTTCTCCTCCTGTGATGTGGCTGCATTTTAATATTTTAATGTTTCAATATTTTAATGTTGTATTTTAATCTTGTTTTTAAGTTGTATTCATTCAACTTGTTTTTATTATTGCTTGTTAGCCGCCCTGAGCCCGGCCTTGGCTGGGGAGGGCGGGGTATAAATAAATAAAAATACTATTATTATTACTAATAATAGTACTACTACTAATAATAATGTACTAATAATAGTAGTACTAGTAATAGTACTACTACTAATAATAATAATAATATGCCTCTAAATGCCAGTTGTTGGGAATTGCAAGTCAGGAGTGTTCTGCTGCACTTGGGCCTTGCTTGCAATCTTCCCACCGAAATATGGCTGCCCATGGTGAGAACAGGACTCTGGACCCGTTGGGCTTTTCTTCTGACACAGCAGAGCTATTCTTGTGTTCTCATGAACAAGGTATAAATGATCCTGCTAACAGTATGGATGTGTTGCCATATTCAGATTTGCAGGGCTCTTTCCCACATTTTTGTAGTGCTGTAAGAGACTGCACAGTCTCTTTGACTAGAAAAATTATCATGCACTATGGACAGCTTTTGAATTATGGTGCTGGAGGAGAGTCTTTAGAGTCCCATGGACTGCAAGAAGATCAAACCTATCCATTCTTAAGGAAATCAGCCCTGAGTGCTCACTGGAAGGACAGATCCTGAAGCTGAGGCTCCAATACTTTGGTCACCTCATGAGAAGAGAAGACTCCCTGGAAAAGACCCTGGTGTTGGGAAAGATGGAGGGCACAAGGAGAAAGGGACGACAGAGGACGAGATGGTTGGACAGTGTTCACGAAGCTACCAGCATGAGTTTGACCAAACTGCGGGAGGCAGTGGAAGACAGGAGTGCCTGGCGTGCTCTGGTCCATGGGGTCACGAAGAGTCGGACATGACTAAATGACTAAACAACAACAACAACTATGGACAACATTGCTTTGTCTTGCCCATTTTAAACTCATTAATTATTTTTCAATAATGTATTTGTGTGTGTGTGTGTGTGTGTGAGAGAGAGAGAGGGGGGGGAGGGAGAGAGAGAGAGGGAGGGAGAGAGAGAGAGCATGTGTGTGCTGAGGTCATCATTCTTACGCCATGCAGCAAAGCCAGTCTGTACTGCATTTTCCAAGTTGCCAATGTCTTCTAGGGCAGTTCCTCCATTCACACATGCCTTTGAAGGAAATACACATCACACGCTCTGTAAAGTAAGTTATTTCTGCAACAAACCAAAAGGAGCAGAGCTTAAATGATAATAATTCAATGTCATTATGTTACAACTGGCAATACTGCATATGTACTGTATTAAGAATGTGCATTGGTCTTGAAAGTTTGTTTGCATCTGAATCCGCTGCTTTGCAAACCCAGTTAATATGTCCTAGGTTATCAATGATCTGTCTGATTTGACTCATGCTTCACATCCAAAGCATCCTTTCTCAAGGCATAGAATCATACAGTTGGGGTGGAACTAAGTAGTCATCTAGTCAAACCCCTTCAATTTAAGCCTGCCAGCTAACAGAATAATAACTGCAGTGTTTTTCCTACTAGGAGCTTTCTGATATGCCCTAGCACTCAGCCTTCACTACTGCATTAAAATAAATAAATGGCTATGGCATTCCCACCACCACCACCCTTTGCTTGCTTTATTTATTTATTTATTTATTTATTTATTTATTTATTTATTTATTTATTTATGTTGCAATACATATATAAAATCTTCACATAACGATACATATACATTATATTCGTAAATTCACATTTTCACATTTCATTGTATTCTTTCTATTCTTTGATAGAATCAGATGAAATTTGCAGATACAGCATATTCTCCAGAGTGTAGGAGGTCTGCCAAACTACAGGCACACGCCTTTAGTGCAGACACCTTCTATTATTTAGTATTATTATTATTATATTTTTTTAAGAAGGATACCTGCAGAGGTTCTGCAAGAGAAGCCTATTCAGCTTTCTACCAGACTGCTCTTTCCCCACAACCAGACACCATCTGACACCATCTGGAGGTTCGGACCCAAGCCAATGGACTCAAGTAACAGGAAAGGAACTTATGACTACACACCAGGAATAATTTTCTGACAGTAAGAGCTGTTCAGCAGTGGAATGAACTCCCTCGAGAGGCTGTGGTTTCTCCTTCAGTGGAGGTTTTGAAGCAATGGTTGGATGGACATCTGACATGGATGCTTTAGTTGGACTAGATGACCCTCTGGATCCCTTCTAAATCTACAGTTCTACAATTCTCCTTTCCCAGTGCCACACCCCATGAAGCTACTCAGGTTGTCTGTGTCCAATATCCCGT
Source organism: Podarcis muralis (assembly GCF_964188315.1). Classification (NCBI taxonomy): domain Eukaryota; kingdom Metazoa; phylum Chordata; class Lepidosauria; order Squamata; family Lacertidae; genus Podarcis; species Podarcis muralis. The sequence continues at coordinate 7,335,086 of NC_135657.1, forward strand.
TATCAGAGGTGGCATCCCTCTGAGTACCAATAGCTGGTCCAACTTGCAGACTTCCCCAGGGAATCCGGTTAGCCTGAGAACAGGATGATGAAGTAGATAGACCTTTGGCAAGGCTCATCTTCTTTTATTGTAATATTGTGTAGCCCTGCACTCTTTATAAATCACTATTCCCCAACAGAGCTCAGGGCTTTCTAAAGCAATAGCATACCTGTATCGGAAAACATTATCAAGGCAAGGACAAATAGAAGAACGTAACAGGTTCTCATCGTCCTGATACGGCAGAGGCAGGATGTTCAGTTGGGAACCGTATCCCTAAAACAAGAGCAACAACAGATAAGGGAGTTGCTGCTTTAATATCAGGGTCCTTATTGGTAGAGGTTTACAAAAGCCCCTCCACACTTAAGGGGTGAGGTGACATCACTGTATGTTGTCACCATGCTAACGCAATGTCAAAGGGAGCTCTGTTTGCAAGCCAAGGGATGCCATCTGCAGGCACAGCATATCCTCCCGAATGGATGAGGTCTGCCAAACTACAAGCATGCCCAATAAGGGGCTTTCAGTGTAGACAGCTTCATTGATAAATAATAATAATAATTTTTTATTTGTATCCCACCCTCCCCTGCCAAAGCCAAGCTCATAGCAGCTAACAACACGTAAAATAGCACAGTGTACATAAAATCGCACAGTCAATTAATTAAAATACATTCTAGAATCAATTCAGAATCAAATTAATGGCAACCAACGGGTTAGAGTTCTATGAAGATTACAGAAGGAGAGAGGGGGCCAGGCTGTGCCTTGGCCAAAGGCCTGGTGGTGTAGCACCCTGCTTGTGGTTAACGCTTAGCTGGAATGAAATATTCAACGCAGCAATAGAGAAATTAAAATAATAATTTATTTGTCAGACAAATAAATGAGAGGCACAGTGGTATATGGTTACCAAGCTCTGGCCTGGCCTCCTGCCATTATGGCCAGCACTTATATTCCCTTAATCCAGCCCCCTTTGCTCCTCCTTGGGCTGCCTCTGTCCAATCAGCCTGGTTGGATTTCCTATTGGCTGATTGCTATAACCAATCCTAAAAGATACACCCATATCCTCCTGTCCTTATATGGAACACAAAGAGCTATATATTGTTACATCTATAAATGACAAATAAGTAGTAATATATCTTACATGTGTCTCAACAAGGAATCTTAATTACCAGCTCACCTCTTGCCCTCCTTGCCCTATTGCCTTCTAAAACAAATGGTTAATCTTAAATTTTTATCTTAAACATATGTCAAGGATCTTGAGTTTCACATCAACATTGAAAGATCTCCTTCATTTGAAGGTTTCTAAACAAATGCCTGACAACTATATATCAGGAGTGCTCGATGGCATCTCCTTGTCTGGCAGGGGGGCTAGGCTGGTGGCTGACTTAATTTCAGGATAAATACAACTCTTACAACTATATGAAATAAGAATCTAGCATTTCTTAAATCCTTTGCATAATTACATCTATGCCAATATATTTAATACATAACATATATAGCTTTTTAAAAGGAAAAGAAATCTTTGCAGAGTAAAAGGATCTCAATTTAAAAAGAAACAAGGAACAGCTTTTAAAACGCTTCCCAAAATACCAGCCAGCCAGATGCTTAGCCTTTTTGACCTTTAGGCAAATGACTCTTTGTATATTGAGAGGCCGAATGGCAAAACCTTACTATTTACCTACCACTTTTACAACTTAGTTGTACTCTACAGCATGCAAGGTCAGTGACCTGCTTCTCAGCCTTTTTATGACCGCAATAAACCAGGGGGCCCTTTGCTTGCCAGCTGCTTGCTGGAGCCGCTTGCTGGTTTTCTACCTTGGAAGAAACATTATTTTTAGAATTTAGGAACCTGATCAAGATATAAGCCAATATAAGTCTTGATTAAAAATGCAGTCTATATTCAGATGCCACATTCCCCCCTTTCAAGCTCAAGGACCTTCATCCCAAGTGTCCTTGATAGCTTGACCTTCATCATGTTCCTGAGGTAAAGCTCTGTATAGGGCCATGATATGAGGTAGAGTTTCATTTGAAACCATCTTGCTAATTGTACTTCTAAAACATGAAATGATACATGGCATCATACATAAAACCATTACCACTACTGTCAAGAAAAACAAGCAAGACAATAGTATCCCTTTGAGTCCTGTGACATTAGGTAACCAATTGGTGAGCCATCCCATATCCCATCCTTCCCATGTTTGTACTGGGACATGTGCTATATTCTCCATCTTTGTAGCCAACACACGGATTGCCTCACCATTATCTGAAATGTTAAAGCAACAGGCATTCCCTGTCAAGTTCAAGACTCCACATAGGCCTCCCTGCCTGGCAAGTACATAATCCATTTCCATTTTCAGCTGCAAAATGGCGGCTCTACTTTCATCCAACTGTTGTGCAATAAGTCTCAAACTCTGGGCCGTTGCATTGGTTACAAGTTCCACTACTGCTTGCAATCGAATTATTCTGTTTAGATTATAAATAGGATCCCGTGCCCCTTGTATGAGCTCACCAGGATTCCAGGAGGCAGGATCATAATAGGCTATAATGCGCTCTGGCGGCCAATCATCAGTACCGCTCCAACTTTGGGTACTTCCTCCTGCTATACGAGAAATATCAGCATTCCTTCGTGTTCGCTTGGCCGAACTAGTGGGCATAATCCACATTGGTGGTAATACCCATCCCAGGAAACAAGTCCCACTCCATTTGGAAGGGAGTTTCTTGTATGCCCATTCTCCACATATCCACCACAACCATCGGGTCTGAGGTTTTTGGTACGTGGAGTACAGAAGGCGAAATATCAAAAGAGGTAGAGAGTTCACAGTGCAGTATGTTAGATTGCCTTTTTCTGTCACAGTTATGTTCCATACCACTTTCCATGCATGAATAAAAGGAGGTGCACAGGGCAAGGTATTCCGAGTTCGATAAGTAGTACCGTGTGCCCAGGTATGACTATTCTTAATATAATCCCAAGTATAGTGACAATGAGAAGAGCCTATCATGGTAGAATCAGCTGCATCTGATGATTTATGTACACAGAATTCCCCTTGTACAGGTATAACTCGTAATGGTTTAGTTGAGTTCCATCCGGGGAAATTCTGTATTTCTGTTTGGTGTGGCATTTCGCTTACCATACCAATGGCATCTAATGGTATCGGTAATAAGGGCATACCTCCCTCTGAATCATCTGGCCCAAGAGAGCAAACAAGGCAATTGGTCCTATTTGCAACATTGGCTACCATTTCAGCTAAACCTACCCACATATTGTGGTCATGGCTGAATCCATATTTAGCAAATTTGGTCAGATTCAAGGACCCTTCCCCTTCCCAAGGGATCAGGATTAATAATAAAATCATGTTGATGTCTAGCATATGCATTCCTTCCACAAAAGATTACCTTATTGTGATAGCAAATAAATATTAGTCCCACTATAATTCCCCCAGTGACAGAAATGGGGAACCACCAAGACCAAAACATATATCCCGAGGATCCCCAATGAGTAATATCTCTGATAATTGTTCCACAAGGGGGGGCAGTCAATCAATTGTATAAGAGAATCTTCCCTTTCACAATCGCTGGTTCAGATGCTCCTCAAGCTTCAGGCGTGCGCAGGTCAGCCAGCTTCCAGGTTGTGGCTGCAGCAGGCCGGTTGTCTAATGTTGCCCGTGACCTAGCCCGTTCCCAGTAGGGCTAGATACAGGGGTTTTTGGAGAGAGTCAGTTTTAAAGGATTAGAGGGGTCACCTTTGCACGTCCAACTGCCTTCGGACTTCTTCAAACGGGAGTGATGAATCCAGGGGGTCACCTCAGCTACCTTCACCGCTGTTGGAGTAGAGAGCAGGACGGTGTAAGGTCCACGCCACTTAGGTGCAAGTGGATCACGTTTCCACTCTTTCACCCATACGCTATCGCCAGCCTGGAACTGATGAATCGGCTCGGCAATGCTGCACGGCGTGCGCTCGAGGACCCACCTGTTAAGAGAAACAAAAACACGGGAGAGAGATTGCACTTGTCCCTGTGTCACATGGTCTCCTATTTGTTTAAGATCAGCTGGAATATCCTGAACAAAGGAGGGCGGTCTCCCATACAGGAGCTCAAAAGGTGACAACTTAAGTCTTTTTGTGGGTGCGCACCGAACACGAAACAGTGTTATGGGTAACACATCTACCCATCCCAATCCCGTTTCCTGGGTTAATTTTGCCAATTGGGTTTTCAGAGTCCGATTCATTCTTTCAGTTTTCCCTGAACTCTGAGGCCTATAGGCTGCATGCAGTCTCCATTTCACTTGTAGGACTCGACATACTTCTTGTACTACTTGATCAATGAACGCTGGCCCATTATCACTTCCAATGCATCTAGGTAATCCAAACCTCGGGATCAATTCAGTAAGGAGTCTCTTAGTTACCTCTCGTGCCTTTTCAGTTCGGGTGGGAAAAGCTTCAACCCATCCGGTAAGAGTGTCTACAAACACAAGGAGATACTTGAATCCCTTAGAAGGGACCAGCTCTGTGAAGTCCACAATTAGACTTTCCATGGGGACATATCCCACATGTTGGATTCCAGGAGGTTGTACCGGTCCCTGCCTGGGATTGTTTTTAGCACAAAGAACACATTTCTGTGAAATGCAAGTTGCTAATTGTGATAGGTTAATAATATACAACTTCCGACTGAGACTCTCTCTGGTTGCAGTACCGCCAAGGTGAGTAGATTCATGATAATTTCTTACAATTGTGCCTGCCAGATGATGAGGTACATAAATCCTATTGTCCGGCAGGATCATCCAACCGTCCTTCACAACTGCTCCTTCCTGTTCAGCCCACTTCCTCTCTTCTGGGGTATAGTGAGGTTTAACTTCTTCTGGAACTACCTCTGGTATGAGGGCTGCTATAAATCCTCCCACAGGCTTTTGGGCTGCCTCTCGGGCTGCTTTGTCAGCAGCATGATTTCCTCTGGTTATTGGATCCCTTCCTCGTCCATGACCTTTGCAGTGCATTACAGCAATCTGTTCTGGGGCCCATACTGCTTCTAACAGGATTTCTACTTCAGGTCCATATTTCAAGGCCTTCCCGTGGGCTCCTATTAGACCTCTTTCTTTCCATAGAGCTCCATGTGCATGCAGGGTTAAGAAGGCATATTTAGAATCAGTATAGATGTTTGCCTTACATCCGGCTGCCAATTGCAGAGCTCTAGTTAAACCTATAAGTTCAGCTTTTTGTGCTGAGGTGCCAGCAGGCAAAGCTTCAGCTTCCACAACTTCCTCATTGGTGACCACAGCATATCCTGCTCGTCTGGCACCTTCATGCAGGTAACTGCTACCATCAGTATAATATACAACATCTGGATTTTTCAATGGTTCATCTTTCAGATCGGGTCTACTGGAATAAACTTCATCCATTACTTGGAGACAATCATGTGATTCCTCATCATCTACCTCTGGTAGGGGCAGCAAAGTCGCTGGATTGAGCATATTCACTACTCGTAGATGAATCCTGGGATTTTCACACAATAGGCCTTGGTATCTAGCCATCCTTGGGTTCGTTAGCCAATAACTACCCTTATATTCCATGAGTGTCAGAACGGCATGAGGTACATTCACATACATCGTTTGGCCGAAGGTAAATTTATCAGCTTCTTTGACAAGGCTTGCAGTGGCCGCTACTGCCCTTAGGCATGGAGGCCATCCTTTTGCTACTGAGTCCAATTGTTTCGACAAATAAGCTACTGGACGGTTCCAACTTCCTAATCTCTGGGTCAGGACTGCCGCTGCAATCCCATTCTGTTCATGTACATACAGCTGAAAGGGTTTTTCCGAATTAGGCAGTCCAAGGGCTGGGGCCTCCATAAGTCGTTGTTTGATAACTAAAAAGGCTTGTTGCTGCTCAGGTCCCCATACGAATGGGTCCTTTTCTGCACCTCGAGTGCTTTCATGTAAGGGCTTGGCCAGACTGCTGAAATCAGGTATCCATAGTCTACAAAACCCTGCTGTTCCCAGGAATCCTCTAAGTTGTTTCCTTGTGGTAGGTTCCTTAATAAGGCAAATAGCTTCTTTCCTCTCTGGTCTCAATGCTCGTTGTTGGTGTGAGATGTCAAAGCCCAAATATTTGACCTTTTCTAAACATAACTGTGCCTTTTTCTGGGAAACTCGGTAGCCAGCTTGCCAGAGCAAGTGGAGCAGTTCCTCTGTCCCTTCTTTACAGGTATCAAAATCCTTTGCTGCTAGTATAAGGTCATCTACATATTGCAGAACCACCTTTTCTCCAGGTATTGAGGGGTAACTTGTTAGATCCTTCGCCAAGGCAGTGCCAAATAAAGTTGGGGAATTTTTGAATCCCTGGGGCAATCTTGTCCAGGTTAGCTGGCCTTTTGTTCCTGTCAAAGGGTCTTCCCACTGGAAGGCAAATATAGGTTGGCTCTGTGGTGCCAGCCGGCAACAGAAGAATGCATCTTTCAAGTCCAATACAGTAAAAAATGTTGCTTCTGGTGGGATCAAACTCAGCAGGGTATATGGGTTTGGTACATTTGGGTGCAAGGTCTCGATGGCCTGGTTTACGAGCCTCAAGTCCTGCACTGGCCTGTATTCATCTGTCCCAGGTTTTCGAACAGGCAAAAGGGGTGTGTTCCATTCTGATTGGCAGGGCTTAAGCAGACCATATTTTAATAGGCGGTCCAAATGTTTCTGGATGCCCTTTGCTGCTCGCCGGGGTAAAGGATATTGCTTTACAGATACAGGGGTAGCCATAGGTTTTAAGGTTACTACAATTGGAGCTATATTCTTGGCCATTCCTGGTGGGCTATTTTCGGCCCATACTCCTGGTGGCACCTGTAGGGTTCGGAGGAGCTTGTTTAATTCTGTATCCAATGTGGGTTGGACTTGCAAGGCTGACATTAGGCGCCATGATTGTTCCTTAGGTACTGAGAGGGTAATTATTCCTGCTGCCTTTGATGGCAGTTTCATTTCTGGACCTCGAGGAGTGAAGGTGATTTGGGCCTGCAGTTTGGACAGCATATCTCTACCTAAGAGAGGTATTGGACACTCAGGTATATACAAAAACTGATGGGTTAAACGATGTCCCCCAATCTGGCATTCCAAAGGTTGGAGGAAAGACCTCTTGGCTGACTGACCAGTGGCACTTTTAATGACTACACTTTTGGATGCCTTTTTCTGCAATAGTTCTGGGAGTACTGAGTATTCAGCCCCAGTATCAATCATAAAGTCTATTAAATGGCTCCCTAATTGAATCGTGACCGTGGGCTCCTGGAAGCCTAACTTTATGGAGTCCGGTCGTTCCTAGTCTTGGGTAAAATCCTCCTCTGCCAGTCCAATGAAATTGTCTCTACTCTGTCCTTGTCCAGGTCTCTGATATCTTCCATTTCGGATCATTCCCCGTCCCCGTCCCTGGTTTCTTGGGCCGGAGCCTGGGCCTGGGCCTGGGCCTGGGCCTGGGCGTACTTCTTCCAACCTCAGGGGTTCAGGACACTCCCGCTTCCAATGACCCTCCTTCTTGCAATTCGCACATTGATTCCTTCCCAGTGGTGGATTCCTTCCCCGCCCTCTTCCTCCATTTAAGGGGCGGTAGTCTTGCTTCACTGCTGTGGCTAGCATTACCATCTTTTCCTTCTGCCACTTCTTCTTCTCTTGTTTCTCAGCCTCATCCCTATTCCGATAAACTCGGCGTGCAATGGCCATAATTTGGCTCATCAGCATCCCTTCCCATCCTTCTGATTTCTGAATTTTCTTACGAATGTCAGAAGCGCAATGGGCCACAAATGTATCAGTAATCATTCTGCTGTTTTCAGGGGCTTCAGGGTCAAAAGGAGTCCATATACGATAGGCTTCTTGCAGCCTCTCTAAAAAGTCTCCTGGACTCTCATTTGGTTTCTGTTCTACTTCTGAGACTTTAGACATATTAGTGGGCTTCTGGCATGCCCTGCGAATACCTTGCACAAGTGTCTGGCGGTAGGTAGTAAGTCTGGCCAGGTGAATTGCATTGTTTGGATCCCAATTAGGATCTTCCAAGGGAAAGTTGTCTTGGAGATGACGGTCAATATTAAAAATATTTCCCACTCTGGCCTGCTCACGCAAATATATCTGTGCCTTTTCAATTATGTCTCTCCTTTCCTCAGTGGTGAACAGAGTATTCAGGAGCTGGCGGCAATCTGTCCAAGTAGGACTATGAGTATTTATTATTGAAGTCACCAAGTCCATCATAGCCTGAGGTTTTTCTGCGAAAGATGGGGTGTGTGTTTTCCAATTCATCAGATCTGTAGTCGTGAATGGAATATATTGCAGGGTCGAAGTTCGAGGTGGCCGTGGTCCAGGTAGCCCGTTAACCAGCACAGGCTCCTCAAGTGCATCAAATACTCTTCTGAGAGGGGCTACTACGTGATCTTTCTCTTCGCTTTGCTCTAGGGGCCTCAAATCATAGGGGATGGTATTTGTCCCAAGGCGTTCTTTTAGCAGCTTTATACGCCTGGCTGTATTGCTTGCTGACCGAACAAGGTCTCCCTGTAACTTCTGTAATAATTCTCTAGGACTTAGATGTACAGGGGTTTGGGGTAGGCAATCAGTTGTTCCACTAAAAGAGACTGTAGATGGAGTTCTACTGGGACTCACAGATGGAATAACCACTTCTGCTTGGGCTTCATTATAGGACTCCAATGCCTCCTGAAGATATTTATCATAATCTATCAAGGAATCAAGTTCGGTGACTCCAGCCCCATTATTCACTCCACTTTCTTGCCTTGGGGTTACAACTGGTGGAGTGTTTGGATTAGGCTCCCTTCGATGTGGAGCATAGGGTGGAGGTGGAAGCACCTCTTCCTCTGGTCCCTCAAAAATGGGTTTGAGTTTATTTGGCAAGATTCCTTTCCTAGCTTCGGCTTTTACAGCCAATAATTTGCATCGTTGGACTTTGCATTCCCTTATCCATGGAGGATTTTTATTTAATGTGCTCAGCCAGGAATCTATATATGAAAATTGTTCTGGGCACCCTCCAGTTTCTTTGGTGATGTTAGACCAAAGTTTGCTTACTAAATTTATATCAAAAGTTCCCTGAGATGGCCATCCAGTATTTTGTTTTGGCCATTCTAGTTCACATAACGTTCTCAAGCGCTCTGGCGTCATTTTGACTCCATATGCCCCTGAGAAGGCTTTCTTAAAATTATTTAACATACATTCAAGAGGTGTATTTCCCCCCTTTGAACCCCCAACTCCCATTGTATGGCCCTGTGAAGTATCCACTCAGTCACTCACACACACGCTTCGTGGGTTTCCTTGCCCGGGTGAAGTCGCCTTACCGGGAACCGAAGTACTGCCCACTCCACACTCAGGTCAGCTACAGATTGCTCTGTACTTTCTCACACATACAATGCGCAAGATACTTCACCACACTCTACCTCCCATTCTTCCCTTTTCCCCCACCAGACCACCATCTGATATACCCAACCACCTAGCGTACTCAGTTCCCACTTACTGAGACGCAGAAGTTTGATCAAGACTTCTCTTCCTCCCAATTAATTGGAGGGCCAAAAATCCCTTTGTGCACTTACCCTTGGTTGGTTCCGTTTCCCCCCGGTCCGTCGCCGCCAGTGAGCAGGGTATCAGACAGACGAGACTTCTGCGTTCCCCCTGGAAAAATTTACCAGTGCGCGCTGGGTAAGCAGTTTAAAGATCCTCTCTCTTGTACCCTGCCCAATAGGGCGAAGGGGCTGCGTTCCAGCAGACCACTTATCCGAGTCACAGGCGCACCATAAAATGTAGCACCCTGCTTGTGGTTAACGCTTAGCTGGAATGAAATATTCAACGCAGCAATAGAGAAATTAAAATAATAATTTATTTGTCAGACAAATAAATGAGAGGCACAGTGGTATATGGTTACCAAGCTCTGGCCTGGCCTCCTGCCATTATGGCCAGCACTTATATTCCCTTAATCCAGCCCCCTTTGCTCCTCCTTGGGCTGCCTCTGTCCAATCAGCCTGGTTGGATTTCCTATTGGCTGATTGCTATAACCAATCCTAAAAGATACACCCATATCCTCCTGTCCTTATATGGAACACAAAGAGCTATATATTGTTACATCTATAAATGACAAATAAGTAGTAATATATCTTACATGTGTCTCAACAAGGAATCTTAATTACCAGCTCACCTCTTGCCCTCCTTGCCCTATTGCCTTCTAAAACAAATGGTTAATCTTAAATTTTTATCTTAAACATATGTCAAGGATCTTGAGTTTCACATCAACATTGAAAGATCTCCTTCATTTGAAGGTTTCTAAACAAATGCCTGACAACTATATATCAGGAGTGCTCGATGGCGTCTCCTTGTCTGGCAGGGGGGGCTAGGCTGGTGGCTGACTTAATTTCAGGATAAATACAACTCTTACAACTATATGAAATAAGAATCTAGCATTTCTTAAATCCTTTGCATAATTACATCTATGCCAATATATTTAATACATAACATATATAGCTTTTTAAAAGGAAAAGAAATCTTTGCAGAGTAAAAGGATCTCAATTTAAAAAGAAACAAGGAACAGCTTTTAAAACGCTTCCCAAAATACCAGCCAGCCAGATGCTTAGCCTTTTTGACCTTTAGGCAAATGACTCTTTGTATATTGAGAGGCCGAATGGCAAAACCTTACTATTTACCTACCACTTTTACAACTTAGTTGTACTCTACAGCATGCAAGGTCAGTGACCTGCTTCTCAGCCTTTTTATGACCGCAATAAACCAGGGGGCCCTTTGCTTGCCAGCTGCTTGCTGGAGCCGCTTGCTGGTTTTCTACCTTGGAAGAAACATTATTTTTAGAATTTAGGAACCTGATCAAGATATAAGCCAATATAAGTCTTGATTAAAAATGCAGTCTATATTCAGATGCCACATTGGAACAGCTCCATCTTGCAGGCCCTGCTGAAAGATGTCAAGTCCTGTAGGGCCCTAGTCTCTTGTGACAGAGCGTTCCACCAGATCGGGGCCACGGCCGAAAAAGCCCTGGCTCTGGATGAGGCCAGTCTAACCTCCCTGGGGCCCAGGATCTCCAAGAGGTTTTTATTTGAAGACCGTAAGGTCCTCTGTAGGACATACCAGGAGAGGCGGTCCTGTAGATACAAAGGTCCTAGGTCGTACAGGGCTTTAAAGGTTAAAACCAGCACCTTAAACTTTTTTTTTTGATGCATAATTTTTATTGGTTTATACAAAACAAGTACAAAAATTCAGTATATTACTTTCACAGATTTTTTAACATTGACTTCCTTCAACTTCTCCACGAATCATCCATAGTCATTTTTAGTAAATTTCGCATTTCCTACTTTATATTAACATTAACCATCTCTTTCCTTACATTTATCTTTAGACAATACTCTTATCTATCACAGAACTCCTTTAAAGCCCACTAGCGTTATCTGTCCTTCACTTAAATTCTCCAGATAATCCGTAAATCTTCCCCAGTCATCAATGAACCTTTGGTCTTTTATGTATCTGATTTTCCCTGTCATTTTGTCTAACTCCGCGTAATCCAACAATTTGGATCTCCACTCCTCTATTGTTGGCAATTCCCTCTGTTTCCATTGTTGGGCTAACAGAACTCTTGCTGCCGTTGTTGCGTACTGGAACAATTTACGATCTTTCTTCTTTATCTCCCTACCTACCAGACCCAACAGGAAAGACTCCGGTTTTTTTCCAAACGTATATCCTAGAATTTTCTTAATTTCATTATGTACCTTTTCCCAAAAATCTTTTACCTTTTGGCATTCCCACCACATGTGGTAGAAAGTTCCCACCTTTTCCCTGCATTTCCAACATTTATTACAAGTTTTATACATTTTTGCCAGTTTCGCAGGGGTCATATACCATCGGTAGAACATCTTCATTAGATTCTCCTTTAATGTTATACATGCTGTAAATTTGAGATGATTTTTCCAGAGTTTTTCCCATTCTTCAAAGTATATATTGTGGCCAATATCTCTGGCCCAATGGATCATCACCGACTTTACTTCCTCATCAATTAGGTTCCATTCTAGCAGCTGATTATACATTTTAGATAGGGTTTTCTGTTCATTGTTTATTATCTCTGACTGGAACTTGGAGTCTTTATCAGCGTACCCTTTGTCTTTCTTATCCTTTTTAAACATTTCATTAATTTGGAGGTAGTGTAGCCAGTCATATACTTTCTCTTTGACCTGATCGTATGGGCGCATTTTCCACTGTCCCCCTTCTTTAACTAGAAGTTGCTCGTAAGTAATCCAGTCCTCTTTCATATTGATCTTTTTTAAACTCATCGCTTCCAGTGGGGAAAGCCAATGAGGGACTTTAGGTTCTAGCAGATGTCTGTTCCTTTCCCATACTTCTATCAAGGGACCTCTGAAAATATGGTTTTCAAAGCCCTTGTGTACTTTCTTCTTTTCGTGCCACAAATAAGCGTGCCACCCGAATCTAAGGTCGAAGCCCTCCAGATCTAGCATTTCCTTATTTTCCAGTTTTATCCATAATTTCAACCAGCATAGACACGATGCCTCGTAGTATAATTTCAAATCTGGCAGGGCAAAGCCGCCCCTTTCTTTCACATCTGTCAAAAGTTTAAACTTAATTCTTGGCTTTTTGCCCTGCCAGATGAATTTTGAGATCCCTCTCTGCCATTCTTTAAAGATCTTTGTGCCTTTGATTACTGGTATATTCTGAAATAAAAACAACATTCTTGGAAGCACGTTCATCTTAATTATGGCTATTCTCCCCCAGAATGACATTTGCAACTTCCCCCATACCTCCAGATCTTTTTTAATTCCTTTCCATACTGGCTCATAGTTATTTTTAAGAAGGTCTATATTTCTCGGGGTTACCCATACTCCTAAATATTTCACCTTTTTAGTCACCTCAATCTCTGTTTGTTGTTGTAGTTCTTCAGTTGCTCTCGTGTCCATATTCTTTACTATTATTTTCGTCTTTCTTTTATTTAATTTGAAACCTGCCACCTTGCCAAATTGTTCTATTTCTTCTAATACCTCTTTTGATGAATTCTTCGGTTCTTCCAGAGTTATTACCACATCGTCTGCAAAAGCCTTAACTTTATATTCATTTTGTCCGATTGTTATCCCTTTTATCTCACTATTTTGTCTTATTGCGTTTAGGAGAACTTCTAATACCAATATAAACAGCAGTGGAGACAATGGGCATCCCTGTCTTGTTCCCTTCTCTATCTTTATTTCCTCTGATACCACCTTGTTTATAATCAATTTCGCCTTTTGTTCCGAGTAGATTGCCTTAATTCCATTATAAAATTTAGCGCCGACCTCCATATGTTCTAGTTGTTTTAAAAGAAAGTCCCAGATTACGTTGTCGAACGCCTTTTCTGCGTCTACAAACATCAATATGGCTTGCTTATCATTCCTGGCAGTTAAGTATTCTATAATATTTATTATATTTCGTATATTATCCTTCATTTGCCTGCCAGGTAGAAAGCCCACTTGGTCTTTATGAATGCTTTCTAGCAGTATGTTTTTCATTCTTTTTGCCAGAATTCCTGCAAAGATTTTATAGTCAATGTTTAGCAAGGAAATTGGCCTATAGTTTTTAACTTGCAGCAAATCTGAGTCCTGCTTGGGGATCAGTGTAATTAGTGCGTCCTTCCAAGTTTCTGGTATTTCTTTCTCTTTGAGAATATCATTCATTACTTCCTGCAGTGGCATCAGCAGAACGGGTGCCATTTCTTTATAATAGTCCGATGTGAATCCATCTGGACCCGGAGCTTTCCCTCTTTTTAGTTCTTTTATTGCCTCTTTTATTTCTTCTATCTCGATTGGGGTGTTCATTTTCTCTTTTTTTTCTATCGGTATTTTTTGTATCTTTTTCCCTTTTAAAAATCTTTCTATTTTCCTCAAATTATTTCTCTCACTATTTTTATACAGTCCTCTATAAAAGTCCACAAAGGCTTTCCTTATTTCCTTGGGGTTGGAGGTCTCTTTTCCATCTACCGCAATTTTATTTATTGTATTTTGTTCTTTCCTTTTCTTTATCTGCCATGCTAATAACTTGCCTGATTTATTGGCAAATTCAAAGCTTCTTTGTCTTAATTTCTTAATCTTCCATTCCACCTCTCTGTTTATTAGGACTGCAAACTGAGCTTGTAAAACCTTGATATTTTCTTTTATTCTCTTGTTATTGGGATTTTTAACTAATTTTTGTTCGTTATCCATTATCTGCTGTAGAATATCCTTCTTCCCCTTTTCTATTCTTTTGTTCTTAATTACATTCTGCTGAATAAAGAAACCCCTCATCACCGCCTTGCCTGCGTCCCATACCACTTTTATTTTGGTATCTTTATTCAGATTGTCCTCAAAATACTCCGTTAACCTTTTCTGGGCTTTATCTACGACTTCTTGGTCATCTAGCAAATAATCTTTCAATCTCCATCTGAACGATCTTTCTTCCAATCCCTTCAATTCCATTTTTATTGGATTATGGTCTGATATCGTTTTGGCTTGGATCTCAACACCTAGAATTCTTGGTATTAGTTCGTTCGAGATCCAGATCTGATCTATTCTTGAGAATGACTGATTTGGTTCTGAGTGGTAGGTGAACTGTTTGTCCAGGGGATGTTTAAGTCTCCAGCTATCTACTAAATTGCAGTTTTTAACCAAAGAAAAAAAGGTTTTGGGTAGGTTCCCTTCTTTACCACTTCCATCCCTTAGCCTATCCATATCTAATGAAACCACGCCGTTCATATCTCCCAGAAGTATTATTTTCTGGTCTGCGTATTCCAATAGTTTTTCCTCTAGAGTTCTGTAAAATTCCGATTTATTATCATTCGGGGCGTATACCCCCACTATTATTAAGTTTTCTCCCTTCCACTTAATTTGAGTTGCCATTATCCTCCCTTCTTCATCCTTAAAAATTTGTTGTGCCTCGATTTGTTTTTTGATGTATAAAACTACTCCTCTTTTTTTACTTTTATCCGAGAATATGAATTCATTTCCCAGTCTTTTGTTAATCAAAATTCTTTTGTGTTTCCTTGCGATATGAGTCTCTTGTAAACAAATAATGTCTAGACCTTCTCTTTTTAAGATTTGTTCAACTTTATTCCTTTTTTTCCTCTCATTCATCCCATTAATATTCCAATTCCAGATTTTTAAGGCCATAGTAGTTTAGGTTTGTACAGATATTCCTCTCTCTTTTATAATCTATCTGCTTCTTCCTCTTCCTGTTCCTCCTCTTCTCCCCCTATCCTCTCTGCTTCTTCTCCTGATTCTTTCCCTCCTCCTGCCTCTTCACTTTTGTCTTCTTCTTTCTGCCCTCTCAATTCTTTGTACTTTCTCAAAAATTTTCCGGTTTCCTCCGGATTTATCAATCTCTGCCTCTTGCTTCTATAGGTAAATGAGATACCTTCCGGATATTCCCACTTAAACTCTATATTATTTTTCTTCAGTGTCTGCACCAGTTCTTTATATGGATCTCTACGTTTCAATAATCTGATAGGAATGTCTTTAAAAATTATTATGTAACTTCCATCAATATTCCATCTTTTCTCTCTATTTTTTTGCAGGATCCTGTTTCTCATATCTCTTTCTTTAAATGTAATCAAACAGTCACCTGCAAATTTTTTACTTCTAGATGTTTTTGCTTTCAGTCTGAATGCAGATTGTACCTCCCTGGTCATTTCTTCTATCGGTATTTCCATCCATAGAGCTAGTTCCACTATTAATTTCTCTTTAATGTTTTCACCTTGTGATTCTGGCACTGCTCTAAGTCTTAAATTAACTTCCCTCTGCCTTAATTCATTCATAGCTATTATATCCTTCATCTCCTCTTGCGCTTTACTCAAAACTAACAACTCAGTTTTTATCCTATCTTCCTCACGTCTCACATCTTTCATTTCTAATCTCGTCTTTTTCAAACCTTCCTCCACCACTTGTGTCCTCCTAAATACCTCTTTTAGTTGACCTTTTAGTTCGTTGACTGTTTCGTCTATTTTTTTGTCCATTTTCCCAATCTAATTATCCACTTGTTCTAATTTTACTTCTAAATTTTTTTCACTTTGTTTTATCTCTGGAAACATTCTCAGTATATCTGCTTTAAAGTCTGTTTCTTGTTTGGATCCCTTCCTTTCTGATGGTGTCCCTCCTTCTACCCTTTTTCCAGTGTTCGACATTGTATCCTATGTATTGAAATCCTCTTACAGCACCTTGATATATAATAATTCAATAAATAATGGGCCTCAATCCGAAGTTTCTTTTAGACCCTTAACCCAACAGTTGGTTATTGGTTACAATTGCGAGGTTTTCACCCAGGGCCCAAGTGGTCTCTTAGCCCCCACAGGAATCCCTTATAACCCCTGAGTGACTCAGCACTCATGCAGGTCAGCAAATGCTGCTTGTTTGTCTCAAAATTACTCAATCCTTTTTCTCTCCTTCTAACATAAATTAACACATTAACCTTTGGGAACATAAAAGATTCAGCATTGAGTCAACGTTAAGTCCAACATTAAGTCACTTTCATAGTCCAGTAACAGTCCTATAGCTATCTCCAACCGTAGGTTGCAAACACTTTCAGAGAAAAGGAGATAATTAAGATTATCAGGGTCCACAAAGGGTAGGGAGGTGGGAGTATAGTAGCTCCAGTCTATTTGCTTCTCTCTTAGTTCCCTTAAATTTTTTGAGTTCCACTATAAAGCTTACATATCTTTACAATTCTGAAGGATATCCTAAGATTAAATAGGGAGAGGTATGAAGTAAGTTGGAGGCAACAGAGGGGAAAGCCAAATCGTAATGTTAAATTCCTCCACAAGGTGTCCTCGTACCTCCGTTGCTATTATCCGCCTCTTCGAACAGGAGGAACAATGGGAAGATATGTCTATATGTCTGTAGCGGGGAGAGTCTTAATTCCAGCGATTAAATGTCCATTTAATATTATTGTAGCCCTTCAAAAATATCACATATCAGGTTGCCTTAATAGTTAGCTTCTAGTCCAAATTAATCCATTCTCCCGTGGTACATCAAACTTTTTAATTTGCGGGTCTTAGGCTGCAGTTTCCTTAATGGCGTCGGAGCTTCTCTTCCGTCTTAGCTTTTAGTATTCCCAGCTAAAACTGAGCGCTGCTCCTTCTCTTTTTCCCCTCAGTTCATTGAACGCTTCCAGTTTTCAAAACAGTACTTTCTGTTCCCTGTTTTAAACTTGTCTTGGGCTTGATATTAAGTATCCAAGACACTTTGTAACAACTGCCTTTCAGGGAAACAAACAAAACCGCTAGGGTAACTTACTTTCTTCTCCGTGTTCTGCGGTTTCCCCTGCGTCTCTCTGATTCCTGGTGAGAGTTGAACTCTGTAAACAGGTTATTTCTCCCTCCGGGTTTCTTTGTCTCTCGAGATAATCTCCTCTCGCAGTAAATTTGGCTTGTCCCCCTTTGGGTTCTTTAGTTAGAGAGCAGAGCGCTCTTCCCTCGGCGGTCTCGGGGCTTACGCTACCTGGGAGAGTAGATATGGCTTCCCTCGACCAGCTGCTTGACTCTGCCGTTCTCTTCACTTCTTTTGGAAGCTACCTGACGGCGGGGTGAGCCGCTTGTGGTCCTGCCGGGTTCCCGCTCCTCTGAACACTCTCCAGAGGTCTTTTGGGGTGGCTCTTGCCCTTCTGCACCCCCTTTTTCTCCCTTAGTAGGTCAGGGTTTGAGCTCGCGTTCAAATCCCTCTCCCGCTCGAGGACGCGCTCCACCGGAAGTCAGCACCTTAAACTTGATCCTGTACTCCACTAGGAACCAGTGCAGCTGGTATAGCACTGGGTGAATGTGATCCCACGGCAAGGACCCTGTAAGGAGTCTCGCTGTGGCATTCTGCACCCACTGGAGTTTCTGGGTCAGTCTCAAGGGCAGCCCCATGTAGAATGAGTTACAATAATCAAGTCTGGAGGTGACCGCCACATGGATCACAGTGGCAAGATCAGGGTGAGAGAGGTAAGGAGCCAACTGCTTAGCACGGCGGAGATGGGAAAATGCTGCCTTTGTTGTAGCTGCAACCTGCGCCTCCATAGAAAGGGAGGTGTCAAAGATTACACTGAAACTCTTAACAGACAGCGCTGGCACTAATTGCACCCCTGCAAGAGATAGGAGTTGGCCCCCCTCATTATAATTGCTTTTAGCAAAATAAAGCATCTCTCTCTCTTTTTAAGAAGGATGCCTGAAGAGTTCCTACCACAGGCCTGTCATCAAAGGAGGAATTGTGCTGGTTCATTTGTGGAAAAACATGCACAGTTCATGGCCCTTGGTTTATGGGAACAATTAGGTCAGCATGAAATATTAAGGGTTTAAATGGAGCGCAACAGCACAAAGAACATCTGTTCTTTTAAATGATTTCCAAATTGATTTGTTACTTTTACCTCTGATTCTTCCTCAAATATGGTATACGTAGGCATTCTGGAAATTACCCGTTGATGCAAAATCCTAAGTTCTCCCTCAGATTTCTAGGACTCCCTGAAAAGATTAGATAACTGTTATATAATATTATATCTGCATAGTATGTAGCAGCTGATCATTTTTATATTTTTGTGGCACAGTGGCCATTGCAGAACATGGGAATGGTACAAGTACCTGCAATCACAAATTGGTAGCAGATTTAAACTCTTGCTAGGAGAAACATCTGGGAAGCAAGGGTAAGACATAGCACTATATAACACTAATAATTATCAATACAAACTGAGATTAACAACAATATCAAAATACAGGTGAAACTCGGAAAAGTTCATTTATTTCAGTAATTCAACTTAAAAGGTGAAACTAATATATGAGATAGACTCATGACATGCAAAGTGAGATATATCAAACCTTTATTTGTTATAATTGTGATGATCATGGTGTTCAGCTGATGAAAACCCCAAATTATCAATCTCAGAAAATTAGAATATTAAATGAAATCAGCAAAACAAGGACTGCAAATAAAGCAACATTGGACCTCTGAGAAGTAGAAGCAAGCATATGTACTCAGTACGTGGTTTGGGCCCCTTTTGCATCAATTAGTGCCTCGATGCAGCGTGGCATGGATGCTATCAGCCTGTGGCACTGCTGAGATGTTATGGAAGACCAGGATGCCTTGCACAATTAAGTCTCCATCTATTGCAGACTTTTGCTTACTTGATTGCTCACAGGAGTGCTATGGGTTGATTGCTTTTCTGGCCTAGATCATGGGGGGGCACCCCCCCCAGCCAGGTGAAGCTGATTACAACCGTGCCAGATGAAAGCAGCTGAGCAATTAGGCCTCACCTCCAAATTGCTGGCTACATGAATCAGAAAAACTGTTTGTGGACAAACGCCGGCTCCCTCGGTCAGTAAAGCAAGATGAGTGCTGCAACCCCAGAGTCGTTCGTGACTGGACTTAACTGCCAGGGGTCCTTTACCTTTTTAAGTTTGAAACGGGAAAAGCAAAGCATGTTTCCTGGTATGCGCAGGAAATTACCGTATTTTTCGCCCCATAGGACGCACCTAGATTTTTTTTGGGGGGGGGGGAATAAAGAAAAAAATATTATTATTCCCCCCCCAGGCATGGGGTTGGCACGGGGGAAGCACGAGCTTCCCCCGACCCCAGCCCCCAGAACAGGCTGCCGCCCCAAGCCTTGCGCGCACGGCGGGACCTCCCGCCATGCGCGCGAGGCTTGTGGATAGCTTCCTGAAGCCTGGAGAGCAAGAGGGGTCGTTGCGCACCGACGCCTCTCGCTCTCTAGGCTTCAGCGAAAGCCTGCATTCGCCCCATAGGATGCACACACATTTCCCCTTCATTTTTGGAGGAGGAAAAGTGTGTCCTATAGGGCGAAAAATATGGTATTTTGTTCTGCTATTGTATCTAGTCAAAGAGACTGTGCAGGCTCTTGAAGCACTGACTATAAAATTCTTCATAAACCTGTAAGCGACCAATGCCAACAGACATCAGCACACTTAAGGATCCGCAGAGTCCTCGCAGATTGCATGACAGACCTCAGCAACTCAGCATTTTGGCTTATCTACTTTATTTACATATAAACACACATGGAGCACTGCAACATGTCTCTCTCTCTCTCCATAGCATCAGACAGCAAAGAGAAAAAACAAAGGACAACAGTCCCACTTCACGGAACACAGTAACACAAACATCCTTTCTCTGTCACTTCCCACGCTGTGGAGTCAAAACATACCACGTCATGTGAAAAACAGCAATCCCAAGACTGCAGTCATGGAGCAGGAATTCTAACAGCTAATACTGTACAAACTTATAAAACTGTGTGTGTGTACACAAACACAACTAAAAATAAACTCCTGCATATAAAAGGCAGGTCTAACACACCACACCCATTGAGGCACATTTCAAAATCCATCCAAATTAAGGGCCAAAGGAAACATTGTGTGTCCCACCCCACCCCGGCACCTAAAGGAAGATAGTGATGGCTCAAGGTGTGTTTCCCTGAGGAGAGCATTCCATAACTGGGGAGCCACCACAGAAAAGTTCTGTTATCATATCAATACCCTCCACACCTATCTCAGAGGTGGCACAACCAGAAGGACCTCAGGTGATGAATACAGTGTCCGGGTTTTGTTCATGTGCAAAGTTGCAGTCTTGGAGGTATTTTGCACTTTGAATTGAGCCCAGTAACTAACTGGTAGTCAGTACAGTTGGTTTCACATGCTTGGACCACCTTGCCCCAGTTAGCAATCTGGCTCCTGGATTCTTCACCAGCTAGAGTTTCTGACAGGTGTACAACATCAAAGCATAAAGCAAGATTAAAATCAATACAGATAATAATTAAAATGACCCCAAATAAACAGGCCTGTCAGCATTAGGTGATAACTGGAAGTCAAAAAGAAAGTGGGTGGTGACATCTAGTTAGCCTTCATGGCATTTAATGTTCCCGCCCACCTTAATACCTGCAAACCTACAGAATACTTATTTTTAACACTCAAACAGGGTAACGGAAGCTTGAAGTAGCTTGAAGTATTTCCAAGGCATCAGTGAAGCATTACAGCCATCTCAAAATTGTCCCCTTTGCCTGGAGACATGGTGGCAACTTCCATGCTCCACAGGAGTAGGCAGCAGTAGAGTTAAAGAAAATGGAACGCGAAGGTGAACCACATAAGGAATTTAACCCAGCAATATTTCCTAAAGCCAGTATATATTTCTTTCATTAAATAACGTAAAGCTGATTCAAAATATTGTCACAGTAACACACTACCATATTCAGGAAAACATGTGAAACTCACTAGTAGACTGGTCATTTGGAGATTTGTGCAGTGTATGCAACTCCAAAAAGCAAATGGTTTCAAATGTTGTTGTTGTTTATTCGTTTAGTCGTGTCCGACTCTTCGTGACCCCATGGACCAAAGCACGCCAGGCCGTCCTGTCTTTCACCCGCAGTTTGCTCAAACTCATGTTTGTATCTTCGAGAACACTGTTCAACCATCTCATCCTCTGTCATCCTCTTCTCCTTGTGCCCTCCATCTTTCCCAACATCAGGAAACATCTGATCTGGAGTACTGGAGCCTCAGCTTCATGTTCTGTCCTTCCAGTGAGCGCTCAGGGCTGATTTCCTTAAGAATGGATAGGTTTGATCTTCATGGGACTCTCAAGAGTCTCCTCCAGCACCAGAATTCAAAAGCATCAATTCTTCGATGATCAGCCTTCTTTACGGTCCAGCTCTCACTTCCATACATCACTACTGGGAAAACCATGGCTTTAATAGGAAGAGGCAAATTCATGGAGGAAAATGCTGTCAATGTCTACTAGCCATGAAGGTTATATTTTTTCTACATGGTCAGAGACAGCAACGATTCTGAATGCTAGTTGCTAGAAACTGCAGAAGGGTAGAATGCTCTTATGTTCTGGTCCTGCTTGCACAGGCATCATCACAATGTTTCCCACAAGAATCTGGCACATTCTTATTATGTTCTTAAAATAATTCAAGAACTCAATGGCAGAGAAATGTCAATTTGTCCAAGCACAGCTGTAGGAAATTTTGCCATGCTTGGAATCCCAGACAGCTACTAGACATTTCAAAGGTCTCAAAGCATACCTTGGTCAATCAACCCAAATTCCATTAACTCATTGTCTTAGAAATAAGACTCACTGATTGGGGGTGGCTTAGTAGCATGTGCATGGGGATATATATATATATATATATATATATATATATATATATATATATATATGATGATTTTTTTGATACAAACAACAACCGCAAAAGACACATACAACAAAAACCATAATAACAATAATAACACAATTTGACAATTCAGATTTGAATGCACTGATATACCTATGACTACACCTTTTTTTAACAATATTTTCCCACCTCTATCTCCTCCCTCTACTTTCCACCACTATCTGTCTTATCGCTTAAATATTCCTTCCAGATTTCTTCATATTTATCCATTCTTAATTTGCGTCGACATGCAATTTGTTCGTATGTAGCTAATCTGTCCATATTATCAATCCATGTGCTCAATGGAATCTTTTTGCGGCTCTTCCAATTCATCAAAACAAGGTTTTTTGCTTCTAGTATAGCACGGTACATCCATTTTTTATTTTTTTTTTACCCCTTGAAATCTCCCACGTTTCCGGAATATAATTGAGAATTCAATTCAGTTCCCCTAAATAACAATTTATTTTTATTACTCTCGCTATAAATATCCTCACCTCACACCAAATGATCTTATCATCGGGCAGTTAATCATCATATGTACTAAGTTCACATTTTTACTCCCACATCTCCAGCAGTTGTCTGCACTTGTTATTTTCTTTCTTTCTTTCTTTCTTTGAAAATTTATTTAATCATTTTTTGATACAGACAACAACCGTAAAAGACACATACAACAAAAACCTGGGGGAGGGGGGATATCTATGAAGATCCAATTCTTGGGGGCAGGGAGTGAATCAAATGTACACATTATTTTATTTTTTATTTTGGCCTGGGCACCGCATAGTCCTTTCTTCAATCTGGACCCAATCAAGTACAGGGGTGGGTGGGAGTATCCTTCAAGTCACAAGAGACTCTGTGCATAAAAGAAGCTGCCTGTCAAACCAAATTCAGCCGGTGATACTTTCATCACTCTCTCTAATACACAACTCCAATTGCTCATTCAATCGCTTATTGGAAAAGGGCATCTGTGTTTTCCTGGGAGAAGGTAGGAGTGAGCTGGGAATAACTTGGGCTGCAGTATCAAATTTGAGCCCAGTGCCAAATTTGCAGGGTTGAGTCCCAAGTTGGGAGAAACAGATTTCTACATGAAACCTTTGAAAGGTAGTGGGGGGGGGGGAGTAAACAACAGGGAATGCTTACTGGTTAATGCTCTTAATATCCTCCACATACCTCTGAAATAGTTTTCCATGGCAGTTTTGAAAGCTCTGCATCTGGGAGGGACAGAGTAGGAAAGTGAAGGATGCATACCATCACATTCCTATCCTAGATCTTATGGCATGTCATAGTTACTCCATCTCTTCAGGAAGCCATGAAAACAAGGAAGATCTGGGAGAGAACATTGTGCCCAGAGCACTTCATTGGCACACAATCTGTTAGGATTCTTGCTCCGTGCTTGTAGTCATGGGATTGTTGTCTATCACATGACGGTGTACATTTTCATTCCACATAGTGGGAAGTGACAGAGACAGGATGTTTTGATGTTACTGTGTTCTGTGATGTGGGACTATTGTCCTTTGTCCTTTCTCTTTGCTGTCTGATGAGAAAGAGGAAGGAGCTGAGGTAGAATGCTCCGAGTGTATTATATATAAATAAAGTAGATTAGCCAAAATGCTGTGCTGCTGAGTTTGTTACGTGAACTGCTAACACTCTGCAGGATCCTAGAGTGTGCTAATGCCACTTGGCATCAGTCGCTGTGATGTTCGGGCTGGAGAAAGCTTTTGAACCTTCCGAATGACTTACCAGGAGGGAGAGAACATGCCAGTTGGGCATGTGTCTCTGCCAGGGTCCTATACGCGAGTAGGACAATCCTAACATGATCAACCCCCCCCCCTCAAAAAAAACCCACACCTCTGATAATGCTACACATATAGTTGTTGAGGAAAGGCAGCGGTAGAAGCAACAAACTATACAATTCTATGAATCTATGAATCTACATAAGATCTAAAGAACAAACATACAGGCAAGATTTTTTTTGTTTTTAAAAAATGGCCAGACAGAGAATCTGGGTTGACCATGGTAAGAGCTATGAGTTGTTTATTAATAGAGCATATGGCTTTAGATTGCTCTGTTTCATGGTTATATTGCATCTTTAAGTTTACTAGTCTTATATCTTCTTGTATTGTTCTTAATCATCTTTGTATCTTACAGTAATACTGCCATGCAAGATGGGTGTATAAAAAACTTTAATCATCATTATCATCATCATCTGTTCCTGGAAACAAATTGGTAGGCCCAGAATGTTCTCAGGTGCAGCCTGTTCTTAAATTCTAATTTAGCATCTGGCTTACTTTTGCGGGAGAACTTGGATTTCTACTAAGAAAGAAATACAATAGATCCAACAAGCTTAAACTATGCTTGCCAGCATTATTATTTTTTTAAAAAAATATTGTCTGCTGTTACTCTTCTTTTAGGTATAGAGTTCCAAGCTGAACATCCTGCTTCTGCCTTATCATGATGATGAAAACCTGTCAGCTACTTTTTCTGCTTTCCTTGATAATCTTTCCTGTTCCAGGTATGTTATTACGTAAGGGAGCCCTAAGCTATGTTGGGGAGCAGTGATTTATAAAGGATGCTATGCTATACAATATTACAATAAAATCAGCTGAGACCCAGCCACGGTCCACCTACTCCATCATCCTGTTCTCTGCATGGTCTATCAGATTCCTCTGTGAAGCCTACAAGCTCAGAAAGAAATTCATAGCCTGTATGGTCATACCAAGATTGAAGAGTGATATGCTCAGAACTTCTGATCCTGGTCAGCAATTTGCACTAGCTGCAGTTTCTATACTATTTCCAAAGGTAGCCCCATGTAGAATTCATTGCAGTAATCTAAGATACCAGATGTGGGTCTATCCTTGTTCAAAGAGGTGTGCGGCTAGGTCACCAGCCAAAGCTGATGGAAGACACTGGGCACTGCTAAGGCCACAAGTGACAGCTGTGGAACCAGAAGCACTCCAAGCTATGCAGCTGCTTCTTCAGAGGAGAGTGACCTCATCAAGAGCAGGTCCATACCCTGACATCCAGTCTTGGGATTCAGATGGTGTAGAGAAGAATTTGAGCTCTGGAACATCAGCGAATAACTGATAATACACTTCAAAGCTCCGGATTCATAAGCACTGTAGTTTTGTGTAGATAGTCAATGTTTTGGGGAATGCACTTGATCCCTGCAGCCTCCCACACTGAATGTGCCATTGGACATCCACAGAACTACTTGGAGCACTTCAGGTTGCTTCCCAAAGTGACAGATGGAGATCTGAACCACATCATCAGGCCAGCACACTTACTTATGTACTTACTTACTTACTTACTTACTTACTCACTCACTTACTTACTTTACTGAGTTCTGCTCTGTTGCAGGACGAACTGACATCGTTGGTGTACCAACATGTCATTTATTTAGTGGTTTGTGCTTCAGGTTTAGATGTTCCTTACTCACTCGTTCACTCTATTGCTTGTTGCAGGAAATACTGACGTTACTAATACACAAGACTGTCAATTCCTCAGTGGTATATGCTTCCGGATAATATGTCCTTCATCACGTTTCAATGTTGGAGTATGTGGTCCGAACATGGTTTGCTGTGTAACGTAAGAATAATGAACCCAACACACACAAACACACGGTTTAACATGGACGTTATGTGTTTGGGGCAGGATGCGAGTGGGAATGCCACCCCTGTGGTGGTTGGTAGTGGGACAATTTGGCCTCTGAGGCCAAACAGAAAATGGCACCTTCACAGTCTCAGTCAGGGGTGAGTGAAGATCTACACTGGAAACACGGGTGGGAGGAAACCAGCAGTCCCTCCTATTCATCAAGAGGAGGCTGTAGAGGAGGCATTGCAGGGAGCAGCTGTGGAGATGACAGATTCGCCCCTGAAGTATTATGCCCCAGTTATTCTTCCCACCACAGAAGCAGCAACAGACAATATGTTCCTTGTGGCCAGATCTGCTGCCCCTTTGGAACCTGCCACCCAAGGCAGTCACCTCACACCTTGCCTCATGAGTGGCCTGGCCCTGTGTGGTGGTGAGCAAAGTCATACAGGGGCGAGGAGTTAGGCTAGTCCCATCAAAGTCCTTTCTTCCTCTCCTTCACCAACTGTCTTTCAGAATCTGCAGACACAGGTCAGCCGGACCCTCTAGTCTGGTAGTGCTGATGCTAAATGCTAGATCAGCCCAGAATAAAGCCTCAAATATCCATTATTTGATTGTGAATGACAGACCTGACATGGCATATGTAACTGAGAATTGACACCCCTCCCTATAGTCAATATTATGTTCTCCAAATATTTCAGTGCTGCCTCTGAGTGATGGGAAGACACCTGGTCTCTGCTTGAGGAATCAACAATTCTAGCTTTATCACGACCCTTGCCAAGAATGCACTTTTGGCTCTTCTGCAGCTGAAACACCAGGAACAAATCTCTGCTGTGAATGAGTTAAAGCTCTCATCTTAACAACAACAACAACAACAAGGACAATAATACAAATCAGAAGGGACAAACAGTTCCTTTTATGTCCCTTTCTTTCTGAACATAGTTATTAAATGAAATAGCATGGAGTCGTTATTAGATGATGGTGATATATTCTATAATATAGATTTTTATATATATATTGTAGTTTCAAAATATATTTTTCATTGTCATTGTAATAAAAACCTGAAAAGATGGGTGTCACCCATCTTGTATTTGTGCCTCTCATTTTTTTTTTTTGTCGAAGTGCAATACTTTACATTTCTCCCTGTTAAAGTTCATCTTGTTTGTTTTGGCCCAGTTCTCTAATCTGTTAAGGTCGTTTTGAAGTGTGATCCTGTCCTCTGGGGTGTTAGCCACCCCTCCCAGTTTGGTGTCATCTGCAAATTTGATCAGGATGCCCTTGAGTCCATCATCCAAGTCATTGATAAAGATGTTGAATAAGACCGGGCCCAAGACAGAACCCTGTGGCACCCCACTAGTCACTCTTCTAGTTATGAAGTAGTTATGAAGGTCCACTTTATGGAGGCAGCGAGTCAATCAAATGTTTCGTTTCATTTTGGTCTGAGCACTGCATAGTCCTTCCTTGCATCTGGACTCATTATCAGCCTGACCCAATCAAATGCAAGGAGTCTGGGAGGATCCTTTGTGCCACTAGATACCTGTGCTTATAAAAAGCTTCCTGCCAAGCTGAATTCAGTAGGTGAAACTTTCATCACTATCTCTAACCTACCACCTGCAAGAAGTTATATTCAGATCTACAAATTTTCTCAAGTTGACTCCAATTTCTTATCCAACCACTTACTGGAGAAGGTCATCGGTGTGTTGCTGGGAGAAGGTAGGAATGGCCTGGGGATAACTTGAACTTCAGGGAGAGTCTTTCCAGCCTAACTTTCTACTGATCCCATTGGCACTTAACAGTCTCTGCTGTTTGCCAGTGATGGAGAATACAGTACTGTATGGAAGTTTTCCTTGTGTTCTGTGGCAAACACAACATTTAAAAGAGGCTGGAGTTGCTTGTTATTCTGCTCTGACAACTAGCTGTGAAAATCAAATATCTTGCAGCTATTCGGTGATATTTAGAGAAAGTCATATTCAGGGAATGCTTACAGGCTAATGTCCTTAATGTTATGAACACACCTCTGAATTATTTTCCCATTGCGCTTTTGAAAACATTTTGCATTTGAGACACACAGGTTAAGGTAGAGAAGGATGCACATCATCAAATATATATCACAAGTCTTATGGTATACAGTGGTACCCCGCAAGACGAACGCCTCGCGAGACGAAAAACTCGCAAAATGAAAGGTTTTTTCGTTTTCGAGTTGCCTCGCAAGACGAATTTCCCTATGGGCTTGCTTCGCAAAACGAAGCTTGCCCCGGGGACAGCGGGTCTTCTCTTTTGAAGCAAGGGGCGGCGGGGAGATCGCTTCTCCCCACCGCCCCTTGCTTCAAAAGAGGTCTGCCCCCGGACCTCTTTTGAAGCAAGGGGCTGCGGGGAGATCGCTTCTCCCGGTGCTCCGAAGCGGGGTGGGGGGGGCGGGAACACCTGCCCCAGCCGCCGGGCTTCGTAGCGCTGCTGCGAAGCCGGGCAGGGGGGCGGGAACACCTGCCCCAGCCACCCCGCTTCGGAATGCTGCTCCGAAGCAGGGTGGGGGGCGGGAACACCTGCCCCAGCCGCCGGGCTTCGTAGCGCTGCTGCGAAGCCGGGCGGGGGGCGGGAACACCTGCCCCAGCCACCCCGCTTCGGAACGCTGCTCCGAAGCGGGGTGGGGGGGCGGGAACACCTGCCCCAGCCGCCGGGCTTCGTAGCGCTGCTGCGAAGCCGGGCGGGGGGCGGGAACACCTGCCCCAGCCACCCCGCTTCGGAACGCTGCTCCGAAGCGGGGTGGGGGGGCGGGAACACCTGCCCCAGCCGCGGGCTTCGTAGCGCTGCTGCGAAGCCGGGCGGGGGGCGGGAACACCTGCCCCAGCCACCCCGCTTCGGAACGCTGCTCCGAAGCGGGGTGGGGGGGCGGGAACACCTGCCCCAGCCGCCGGGCTTCGTAGCGCTGCTGCGAAGCCGGGCGGGGGGGGGGGCGGGAACACCTTCTGAAGGCGGGCGGGGGGCGAAAGTCTTTGTCCCCCCTGCCTGCCTTCCCAGGGGCTTTTAAACCGCCCCGGACAGCGGAGAAGTCCTCCGCTGTCCCGGGGCGATTTTAAAATGCCGCCCGCCAGCATTTTAAGATCGCCCGGACAGCGGAGAAGTCCTCCGCTGTCCCAGGGTTTTTTAAAATGCTGGGGGTGGGAAGAAAAGCCCTTGTCCCCCCCCCCAGCCTTCAGAAGAGGTCCGGGGACAGTCTGTCCCCGGACCTGGTCTGAAGGCGGTTTCCCTAGGAACGCATTAATTGATTTTCAATGCATTCCTATGGGAAACCGTGCATCGCAAGACGAAAAAACCGCAAGACGAAGAGACTTGCGGAACGAATTAATTTCGTCTTGCGAGGCACCACTGTATTGTAGTTATATTTTTCAGGGAGCCCTGAAAACAAGGGAGATCTCTAAAAAAGTGAAATACTTGGGAATATGGGTGACTTCCAAAAATATAGATTTGTACAAAAATAACTATGAGCCAGTGTGGAATGAAATAAAAAGGGATCTGGAGGTGTGGGGAAGATTGAAGTTGTCATTCTGGGGAAGAATTAATACAATCAAGATGAGTGTGCTACCAAGACTGTTGTTTCTGTTTCAGACCATCCCCATAATTAAGGGGAGTAGACTCTTCGGGGAGTGGCAAAGAGTGATCTCAAGATATGTTTGGCAGGGCAAGAAGCCTAGAATTCAATTTAAGTTGTTGACAGATATAAAGGAAAGGGGGGGCTTTGCCCTCCCAGACCTGAAATTATATTATGAGGCATCCTGTCTTTGCTGGCTGAAAGACTGGGTTAAGCTGGAAAATAATACACTACTCGATCTGGAGGGCTTTGACAACAGATTCGGGTGGCATGCGTACTTGTGGCAGGACAAAAGGAAAGTACATAAGGGTTTTGGAAGCCACATTTTTCGCGGTCCCTTAATTGAAATATGGGAAAGGTATAAAAACCTACTAGAATTTAAAGTTCCACACTGGTTATCACCCTTAGAAATATTGAGTGTAAAGAAACTTAACATGAGATGCAATTGGATAACTTATAGTCAACTGTTAGTCAAAGAACAAGGGAAATGGAAAATGAAGCCTTACGAACAGGTTAAAGAACATGTGTATGATTGGCTACATTACTTTCAAATAAATGAAATGTTTAGGAAGGACTGCAAGGAATTCGGATATGCGGATAAAGATTCCAAATTTCAGATGGAGATTATAGACAATAATGTGAAAATAATATCTAAAATGTATAGGATGTTGTTAGAATGGAATCTAAAGGATGAGGAAGTAAAATCTGTAATGATCCACTGGGCCAGGGATCTGGGTCATAATATACAATTCGAGGAATGGGAAAAACTATGGAAGGATGGCTTAAACTTTACGGCATGTATAACGTTGAGGGAAAACGTTATGAAGATGTTCTACAGGTGGTATATGACACCTGTAAAACTATCAAAAATGTACAAGATCTGTAACAAGTGCTGGAAGTGTAAGGATAAGGAGGGTTCCTTCCGACATATGTGGTGGGAGTGTGGAAAGGTGAGAGATTTTGGGGAAAAAATATATATTGAATTAAAAAAGATCCTAAAATATACGTTTACAAAAAAACCAGAAATATTTTTACTGGGAATGTTAGGGAATGAAATAAAAAAAAAGGATTGTAAATTTGTATATTATGCAGCTACAGCAGCAAGGGTAATCCTAGCCCAGAAATGGAAACAGCAGGAGATATCTACAGTGGACGAGTGGAGAGCGAAACTGTTAGACTACGCGGAGCTGGATAAGTTGACGGGAAAGATTAGATACATAAGAAACCAAAGTTCAACAAGGAATGGGAGAAATTTGCGGATTACCTAGAACAGATAAGTGAGGGACAGATAACGCTAACGGGATTTAAAGAAGCACTGTGATAGACTAAGAACTATTGTCCAAAGGGAATAGAAATAGAGAGATATACAATGTCAATAGTAACTAGGAAATGCGTAATTTTAGATATTATACGAATGATTTATGGACAAGCTGAAGGAAGTCTGAAAGGAGAAACTATTGTGAAATCTTTGATGTGAAACACTTATTTTCTTTGTATGTCTGTTTAGCTTTATTTAATTTTTTTCTTTTTTTCTTTCTTTCTTTTTCTTTTTTGTTTTCTTTGTTGAAACTTAATAAAAGATTTAATGAAAGAAAAAAAAAAAGAAAACAAGGGAGATCTCAGGGAGAATATTGTGCCCAAGGGCCAACAAAGAGAATATTGTGCCCATGGCCCATGATTCCCCAAACACTCTGAAAACGCTGCATGCACAGTTGATGAGGAAGAGGGAGGGGAAAGCAACACATCAATTTGAAAATCATTTAAAAGAACAGACATTCTTTGTGACATTGTACTCCACTAGAATCCACTAAAAGCTCATTTTGACTTTATGCTGGCATATTTCGTACATGAATATAGGGCTTACATCTGTGACTCTCCTACTTCCATATGTGTTAAACTTCATATGCTGCTTCACCCATAAGGAAAACCTCTAATATTTCGCTAGACATTTGTCAGAACACTCTTCTAGGACAACATCAATCTCCTACAGCTTTCATAGTTTCATATATTGCAATCTGAAAAATGGTAAAAATAAGGGGTGGACCAAGGGTAGATTAGGAATTACAGGCAGACCCCTTTATCACTCAAAGTAGCTTGGCATGGCTTCTGATTGATGACCTTTTAACAATATCAAAACAAAATCACTTTTCCTCGGACCTGAAATGAGACTCAGGGAAGTGGAGAACTATCATAGTTCCATTTCCCAAATAATGGTATATACAGATATGAGACTCTGCAGCAATGGTGAAACTAACTTATTATTTAGGAATTGGGATAGCTCAGCCTGTAGAGCAAGAGGCTCTTAATATTCACCCTGAGACCGCCAGGTATAGGGTGGTATATAAATTCAATCAATAAGCATAAGCATAAGAATAAGTTTAAGAATAAGAATAATAAATATGAGGGTCATGGATTTGAGCCCCATGTTGGACAAAATGGATTGCATGGGGTTGGACAAGTTGATACTTGTGGTCCCTTCCAATTATACAATTTTATGAATCTTTGAATTTACGTAAGATATAAGAATTTATTTATGCATACTTGCTTATGAAACTGAGTTGACATCTGTAAGAATTATTAATTAGTTATTAGTATAGCACTGGGCTTTGCAATTTGGTTTCGTTCCTGGTTCCTTTGTGTCTTTAGGTTTACCAGTCTCGTATATTATGGTATTGTTGATTAATCATCTTTTTATCTTGTGGTATTGTTGCTGTGTAAGACAGATATGTAAAAAACTTACTTCATCACCTGTTATTGGAAACAAAGTTAAAGGCACAGAATGTTCTCAGATTAAGTATGTTCTTTCATTCTGAAAGTGTTTTTGTGGGTGAATTTGAGTTTCTTGCAAAGAATACATATCAGCCTGAAGTATGCTCACCACCATCATTATTTTTTTAAAAAGTATTGTCTGTTGTTTCTCTTATTTTCAGTTCCCAACTGAGCATCTTGCCTCTGCCTTATCATAATAATGAAAACTCGATATGTTCTTCTGTCTCTCTTCACCTTCACAATCTTTCTCAATCCAGGTATGTTATTTCTTAAGAATTTCCTGAACTCTGATGGGGAACAGTGATTTATAAAAAGGTTTAGGCTACACAATATTAGAATAAAATTAGATCAGAACTGCCAAAGGTCCACCTACTTCAGCATCCTGTCCTCTGCATATTCTATTTAATCCCTCTGTGAAGCCTGCAAATAGGTCTTCAGGGCATCAGCACTCCCCCAACCCATAATGCCCTGTATTGGGATCCAGAAACTAATAGAGCTCAGAAAGAAATCGAAACCCGGTATGGTCATACCAAGATTGAAGAGTGATATGCTCAGAAACTCTGATCCTGGTCAGCAATTTGCACTAGCTGCAGTTTCCATAATATTTCCAAAGGCAGCCCCATGTAGAATTCATTGCAGTAACCTAATATACCAGACGTGGGTCTGTCCCTGTTCAGAGAGGAGTGCGGCTAGGTCACCAGCCAATGCGGATGGAAGACACTGGGCACTGCTAAGGCCACAAGTGACACCTGTGGAGCCAGAAGCACTCCAAGCTATGCAGCTGCTTCTTCAAAGGAGAATGACCTCATTCAGAGCAGGTCCATACCCTGACATCCAGTCTTGGGAATCAGGTGGTGTAAAGAAGAATTTGAGCTCTGGAACATCATTGAATGGCTGGTAATACAATTCAAAGCTCTGTATTTGCAAGCGCTGTAGTTTTGTGTAAATATTCAGAGTTTGGTGAATTCACTTGATCCCTGCAGCATCCCACACTGATGGCGCCATTGTACAGACCACAGAACTACTTGGAGCAACTCAGGTTGCTTCCCAAAGTGACAGATAGAGATCTGAACCAAATCTTCTAGGCAGGACACATCCTTCCTTCCTTCCTTCCTTCCTTCCTTCCTTCCTTCCCTGCCTGGCTACTTTATTGAGTTCTACTCTGTTGCAGGAAGAACTGACATCCAAGGCATACGAACATGTCATTTATTCAGTGGTATGTGCTACCTCTTTAGGTGTCCTCTAACACGTTTCAAAATCGGAGAATGTAGTGCGGTTTACGATTGCTGTGTAACGTAAGTATAATGAACTCAACACACCCAGACACACGGTTTCACATGGATGTCATATTTTTTGGGACATGGTCGAGGGAGGTAGGGTGCGAGTGGGAGTGTCACCTCTGGGGTGGTTGGTTGTGGGAAATGTGCAGGCAGGGTTGGCCTGAGAAATTTTGGGCCCTGAGGCCAAAGACAAAATGGCACCTTCCAGTCAGGCAAGAAGGGGCAAAAGAAGATCTACACTGGGAACACGGGTGTGAGGAAACCAGCAGTGCCTCCTATTCATCAAGAGATTGCTGTAAAGGAGGCATTGCAGGGAGCAGCTGTGGAGATGACAGATTTGCCCTTGAAGTATTATGCCCCAGTTATTCTTCCCACCACAGCAGCAGTGACAGACAATATGTTCCTTGTGGCAAGATCTGCTGCCCCTTTGGATCTTGCCACCCAAGGCTGTCACCTCACACCTTGCCTCATGAGTGGCCTGGCCCTGTGTGGTGGTGAGCAAAGTCATACAGGGGCGAGGAGTTAGGCTAGTCCCATCAAAACCCTTTCTTCCTCTCCTTCAACAAATATGTTTCAGAATCTGCAGACACAGCTCAGCCGACCCTCTAGCCTGGTAGTGCTGATGCTAGATCAGCCCAGAATAAAGCCTCAAATATCCATTATTTGATTGTGAATGACAGACCTGACATAGCATATGTAACTGAGAATTGACACCCCTCCCTATAGTCAATATTATGTTCTCCAAATATTTCAGTACTGCCTCTGAGTGATGGGAAGACACCTGATCTCTGCTTGAGGAATCAACAATTCCAGCTTTATCATGGCCGTTGCCCAGAATGCACTTTTGGCTCTTCTGCAGCTGAAACACTAGGAATAAATCTCTGCTGTGAATGAGTTAAAGCTCCCATCTTAACAACAACAACAAAAACAAAAACAAGGACAATAATCCAAATCAGAAGGGACAAACTGTTCCTTTTATGTCCCTTTCTTTCTGAACATAGTTATTAAATGATGGAGTCGTTATTCGATGATGGTGGTACATTCTATAATATATATATATATATATATATATTTAAATGAAAATGGGCAAAGTGCAAATGGGTCAAATGTGGAAGGGGAGGGAAATCTGCATTTTGTAGTTTCAAAATATATTTTTCATTGTCATTGTAAATTTCTACAATCAGACCATAAAATACTGGGCTGGTTTAATATTACTATTATTAATACTACTTATTAATCACTTTTCTTTGACAAAAAGAAAGCCAAAGAAACTTAAGGAATGGTACAAAAATTATTACCAGTAGAATACCAAGTCAAAATAAAAACCTGAAAACATATTAGTATTTGTGGTGTGTGTGTGTGTGTGTATATATATATATATATATATATATATGCAGGTTTTGGTGTCCTCGGGTGTCTTCCCGTGTAAAAGTTGGGGTGTCTAGGCGACGTTTCGACGAGGTCTCACTCGTCATCTTCAGGCTGGTGTTTTCGGCTTCTTGTTACTGGAACAGAGCAGGATCTCAGTGTTTGAGTTCCTATAAATACTGTTGAAGGTGTGGTGTATAGCCTCCAATGTTTTGGGCAGAGAGGAGGTTCCCAGGCTAGTGTGCCTTTTCTTCTTTTGTTCCTTAATTACTTGAGGGATATCTTGAGTGATTTCTTGAGCGATATCCTGAATCCCACTTAGGTGGGTCATTAGGTGTGGATTAGTTTCTCAAGCCTTTGTGTCTTGAACTCTTGAACTCTTGAACCTCCTTCCTTATATCAAGGGCACTACAGATAAAATTAGCAAAATCCTCCATAAACACAATATCAAAACAGCCTTTTGCACCAACCAAAAAATAGCCAATATCCTCAGAAACCCCAAGGATAAAATCCAGTTGGAAAACCAAGGGGTCTATGAAATACCCTGCAAAGTCTGCCCAGCCACGTACATTGGACAAACAAACAGACGAATAAATGCACGTATCGCAGAACACAAGAATGCCGTCAAAAAAGAAGAAAAAACTTCCTCTCTTTTCCAACACATGAAAGAAACAGGACACGAAATTAATTTTGCAGATTCCAAATTGCTCTTTAACATGGAACATCACCACAAGAGAATAATCATGGAAGCCATCGAGATAAAGAAACACCCTCACAACATGAACAAGCGTGACGACACATCCCGCTTGCCAGACATCTGGAAATTAGCCCTCCCCACAAAATCTGACACCAGATCCAGAGGCACACAGAACGCCATCACCAATCAACCACACCAGACCCAAACCCAGACCCTCTCCACAGATGAATTACAGATACCATCCAGTAGCCAAACCATGGTGGCACCTCCGGATGCTGCACCCCCCTGCAATCCCTACACAGATCTGGCTGGCACAGGCCACAAAACCACAGCTCGCCCCTATACACGAAGCCAAGCCAGAGCACAACCAAATGCAGTACAGCCATCTTCTCAAAAAAAACTCTTCACAAAGTTCAAGAGTTCAAGACACAAAGGCTTGAGAAACTAATCCACACCTAATGACCCACCTAAGTGGGATTCAGGATATCGCTCAAGAAATCACTCAAGATATCCCTCAAGTAATTAAGGAACAAAAGAAGAAAAGGCACACTAGCCTGGGAACCTCCTCTCTGCCCAAAACAT
This sequence comes from Podarcis muralis, assembly GCF_964188315.1. Classification (NCBI taxonomy): domain Eukaryota; kingdom Metazoa; phylum Chordata; class Lepidosauria; order Squamata; family Lacertidae; genus Podarcis; species Podarcis muralis. The sequence continues at coordinate 7,371,123 of NC_135657.1, forward strand.
TGGAGGCTATACACCACACCTTCAACAGTATTTATAGGAACTCAAACACTGAGATCCTGCTCTGTTCCAGTAACAAGAAGCCGAAAACACCAGCCTGAAGATGACGAGTGAGACCTCGTCGAAACGTCGCCTAGACACCCCAACTTTTACACGGGAAGACACCCGAGGACACCAAAACCTGCATTCCTGTACCCGTGAAAATCTACGAAAGCAAATATATATATATATATATATATATATATATATATATATATATATATATATATATATATATAATGTGTAACACATCACACACACTGAAAGAGGCTGCAGGTTTCTAAATACTGTCCAATGCATGGACCAAAGTTGTGGGGAAAGACAAACATTTCCCCAGACCAACAAATCACCCAGAGAGCATTAGATGGTCCTTCGGTGATGCCTCAAAGTCAATAGGAAAGTGGGTGATGTTATCAAAGATATCTAGTTACTGTTCATGCCTTTTCATTATAGCACGCACCTAAACCCTCTGCAAACCTGCGGAACACTTCTAATTTTAACTCACTGATGGTGGGTGGGTGAAATGTTTGAAGTCTTTCCAAAGCATCCATGAAGCATTACAGCCATGCCAATCATTCCAAAATCGTCCCATCTGCCTGGAGAACTGACAACAAATTCCTTGCTCCACAATGGTAGTTTGCATTAGAGTTAAGGAAAATGGAATAATAATAATATTATAATATTTTATTATTTATACCCTGCTCATCTTGCTGGGCCTCGCCAGCCACTCTGGGTGGCTTCCAACAAAATACTAAAATACAGTAATGCATCAAACTTTAAAAGCTTCCCTAATCAGGGCTGCCTTCAGATGTCACGACTGAACCCACAGATTGAATTCAATCCATCACTATTGCCTCAAGCCACTATAAATATCATTTTTCTTTAAATAGCATGGAGTTAATTCAAAATATTGTCCCAGTAACACAATATCGTATTCAGGAGAACCTGCGAAACCCATTAGTAGAGTGGTCATCTAGAGATTTGTGTGGTGTTTACAACTCCCAGAAAGAAATACTATCAAAGAAGAAGAAACAAATTCATGGAGGAGAAGACTATCAATGTCTACTAGCCATGAGGGCTATATTCTGTCTCCATGGTTAGAGGCAATAACATTTCTGAATGCCAATTGCTGGAAGTTTAAGGAGGGTAGAGTGCTCTTGAACTCTGGTCCTGCTTGCACAAGCATCTTGACAAAGCCACAAGCATCTGATTGGCAAGTGTGAGCACAGGATGCTGGATTAGAAGGGCAATTGACCTAGGTCAATAGCTCAATGGTAGAGAGATGCTGTGCATGAAGAGGCTCACAGGTCCAATCACAGCAGCAGCAAAATATGCCACACCTGAAACACTGGAGAGCTGCTGCCAGTCATTCTTGATAATTCTGACCTACATAGACCACTGGCTTGACTTGCAAAGCTTCCTTTGTAAATGTGTCCTGTATTTCTATTCAAATATGGATTATATTTTCTCTCCCATATAAAGAATTAATAATAATAAGTTCCAAAGGCATTATCCCTCACTTTCTTTACCAATTTTGGTATTTGGAAACTGTGGACACCTGTCTAGTGTCTTTTGGAAAGCTGTGAATTCTGGTAGGAAGCTAAGAACTGATGGTGTCATATTAGTTCTGTCTGTATCAGATTTTGCCTGTTTCAAATGTCTCAAAAGAGAGGTTGGTCAGGGAACCCAATGTGAGAAGACTCATTCTCAGGGGGAGATTGAGGGTGGTTTTGTACAGGGTCCCTAGTTCAGGTGCCCGCAGGCTTGGGCGAGACTGAGGGGGAAAGTAGTTATGAAGGTCCACTTTATGGGGGTAGCGAGTTAATCAAATGTTTCATTTCATTTTGGTCTGAGCACTGCATAGTCCTTCCTTGCATCTGGACTCATTATCAGCCTGACCCAATCAAATGCAAGGAGTCTGGGAGGATCCTTTGTGCCACTAGATACCTGTGCTTATAAAAAGCTTCCTGCCAAGCTGAATTCAGTAGGTGAAACTTTCATCACTATCTCTAACCTACCACCTGCAAGAAGTTATATTCAGATCTACAAATTTTCTCAAGTTGACTCCAATTTATTATCCAACCACTTACTGGAGAAGGTCATTGGTGTGTTGCTGGGAGAAGGTAGGAATGGCCTGGGGATAACTTGAACTTCAGGGAGAGTCTTTCCAGCCTAACTTTCTACTGATCCCATTGGCACTTAACAGTCTCTGCTGTTTGCCAGTGATGGAGAATACCATCACTGTGTGGAAGTTTTCCTTGCGTTCTGTGGCAAACACAACATTTAAAAGAGGCTGGAGTTGCTTGTTATTCTGCTCTGACAACTAGCTGTGAAAATCAAATATCTTGCAGCTATTCGGTGATATTTAGAGAAAGTCATATTCAGGGAATGCTTACAGGCTAATGTCCTTAATGTTATGAACACACCTCTGAATTATTTTCCCATTGCACTTTTGAAAACATTTTACATTTGAGACACACAGGTTAAGGTAGAGAAGGATGCACATCATCAAATATATATCACAACTCTTATGGTATATTGTAGTTATATTTTCAGGGAGCCCTGAAAACAAGGGAGATCTCAGGGAGAATATTGTGCCCAAGGGCCAACAAAGAGAATATTGTGCCCATGGCCCATGATTCCCCAAACACTCTGAAAACGCTGCATGCACAGTTGATGAGGAAGAGGGAGGGGAAAGCAACACATCAATTTGAAAATCATTTAAAAGAACAGGCATTCTTTGTGACATTGTACTCCACTAGAATCCACTAAAAGCTCATTTTGACTTTATGCTGGCATATTTCGTACATGAATATAGGGCTTACATCTGTGACTCTCCTACTTCCATATGTGTTAAACTTCATATGCTGCTTCAACCATAAGGAAAACCTCTAATATTTCGCTAGACATTTGCCAGAACACTCTTCTAGCACGACATCCATCTCCTACAGCTTTCATAGTTTCATATTTTGCAATCTGAAAAATGGTAAAAATCAGGGGTGGACCAAGGGTAGATTAGGAATTACAGGCAGACCCCTTTATCACTCAAAGTAGCTTGGCATGGCTTCTGACTGATGACCTTTTAACAATATCAAAACAAAATCACTTTTCCTCGGACCTGAAATGAGACTCAGGGAAGTGGAGAACTATCATAGTTCCATTTCCCAAATAATGGTATATAAAGATATGAGACTCTGCAGCAATGGTGAAACTAACTTATTATTTAGGAATTGGGATAGCTCAGCCTGTAGAGCACGAGGTTCTTAATATACACCCTGAGACCGCCAGGTATAGGGTGGTATATAAATTCAATCAATAAGAATAAGCATAAGAATAAGTTTAAGAATATGAATAATAAATATGAGGGTCATGGATTTGAGCCCCATGTTGGACAAAATGGATTGCATGGGGTTGGACAAGTTGATACTTGTGGTCCCTTCCAATTATACAATTTTATGAACCTTTGAATTCACGTAAGATATAAGAAACAAGCACAGAGACAAGATTTATTTATTTATTTATGCATGCTTGATTATGAAACTGGGTTGACATCTGTAAGAATTATTAATTAGTTATTAGTATAGCACTGGGCTTTGCAATTTGGTTTCGTTCCTGGTTCCTTTGTGTCTTTAGGTTTACCAGTCTCGTATATTATGGTATTGTTGATTAATCATCTTTTTATCTTGTGGTATTGTTGCTGTGTAAGACAGATATGTAAAAAACTTACTTCATCACCTGTTATTGGAAACAAAGTTAAAGGCACAGAATGTTCTCAGATTAAGTATGTTCTTTCATTCTGAAAGTGTTTTTGTGGGTGAATTTGAGTTTCTTGCAAAGAATACATACCAGCCTGAAGTATGCTCACCACCATCATTATTTTTTAAAAAAGTATTGTCTGTTGTTTCTCTTATTTTCAGTTCCCAACTGAGCATCTTGCCTCTGCCTTATCATAATAATGAAAACCCGATATGTTCTTCTGTCTCTCTTCACCTTCACAATCTTTCTCAATCCGGGTATGTTATTTCTTAAGAATTTCCTGAACTCTGTTGGGGAACAGTGATTTATAAAAAGGTTTAGGCTACACAATATTAGAATAAAATTAGATCAGAACTGCCAAAGGTCCACCTACTTCAGCATCCTGTCCTCTGCATATTCTATTTAATCCCTCTGTGAAGCCTGCAAATAGGTCTTCAGGGCATCAGCACTCCCCCAACCCATAATGCCCTGTATTGGGATCCAGAAACTAATAGAGCTCAGAAAGAAATCGAAACCCGGTATGGTCATACCAAGATTGAAGAGTGATATGCTCAGAAACTCTGATCCTGGTCAGCAATTTGCACTAGCTGCAGTTTCCATAATATTTCCAAAGGCAGCCCCATGTAGAATTCATTGCAGTAACCTAATATACCAGACGTGGGTCTGTCCCTGTTCAGAGAGGAGTGCAGCTAGGTCACCAGCCAATGCGGATGGAAGACACTGGGCACTGCTAAGGCCACAAGTGACACCTGTGGAGCCAGAAGCACTCCAAGCTATGCAGCTGCTTCTTCAAAGGAGAATGACCTCATCCAGAGCAGGTCCATACCCTGACATCCAGTCTTGGGAATCAGGTGGTGTAAAGAAGAATTTGAGCTCTGGAACATCATTGAATGGCTGGTAATACAATTCAAAGCTCTGTATTCGCAAGCGCTGTAGTTTTGTGTAAATATTCAGAGTTTGGTGAATTCACTTGATCCCTGCAGCATCCCACACTGATGGCGCCATTGTAGAGACCACAGAACTACTTGGAGCAACTCAGGTTGCTTCCCAAAGTGACAGATAGAGATCTGAACCAAATCTTCTAGGCAGGACACTTCCTTCCTTCCTTCCTTCCTTCCTTCCTTCCTTCCTTCCTTCCTTCCTTCCCTCCCTGCCTACTTTATTGAGTTCTGCTCTGTTTTGCAGGAAGAACTAACATCCAAGACGCACGAACATGTCATTTATTCAGTGGTATGTGCTACCTCTTTGCGTGTCCTATAACACGTTTCAAAATCGGAGCATGTAGTGTGGCTTACCATTGCTGTGTAACGTAAGTATAATGAACGCAACACACCCAAACACACGGTTTCACATGGATTTATATTTTTTGGGACACGGTCGAGGGAGGTAGGGTGCGAGTGGGAGTGTCACCCCTGGGGTGGTTGGTAGTGGGAAATGTGCAGGCAGGGTTGGCCTGAGAAATTTTGGGCCCTGAGGCCAAAGACAAAATGGCACCTCCCAGTCAGGCAAGAAGGGGCAAGTGAAGATCTACATTGGGAACACGGGTGTGAGGAAGCCAGCAGTGCCTCCTATTCATCAAGAGAATGCTGTAGAGGAGGCATTGCAGGGAGCAGCTGTGAAGTATTATGCCCCAGTTATTCTTCCCACCACAGCAGCAGCAACAGACGATATGTTCCTTGTGGCCAGATCTGCTGCCCCTTTGGATCTTGCCACCCAAGGCGGTCACCTCACACCTTGCCTCATGAGTGGCCTGGCCCTGTGTGGTGGTGAGCAAAGTCATACAGGGGCGAGGAGTTAGGCTAGTCCCATCAAAGCCCTTTCTTCCTCTCCTTCAACAAATGTGTTTCAGAATCTGCAGACACAGCTCAGCCGACCCTCTAGCCTGGTAGTGCTGTTGCTAAATGTTAGATCAGCCCAGAATAAAGCCTCAAATATTCATTATTTGATTGTGAGTGACAGGGCAGACTCCGCAAGTGTAGCAGAAACCTGGCCACCCCCCTTCCCTATAGTCAATGTTGATTTCTGTTTTCCAAATATTTCAGTACTGCCTCTGAGTGATCGGACGACATCTCATCTCTGCTTGTGGAATCAACAATTCCAGCTTTATCACCACCCTTTGCAAGAATGCATTTGGGGCTCTTCAGCCCTCCCACGGATGTCAAAGAGAAAAACAACTACCAGACTTTTAGAAGACATCTGAAGGCAGCCCTGTTTAGGGAAGCTTTTAATGTTTAATAGACTATTGCATTTTAATATTCTGTGGGAAGCCGCCCAGAGTGGCTGGGGAAACCCAGCCAGATGGGCGGAGTATAAAAATAAATTATTATTATTATTATTATTATCAAACAAATCCTCACTTTGAAATTATTAAAGATTCTATGCTAACAACAATTACGCAATGAAGATGGGTCATAGGGTTCTTTTGAAAGTGGTGGAAGTAGCTTAATACGGGATAAAGGTCCCTTTATGATACGTTTTTAAATGCCAATGGGTCAAATGTTCTTTGTGTGTTCATTTTCATCTAAATGTTGTGGGAGGAAATAATTGCATGAAGTGCCGTAATACATTCTCTTGCTAAAGCTTAGAAGGCTTACTACTCAGATAGCAAGAGACTGAACACAATGCTGTGCCATGTTTGCAGAAATGAGGGCACATGATCTACCTGCTTGGCTTTGAAATATCCATCAGGGCAACCATGTGGGTGGATGTAACATCCTCAGAGAAGCCACACAGGATATCATCTCCCATTACCACACCAGCAGATAAATATATAGATATGCAGATGACACAACCTTGATGGCAGAAAGTGAGGAGGAATTAAAGAACCTTTTATTGAGGGTGAAAGAGGAGAGCACAAAATATGGTTTGACGCTCAACATCAAAAAAACGAAGATCATGGCCACTGGTCCCATCACCTCCTGGAAAATAGAAGGGAAAGAAATGGAGGCAGTGAGAGATTTTACTTTCTTGGGCTCCATGATCACTGCAGATGGTGACAGCAGGCACGAAATTAAAAGACGCCTGCTTCTTGGGAGAAAAGCAATGACAAACCTAGACAGCATCTTAAAAAGCAGAGACATCACCTTGCCAACAAAGGTCCGTATAGTTAAATCTATGGTTATCCCAGCAGTGATGTATGGAAGTGAGAGCTGGGCCATAAAGAAGGCTGATCGCCAAAGAATTTATGCTTTTGAATTATGGTGCTGGAGGAGACTCTTGAGAGTCCCATGGACTGCAAGAAGATCAAACGTATCAATTCTTAAGGAAATCAGCCCTGAGTGCTCTCTGGAAGGACAGATCCTTAAGCTGAGACTCCAATACTTTGGCCACCTCATGAGAAGAGAAGACTCCCTGGAAAAGAACCTGATGTTGGGGAAGATGGAGGACACAAGGGGAAGGGGACGACAGAGGACGAGATGGTTGGATAGTGTTCTCGAAGCTACCAGCATGAGTTTGACCAAATTGCGGGAGGCAGTGGAAGACAGGAGTGCCTGGCGTGCTCTGGTCCATGGGGTCACGAAGAGTCGGACATGACTAAACGACTAAACAACAACAACATACATACATATATTGAGGGCACAAGGAGAAGGGGACGACAGAGGATGAAATGGTTGGACAGTGTGGATAAGACTCCAATAACACAGGCCATTGGACCTCTAATTAAATAAGAACAGATAATATGGAATCAAGGACACATGAAAAGGGGTATTGTGTCAATTATAAGTCAGGAGCTTTTAAGCATAACTACTGGCCATTTAGAGAGCCTTAAAGCTACAAAGGAAAAGGATCTCAATACTAATATTGAAGATTCCATATAGAACAGTATTTGGTCACCTAAACAGTTCAAACCTACATCTGCATATATATGTGAAGGCTCTCTGAAAATTACACCCAAATAGCCTTGTATGCCAGTTCAAATTTCACACACAAACTCTGTCTTCCCAACTTTGTTGGAGGTTTGCTCCGAAGAAGAAGAAGAAGAAGAAGAAGAAGAAGAAGAAGAAGAAGAAGAAGAAGAAGAAGAAGAAGAATTTATACCCCACACTCCCCGGCCAAGACCGGGCTCAGGGCAGCTAACACCAAATATAAAATACAGTAAAAACATTTTAAACAACAAACAAACAAACAAACAAACAAACAAACAAACAAACAAACAAACAAACAGTTGATGAAAATATAGGTTAAAATACAGCTTAAAAGACAGCATCATTTTAGTGGTAGCCCATATATCATAAGGGGAGAAAATGTCAAATATTCACCAGGGCCAACTATCCATGCTGGTCCTACATAGGCCAGCAAAAAGAGCAGAGGGAAAATTTATATACAAAATCCCATATAAGGAGTTCAATCAAATAATAATAATAATAAGAATAATAATAATAAGGGGGGGTCAGACTGAGTCCAGCCCAAAGGCCAGGCGGAACAGCTCCATCTTGCAGGCCCTGCGGAAAGATGTCAAATCCCACAGGTCCCTGATCTCCTGTGGTAGGGCATTCCACCAGGCCGGGGCCAGGGCTGAAAAGGCGCTGGCCCTAGTTGAGACCAATCTAACCTCCTTGCAGCTCGGGACCTCCAAAGTGTTGTTATTTATGGACCTTAAGGTCCTCCACGGGGCATAGCAGGAGAGGCAGTTCCATAGATACAAGGGTCCTAGGCCACATAGGGCTTTAAAGGTCAAAACCAGCACCTTGAACCTGACTGTGTACTCCACCGGGAGCCAGTGCAGCTGGTAAAGCACTGGATGAATATGAAGGCACTTTTCTTTCCATTTCTTGTTGGAATGCCCACTGGTCTCAGCTTTTTGGAAGGAAGTGTTTGCAGAAATATCATAGAGTTGGAAGGGACCCTAAGGGTTATCTAGTCCAACCCCCTGCAATGCATCCATGACAGATGACCATCCAACCTCTGCTCATCTCCTTTCTTATAACTTGAAGCCATTGGTTGTGAAGCCATCACAAACATTTAAAGCTGAAATGGAGGCATGCCCACAATTAGCACTATTAATATTTAGGGTGATACTCTAAAATGACTCTTTTCTAAAAAAGATCTGCCTCTGGAAATGTACTATAAGAACTTAGTGGAACCCTGCAATTGCTGAACAGATAACTCATGAGATTTGTGTAATGGAAGGTACAAAATGAGCAGAACAAGCTTATGAAATCTGGTAGGTTTACTGATTGCTATCATGCCTGAGGAGAGGTATTTTGTGCTGGAACCTGATTTATCAGGAAGTATGGTGTAAAGAGTATTGCCCTTTATTTACTCAGGTATGTCAAAATCAGCACCATTGTTGAATTAAGTATTTGGCAAGAGTAGGATTTTCCACCTCCAGGGGGGATTGATTTACCTACTGAAAGTCACAACCTGGTCAATCATTGCTTTATCAGTTTCTGCCAATTCCTGTTCAGCTGTTCAGTCTCAAGGTTGAAAGTGAGGTCACCTGGCTCTGGAGCTTGAGCCAATATGTAACAGGGTATCAGGGTGTGAGTCACAGCATGCCTCACTTTCCCATTTCAGTATATTGTATCTGTGAAAGGGCTGGCATGGGATGCCATTTCACATAACTAGTGGGGTAGAAGATCTGGAAATAAAATTCCATCTAGCAACCAATGTGCCCCTTGGGTTTCAGATACTACATGGGTTGATGAGCCTAAAAAGCCAGAAACACAAATTTTCACAGCCCCTCTAGCCTCTTAGTTTGGTCAGAATCGAGTACCATATACTTTCAGAGTTAACACTAAATACATTACTTCTGGTAAATGAACCACCATAGCCTCTAGAGGGCCATGAAAATTTCTGTCCCAGGCTTTTTAGACTGGTCTAACCATGTACAGTCATACCTCATGTTACGTGTACTTCAGGTTGAGCGTTTTCAGATTGCGTCCTGCGGCAACCCAGAAGTACCGGAAAGGGTTACTTTCGGGTTTTGCTGCTCGCGCATGCACAGACACACAAAATGACATCATACACATGCACAGAAGCGGCAAATCGCAACCCGCACATGCACAGACACGCAGATGCAGGTTGCATTCTGCTCATGTTGCGAACAGGCCTCCGGAACGGTTCCCATTCACAACCAGAGGTACCACTGAACTATCTGAAACCAAAGAGTCACATTGGCTGCCAGATGTGAAATAAATTGGCGTTATTTTCAGCTCCCCTACCCCACTAAACTAAGAAGCATTTACTTGTTTCAGGGAATAAATGAGGAAGGGGAGAACCATACTGACCATCTTGATTGACCAGGCAAGCAAGCAAGCAAGCAAGCAAGCAAGCAAGCAAGCAAGCACCATTTCCCTTTTCATCTGAACTGGGAAACAACAGTTACCACTTTCAGAACAGGCCAGGAAATTAAATTCATTTCCAACCACACATTTATATCCTGGCCTGTTCCAAAATTGGAGACCACAGTCCCAGAAACTACCTATCAGATGGTACCCTTCACAAGGTTATGAATACCCGCTGTGCTGTATGGAAACCAATAATGATGGAAAATAGCGAACAAACAAACATCAGTTTATTATTTATATTTATCAGATAAATTACTGACCTTAATTGCTCTGACATGGTATAGGAAGATGGTGGGGTGGGGTAACTCTTAAGAAGACCAGGGAAAAGAAGGAGGAAATTAAGAGGAAAGAAAGATCTCCACATGAAAGAATAGGACAGCATCAGAAGCCATTGGAAGACACCCAAAATGAGACTGGGGTCCACTGCTTGCCTGTTTGTGCCGTATAAACCGAAACAGCTCCAATTGGGGCTTGGTTAATTATGGAAAATATATCCAGCTCCCCATCAGGCAGCCTTTATTGCAAAACAGAAATCATAGAAATGGACTTTGGGGTTTATGGAAATTGTGTTATGTTGGCTCAAGACCTGCATTGCTTAAAACCCACAACCCTTTAGGGGATTAGCTCACTCTCAGGTGGAAAATCTTACCTCGGTCACTTGGCTGTTCGCCACAGTTGAGAGCAGTAAAGATGTTGTGTGGGTGCCAACGGAAGGACATTGCAATGTTTGTGTGTCACTGACCTCTGTGGTCAGAAAGGGCAATGGAGATTCTTTTGTACATAGTCAGATGTTCCCAAACTTCACCTTGTTCCGGAAATACTGTTTTGCAATTCTCCAAAAACCTTATATATATGGTCTCCTTTTTCATAAAGGACCTCATCTGGGCTTCAAATCATCTTCTCACTACACCGCCAAAGCGAGATAGCATCAAGCCTCAGCCATGAAGATCCTTTACCTTCTCTTTGCTGTCTTCTTAGTCTTCATCCAAATAATTCCAGGTAAGAGATGGGTGGATAATTCCGAGGTACAGAGTCCAACAGTAGGTTTAGAGGTGATTCTATAAACTAGGCAGCATGGAGTCATTCAGCTGTGAATTACATGGTATTTAATAAATGTTTTTTTTTCATGTAAGTGTGCCTACAAAAGTAGAGAGCTACCACTCACTTCCTTGCAGCTGCAGGAACTGCAATCCTCAGATAAATTGGCTTACTGAGCCCATGTCAGTCCTGCTTGTACAAGGATATTTGTGCAATGTCTGTATATTTGCAAAGCTAAACAGGGTCCAGTATGGTTTCAAATTGGATTGGGGGGGGGCTACATGTTGACATTTCTGCATTACAGAGGGTTGGACGAGATGACAGTAAGAGTAGTTCTACAGTGGAATGGTCTCCCTCTGGAGGTTGTGGACTCTCCTTCCTTGGAGGTTTTAAGTAGAGGTTGGATGGCCATCTGTCCTAGATGCTTTAGCTCCGATTCCTGCATTTCAGGGGGTTGGACTGGCTGACCTTTGTGGTCTCCTTCAAACCCTACAATTCTTTGATTTTTATGGTCCATGAGGTCCGTTCCAACTCTACAATTTAACGAATCATTGATTGTATGTAAGCAAACCCCCATAAAAGGATATGGTTGCTAGAGACTTTCCCCAACAAAGGGACCTCAGATGTCCCTTTTGACACCTTCCAAGTCCACCAGTCCACCCGCTTCAGTTGTTATCATTATTAACTGAGGATATTTGTATGTGCTTTCTTTGGTTGAAGAGGCTGCATTTGGTTGTGTGCGAGGTTAGCATGGTCCAGTGAAGGCATCAGATTGGCTACGCACAGGGATTCATTAGTGAGGTTGAAGGGCTGGGGACCCGTCCTGCTGTCCCCTTGAACTCCAGAGAAAACAGGAAAGGAGGATTGGAAAGTGGTCCTAAGGCCTTGGCAAATTGCAGGTGTAATAATAAGCAGTGCTTCCAAGGATTTACAGGGTCCTAACATATCTATTGAGCTCCAGTTGATCAGTCCCAGCTCCTGCCAACCTAGCCATTCGAAAGCACGCCAAAAAAGTGCATGTAGATAAATAGGTACTGCTCTGGCAGGAAGGTAAATGGTGTTTCTGTGCACTGCTCTGGTTTTGCCAGAAGCGCCTTAGTCATGCTGGCCACATGACCCGGAAAAACTGTCTGCGGACAAATGCAGGCTTCCTTGGCCTGTAAAGCAAGATGAGCGTCGCACCCCCAGAGTTGTCTGCGACTGGACTTAACTGCCAGAGGTCCTTTACCTTTACCTTTTTTAACATATCAATAACATGAATGTCCTATATACATACAGAGATCATCCCCCTGTGCATCCTTATTATTAGTATTATTAATAATAACAATATCTTGGGTGGGGGGACATAAAATCATGGAGAGGAAGGGTGGAATGAAGTATCCTGGCACAGGGCATGGCCTCCTTCTGGAATCTTGAGCAGGAGCCAACCCACAACGCAACATTTTGTTGCAGGTCTCACTCAATTGGTAATTTATTAACAGCAGCTCTGAGGGCAGGGGAAACAAACTTTCTTCCTTTTAAGAGCATTAACAAGCCATGATCACAATTAAAAAGAAAGAAAGCAAAACAGGAACAGAAGTGCCTCCAGCACTAATGTGGTTTGCCCAGCTCAGGAGAGGGCAAGCGTCTTTCGGTGTGGAAGGACGAGGGTGTGAGACTAGGTATTGCAGGCCAGTAGCATTCGCAAAAAAGTTTTCTGCTCTGCCCCCTGCATCTCCCCTACTCAGCTCCTACAAGCCAACTCAGGAGGTTCTTTCCCTTTCTCTTTTTTTATTGTAATAGGAAGGGCTGGATATCCTGCAGATGATACCATGGAATGCAGGCTTGCACGAGGTTTCTGTAAATATGGACAATGCCCTCCTAGGACAGAACATACTGGGGGAACATGCCAAGACGGACGTCTACTGTGCTGCAAAAGGTAATGCAACTGTCACCAGGATGGTATCGGGCAGTGTGGTGGCAAGGTTAGCATAGTTGAGGCATACTGCTGGGGGCATCAGATTGGCTCCACCAGTGTGCCTGGATCACCCCAACCTTTCCACTGCCATGCCATCCCCTCTTGCTTTCCTGATCTGCAGCAGGGATCTTGCTGCCAGGAAACCAGGTTTTGGGCACTGCACCTTCCCACATGGGTCTTAATACAATCATGTTTTCAATTGGACCATTCCAACATTCTTTTCATTCATTCATTCATTCAATCAGTCAATCAATCAATCAATCAATCAATCAATCAATCAATATCTGTATCCTGCCTTTCTACCAATTTGTCACCAAATTGTGCTCAGGACAGCTATAAGCAGTAAGAGAGAACAAAGCATACAAGGTAACCATGGAAAACATCATTATCTATCAATAAATCCAATAAAAACAACAGTCAAACACAATGCAACATATTTACAAATGGGATAAGTTCAGATTATAAGGCCCAAGACATGCCTCAATAATAATAATTTAAAAATCCCTATCTTAGTACAAACATCTCAAAGCACTTTCTTGATTTAACATGGGGTACTACAGAGGGCACATTGAATGAGATAGCCTATTACTATCAAGTCAGCAGACATTTGATTTTTTGCCACCATACACTTGAATAGTTTGTGCTAAATAGCTTTAACTACCAAAAACGTGGCCTTAAAAAATCAGAGGATCCTGTGGCTCGACCTCTAATGCAGTACAAAGAGAGGCTGTCAGAACAGGAAATCCAGAGAGTCCGAACATGCTTGCAGAATTCTCTGAATCACAGACGGTGCTTTTATTCAATCTCAGCCCCACTAAATGAGCACTGAATGGTAGAAATGTGAATAATTGGTTGCTTTCCCCACATACACCTTCCCCTACGCTGCGTCCTCTTTTGGCTTGAGCTACATAATGTTGGGGGACGCGGGTGGCGCTGTGGGTAAAAGCCTCAGCGCCTAGGGCTTGCCGATCGAAAGGTCGGCGGTTCGAATCCCCGTGGCGGGGTGCGCTCCCGTTGCTCGGTCCCAGCGCCTGCCAACCTAGCAGTTCGAAAGCACCCCCGGGTGCAAGTAGATAAATAGGGACCGCTTACTGGCGGGAAGGTAAACGGCGTTTCCATGTGCTGCGCTGGCTCGCCAGATGCAGCTTTGTCACGCTGGCCACGTGACCCGGAAGTGTCTCCAGACAGCGCTGGCCCCTGGCCTCTTAAGTGAGATGGGCGCACAACCCTAGAGTCTGTCAAGACTGGCCCGTATGGGCAGGGGTACCTTTACCTTTTACATAATGTTGGATGCTGCTACTATTATGTCATGGTTCCTCTACAATTCTATGATTCTGTCTCCAGTCTGCTGCTGTAAAGGGTTGAAAACGTGGCTGTCTGACATATAAACCCCTTGTCACCAACTGTAATACTTGCAAGTCATTGCCATTCAATTCTCACATGAAAATGCTCCCTTTTATATACCTGCCAACCAAGTTTTCAATTCACACGTCTGACAAAGTGGGCTAGAGTCTGTGAAGTCCATTATACTGCAATCAATTATAGCTAGTCTCCAAGACTCCAGTTGTTGTTTTTCCTGCAAGAGACTATAACGTCTACCCCTCTGCAAATTCCTACTTCTAAGAACTCATCAATAGAATCCTATTCATTTGTACCCAGAAGTACAAATGAAGTCTGGACCAGGATGCCTGAAAAACTCCTTACTCCCATCGTCATTACCAATACAGACCACAATTGTGTGAGTCAATAATTAGATAAACTGTCCCAGTTAATATGAGATGAAGCATAACCATTACGTCACTGCCTTGTTTATTTTGTCCCATAAGGAGAGATTAGAATCAAGACAGCTCCTAATTGTAACTTTATCAGTATATCATTGTCTTGGGTTAGGTTGTACAGCTGTAGAGTGTGGGAATTGTAGAGACTTGCCATTTAAGAGTGTATCAGACAAAGTATGACCAGAGTTGGGTATTAATTATCTGTTTTTGCTTTCGGTAGTCCTTGGAGTCAATGAGCCAAGTACAGACTTCTCTGTCTACTTCTGAAATGGCTGAGATCAGCTTTGGAGTCAAGGGTGAAGAGCTGCTTATCTGAACTGCAAAGGATTTATGTGCTGGAGAAAATCGACCCCTTCCTCGATTCACACAGTTATGTACGCAACATTCTGGAAATGAAACAAATTCCCAATAGTTAATAAAAGGTTAAAAAAAAGGGATTTCTCTGCTGTGACATTGAAAACCAGTGGTGTTGATAGATGGATAAGAAAAATATTTTTTAATAATAATAATCTGTTTTTCTAGATTTATTAAAAGTTATGTATTAAATTGGGGAATATTTGTTATAAAAATACATAAAGTGAAATGTATTATCTATTGCCTTATGATATGCATTATAACATGCATATTTTAAAAGTCTACTCTAAACATCACTAATTTTGTTTTTATGTCCTTACCTCCCAGTCCCTCTCTTTCTCTGGCACTCTGCAAATACTATGTGGCATTGCCTTATATCTCATGTTAATTGTGATCCCTGTAGATCACCACAACCTCATATGGATCTTTGGACAGACACACTAGGGTAAAACGTCTTTGGTTATTGTGAATTCAAACATGCAATATGGTGTGTGTTATTTGCACTGATTGATCATTCTGTGTTTTTTCTCCTGCAAAACCTTAATAAAAAAAGTTCATCTTCAAGAGGACAATTTGAAGCATTTATTTTCTTTCTGTCTGTGGATCCACAAATAATGGCTTACTCTCTCCGTTTCTAATTCAAAACACTTATCCATCTCTTCCCCATTGCCAGTTCTCTCTCTTCGTAATACATAACTTATATGGATTGAAGTTGACTAACCTTTATCAAGCCAATGGCCACATTGATCCATAGCCAGCCCTCTGAGGCCCACATTTCAAAGGGAGCATGGCAAGAAATGCTGCTCTGAAGGTTGCCTTCCAAAAGAGTTTCTCAAGCAGTTATTTCTCTCTCCCTCTCCACCCCCTCACACACACACCCCTTCCAAGTGTCCCTATTTTCCAGGGAGGGTCCCAGATTTACAGAAGCCATCCCAGAATGTCCAGTTGCAGAAAATGTGCTGGGGAGACCACACATTCAGGAAACAATGAAGAAATGCAAAAATATATTTTGCTTGGCTTTAGTTACAAAACCAAAAAGTCTTCTTACATTAGATCTATAAGTATGATCAATCCATTCACCAGGGTACTGAGAGAGGTACACGCTGCTCTTTATATACTATACCCAATTGCTGACACAGTTTAATTAACACAACTTAACAGCATCTGCTATACTGCTTCACAGCTGTAAAACTAGGTCATGATATTTACTCTGGCCTTTAAAGAGATACACATCTTGTGAAACAATAATGAACCTTAATATTTAAATAAACCATTCAACAAAGATGTCCCCATTTTCATTGGTGAAATATTGGAGGGTATAGTAGGATGCCCCTATTTTCATCAATGACAGGTTGGAGGGTGTGGAGTTATGTGACCCACTGAACCAAGGAGACAAGAAATTAGATAACCTTTGGAAGACATATGAAAGCAGCCCTGTATAGGGAAGGTTTTACTATACAGTGGTACCTCTGGATGTGAACAGGATCCGTTCCGGAGCCCCATTTGCATCCTGGGCAGAATGCAACCTGCGCCTGTGCATCTGCGCATGCGTGGGTTGCGATTCGCCACTTCTGCGCATGACGTCATTTTGAGCGTCTGCGCATGCGCGAGTGGCGAAACCCGGAAGTAACCCAATCCGTTACTTCTGTGTCGCCGTGAAACACAACCTGAAAGCGCTCAATCTGAAGTGACTTTAACCCGAGGTATGACTGTATGTTTTACTATATTTTTATATATGTTGGAAGCCACCCAGAGTGGCTGGGGCAACACAGTCAGATGGGCAGGGTATAAATAATGTAATAATAATAATAATAATAATAATAATAATAATAATAATAATAATAATAATATACCACCCTATGCCCCCAGGTCTCAGGGTGGTTTACAGAATAAGATCAAGATATAAAACCACAAAATACATAATAAAAATAAAAACAACAACCCAATAGCCTCCCTGCTCCCTGTACAAAAAAAATTAAATAAATAAAAAATCCACATTTTAAAAGGGCATAGTATGTAAATCAGATCAACCAAAGGCCTGGTTAAAAAGGAAAATTTTCGCCTGGCGCCTAAAGGTATATAATGAAGGCACCAGGCAAACTTCCCTTCCAGAGATGGGGAGCTACTGCAGAGAAGGCCCCGTTCTCATCTTGCCACCCTCCGGACCTCTCGAGGAGGAGGCACACAAAGGAGGGCCTCAGAAGATGATCTCAGGGTCCAGGTAGGTTCATATGGAAAGAGGCAGTCCTTGAGGTATTGTGGTCCTGAGCTGTTTAAGGCTTCATAGGTCAAAACCAGCACCTTGAATCAGTCCTGGAAATTAATTGGTAGCCAGTGCAGTTGGACCAGAATCAGTGTAATATACTCAAACCATCTTCCTCTGGTGAGCAACTGGGCTGCTGAATTCTGCACCAGCTAAAATTTCTGAACCGTCTTCAGAGGCAGCCCTATGTATAACGAGTTACATTAATCTAACCTTGACATCACCAGAGCACAGACAACAGTAGTTAGGCTATCCCTGTCCAGATAGGGGCGTAGCTGGCCCACCAGTCAAAGCTGATGGAAGGCACTCCAAGCCACTGAGGCCAACTGAGCTTCAAGTGACAAGAAAGGATCCAGGAGTACCCCCAAGCTACAAACTTGCTCCTTCAGAAGAAGTGTAACCCCATCAAGAGCAGGCCACCTCCAACCCATCTGGTCTACAGAACCCCCCAGTAACAGTGCCTCAGTCATATCTGGATTGAGCTTTAGTTTGTTGGCTCTCATCCAGTCCATTACCAAGGCAAGACACTGGTCCAGCACTTCCACTGCCTCACCTGAAGATGTAAAGGAGAAATAGAGCTGAGTGTCATCAGCATACTGCTGACAAAGTACTCCGAACCTCTGGATAACCCTACCCAGCAGATTCATGTAGATGTTAAACAACATGGGGGATAGGATTGAGATCTACAAACCCCACATTGAAGGTTCCATAAGGCTGAAAACCACTCCCCCAGTAATACCCCCTGGGAACAACCATCCAAGTAGTACTGGATGCAAAGCAGTGCCACCCATGCCTAGTTTGGAGAGTCGCTCCAGCAGGACACCATGATTGATGGTATCAAAAGCCGCTGAGAGGCCGAGAACAATTAACAGGGACATGTTTCCCTTGTCTGTCTCTCAACAGAGGTCATCATATAGGCAGAACTGTAACTACAAGAAAGAAGATTCCACCTAAACATTAGGAAGAACTTCCTGACAGTAAGAGCTGTTCGACAGTGGAATTTGCTGCCAAGGAGTGTGGTGGAGTCTCCTTCTTTGGAGGTCTTTAAGCAGAGGCTTGACAACCATATGTCGGGAGTGCACTGATGGTGTTTCCTGCTTGGCAGGGCGTTGGACTCGATGGCCCTTGTGGTCTCTTCCAACTCTAGGATTCTATGATTCTAGGTGATCTTGCACCCCTGGAAGAACCGTCCAGATTGTGCCCCCGAGCCATGGACAAATTAGCTCTTCTTTCTGCCTCTCCTCCAACCCCCCCTCCACCCGTTCAATTCACCCTCTATTAAAAACCATTTCTTATGATGCAATAATCAATTTTTATATTAATGGACATATTTTTTAGCTGATGTTGCACCACCCCCATCACCTGTGCCCCTGGCACGGGCCCATCTCACCACCCCCTAGCTACAGCCCTGCATACAGGTTGACCAAAGCGGTTTCTGTGCCAAAACCAGGCCTAAACCCTAATTGAATTGAATCCAGAAAACCAGATGATGATGATGATGATGATGATGATGATGATGATGATGATGGAATAAGACATCCCTATTTTGATTGGAAGTGGACGCGGGTGGCGCTGTGGGTAAAAGCCTCAGCGCCTAGGGCTTGCCGATCGAAAAGTCGGCGGTTCGAATCCCCACGGCGGGGTGCGCTCCCGTTGCTCGGTCCCAGCGCCTGCCAACCTAGCAGTTCGAAAGCACCTCCGGGTGCAAGTAGATAAATAGGGACCGCTTACTGGTGGGAAGGTAAACGGCGTTTCTGTGTGCGGCTCTGGCTCGCCAGATGCAGCTTTGTCACGCTGGCCACGTGACCCGGAAGTGTCTCTGGACAGCGCTGGCCCCCGGCCTCTTAAGTGAGATGGGCGCACAACCCTAGAGTCTGTCAAGACTGGCCCGTACGGGCAGGGGTACCTTTACCTTTATTTTGATTGGAGAAATGTTGAGGGGTATGGCCACACACATTTTGGGAGTGTCTTGGTGAGCAGGAATGTTTCTAAATTCATCCTGTACGTTAATAATGAAGGATACAGACACACTTCATCAAGGGAGGGCATCCCACAAATAGGATACAGGATGTACGTATATGGACACAGCACCCCCCAAAACATCAACCCCCTTTTCAAAGTGTCCTTTCTTCTCACCCCCCCCCCTCGCCACAACATTGAGCTAATGACCCAGAAGTATTTGTGAACACTCTGTAACCTGGAGTTCTGCTGAACTCACTTCTCTCTCAATGTCACTGCTACTTATTAACATATTAAATGGTTGCAATACCTGGAAAAAACCCAGCATATTTTATCCCACCTCCCTTTCCCTCCAATCCCAGGTCTTTGGTAGAAACTGCCCACTACCAGTTCAGAACAAGCTATATGAGTTCTAATACATTTTGTGACTCCTTGTGTCAATAGTTAAATAACTCAGGACATGAGTAGATTTATTGAGGGCTACCATTAGGAATGCTGAATGAGAAAGGTAATCCCATTTGGGTCAGGCCCTTCTCCAGATTTTGCAATGCTGACCAATACACAAGAACTGTGCCCCAAAATATGTATTTTACATGAAAGTTGCGTACAAAAATGCATAGTTTATGGATGAACGAATTGAAAAACATTGAAAAGTTTTATTCTGGTATAAAAACATGTTTGTTGCATGTAAAAAGTACATTTGAAATGCATGCAGTTTAAAATAAGGCCTTTCACGCACTATTTTAAAAAATTTCAATAAAATAAAATGCTAGAGTGCTGCATTTGGTTTTGTAAGCATTCGGCCTTCATGGGATAGCTTTAGAAATAGATGTGAAGGCAGGCCCTTCTCTAAATCTCACCACCCTCTCAGGAAGGCTTGGTGGGAACACAGGAAAGGGCCATCTGAGTTGGTGGTCATTACCATATCTTGAGGAAGTAAGTTCCATAGGAACATTTTAAAAAAACAACAACCCTGCAATGGGTAAGGCAAAATACCCAGGTATTCCTGCATCCTATTCCTCTAGTTGCCAACAACATCCCTATGAGATGCCATCAAGCAAGACAATAGGGCAGTAGCACTTTTCGGCTTGCATCCTATAGCAACTGCCATAGAGAAGAATATGGTCTCTGCCACTGGAGGTCATGTATAGTCATCATCAATAAGAATTAGAGCTCTACATCAGATCTGGCTGAATCCTGGACCCTGAACAGAACTGAATTGGTTCTGATCAACCCAGAATTCAACTAGATTGTGTTCATAGGTTGGAGTGCCCTTCTTGTGAACTGGAAGAAGACAACTGGAGGAGATGGACTTTGGTCTGAATCAGCAAGCCACCTCTGTTCTACTCCAATCCAAAGTCCTTTGTGGAAACAGCCCACCAACAACTAAAGAATGGAAAAAAACACCATGTTGCGTAATTGTGACATTTTGGCCACCTTATGTATCCAAAGGGTGTGTGTGTGTAATTTTGTAATACGCTTGAATACCTCTTTAATTTGTAACTCTCAGTGGATTATTAACCCCCCTTTTCCTCTTGGGTCCCACACCAACTTCATAAATAGCCAGCTCCTCAGTTGCCAAATTCTACTTGACCTGACTTTCAGATTCCTGTCTCTAGCAAGAATTGCATTGAGCTTCAGCCATGAAGACCCTTTTCCTTATCTTTGCCATTGTTCTGATTTCATCCCAAGCTGTACCAGGTAAGAAGACCCATAGGGTCTCTATGAGAAATAGAGCTCAAAGCGAATTTGCTTGGTAGATGACTGCTATTTATCAGCAGCCTTGGGAAGTGGTGGGTGTTTTGGTTTACAGAAGTGTTTGTGCATGTATGTGTCTTCCCAGTGAGAAGGGAATTTAAGGATGACCTCTGGCTCTGGACCTCTTTCTTCATTGTGAGAGAGCACTACAGGCCGATAGTGTCTTTGCAATGTACGCTTGTTTATAAATATACAAGCAGAGCATATTGAGAGCAAGGCAGCTCCTGAAGCTGATAGCACAACCACCAATCCTGAATTGAGTTCCCAAAGAAAATCCTTTTCTGTCACCAACCCACACTCAGCACTGCTAGAAGGCAACTTGGTTAGCTAAATCAAGCCATGTTCCCTACTCTGTGTTCAACTATTCTTCCCAAATTGATTGAAGGTACATAAGTAAAGGTAAAAGGACAGGGGTCCTGACCATTAGGTCTAGTCGTGACCGACTCTGGGGTTGCGGCACTCATCTCACTTTATTGGCCAAGGGAGCCGGCGTACAGCTTCCGTGTCATGTGGCCAGCATGACTAAGCCGCTTCTGGTGAACCAGAGCAGCACACAGAAACGCCATTTACCTTCCCGCTGGAGTGGTACTTATTTATCTACTTGCACTTTGACGTGCTTTCGAACTGCTAGGTTGGCAGGAGCAGGGACCGAGCAACGGGAGCTCACCCTGTCACGGGGATTCAAACCGCCGACCTTCTAGGCTCTGTGGTTTAACCCACAGCACCACCCGTGTTGGCAAGCAAGAAAGGGTTTTTTCTCGGGGGCGGGGGGATGGGGTCACAAAATTATAGGGACAGACCAGTTCTAATGATCAAAGCATTGGAACGATAAAAATGTGCCTGCCTCTAATAAAAGAGAGTGCATCTTTGTAAGTTGACACCAGTAACTTTTTAAACTAGTGAATCTATCACACGACTGACTTCTTATAGCAACTGGCATAGAATAAACCAATGACTTTATTATGGCATCTTTTCATGCAGGCATTGAGATGAGATTTGTCTGTTTGACTCCTGTTACACTGTTTTATTGGCTGGAAATGTTAAATTGATGTGTTTTAAATGCAGCTTTATGGATGGTTGTTGACTATGTTAGATTTCACTTTTGGTATTTCCCAGCCCGAGTCAAGCACTATTTATGCCACATAACCTCTCGACAAATGACAGCCAATCAATCAATAAGGTGATGTTTGTTGTTTCCTAGGCTTGGAAATAGGTCTGAGGTGAGGATAGGAATGGAAGGAATGACTGCTGATGTCATAAAGACATTTATATCTTGCTAAAGCTGGGGAAAGGGGTACCTTTATGTAGTTTGCCCCTTCCAGCTACACAATTGTATAGGAAGTGGTATTTGGGAGACTCTTGGGGGAAAGGCTACAGTTTCACCAAGCACAGACGTTATCTTTCCAGAAGAAACTCTCCAACTTGTGCCAAAAACAAAACAAAACAAAAATCAGGAGGTGGACATGTCCAAAAGCAAGGGTGGAGGAACCCATCCTCTAGAGAACCACAAAGGGAGACTTCCTACCACCCATGTTGGTTTTTGTACCAATAGCTCTGTTCCTTTGATGTAATACAGTAGCTTCCTTCAGATTGACTCGGGGGAAAACCTGACTTTTCCTTCTTCTATTTCTGGAAAAACTCCATTCATTTCAAAGGTGATTTTGCTATAATATGCTCAGATCTATTGGGAAACATTCGATGCAAGTAATTTTACCCCTTTCCCCTTTTATGGTGGGGTTTTTTTTGGAGGAGGGGGGCAATAAATGATCACCAGTGTTTGTTTGTTTTTCTCCTGAGACAAACAGGGACATGTTTGCTTCTGCATGGTTCTTTTCTCGGTTGACATTTCAGTTTATTATGCAAACTCGTTTATTGCAGCGGGGAATTGGGCTCAGTCCATAGGCTGCCTTGTTTTTCCTTTTTCATCATGAGCACTTCTCACGGATGGAATCTTTTTGTTTTGTGATATACAGGGGATGCCCAGGCGCCTGAGGATACAATTGCATGTGGCCGCGGTGGTGGTGGCTGTCAAGTTGGGGCTTGCAGACCCGGTTTCCAGAATGTGGGGACCTGCAAAGGAGGAACCATGTCCTGCTGCAGATGGTAAGTGAAGCCCCTGTATATGACATTTTTGCTGAGTTAGAGTAGCCAAAAAGAGAAGGCACCAGAAAGGAGGACATAGATATGAATGAAAAATTATGTGTACAGATGCAAACTTAGAAATAATAGACTAGCATTTAAACAGACACACAATACATCTCGCCATTGTGGGGAAGACTATGGCTAGGGGAGGTGCCTTCTCAGTCTGCTGTTCAAATGCTAAGCTGCTGTAGATGAGCAACTTCAAGGTCCTCACTGCTCTCCATTCTTACGGGCTTGTGGGCTTGGACCAGAAAGCCCTCCAGAGAAAGGACTTATTCAAATAGAGCAGAGGTGGGGAGACTTCAGACCTTGAGTGTGGCAGCCCCAGGCCTCACTATATGGACTTTGGACCAAGTCTTGGACCAAGACTGTATGGACTTTGGACCACGTCTTGGACCAAGACCCCATCCCAGGCCACACGTCTTACCACCCCTCCTCAAGTGCTTCTGCCTGGCTGAAATCTGGCCTTGAACTGTAGTACAGTGGTACCTCAGGTTACAGATGCTTCGGGTTACAGACTCCACTAACCCAGAAATAATAAGAACTTTACTTCAGAATGAGAACAGAAATCGCGCAGTGGCGGTACAGTGGCAGCAGGAGGCCCCATTAGTGGTACCTCAGGTTAAGAACAGTTTCAGGTTAAGAACGGACCTCCGGAACGAATTAAGTTCTTAACCAGAGGTACCACTGTATGTCTGTTTCTTGCCTCAATGGAGAATGGAAAGATGTGTGTGCACAGGAACCTCTGGTTTGTGTGTAGCTGGGATGTACACATACATATAGTGCAAAGGTGGGGTACACATCCATATCTCCATCCACTTTTGTTTCTGGCTCTGTCCACCAGTGGCATGTTATCCCTAGAATGTTTCCAATGAAGGCATGAGGTCTTTGGGCAGAAAGATATTGTCTGCCCTTGAAACAGACTCTTCTGACAGCACTTCCAATGGATAATTGTCATCTGTGGTCCTGCACAGTTTTAGCTTAAGCAACATGTAAGAAAGTATTGCTGAGAATGTCCCTAGGGTTTGGGTGTGGCATAATCATTTAAATAAAGTTGGACAAGGGTTTCCCCCCCTCATATTTCCTGTGCCAGGGGTGAGGAGCCACTGGCCCATGGGCCTGATGACTCCTCTGGGCTTTGCCCATGCAGCCTTCCCTTCCTCTTCCCTTCTATACCTTCCAACATGTTGAATGGAGGATCCTCAATACCATGTTCCAGGGCCATATTTCTGTGTGAGTGACGTGACCTGCATGGAATACCCTCCCGCCAGATGTCAAGGAAATAAGCAACTACAGTGCTACCTTGGTTCTCAAACTTAATCCATTGTCGAAGTCTGTTCCACAACCAAAGCGTTCCAAAACCAAGACTTTTGAAAACAACCCCTAAAACAGCAATTTAACATTGAATTTTACTATCTAACGAGACCATTGATCCATAAAATGAAAGCAATAAACAATGTACTGCATTTTAAAATAAATCAGTATTGTAGATGATAAAAATCAAAATTATTATTATTATTTTTTAACCTGCATTGATGATAGTCACTGTTTGGATGGGAGTTTTTTATCCATTTTCACAGTCACACAATCAATCAATCAGTAGCTGAACTGGGTTCCACACAGTCAAAAAAACCCAACAAATTAACCGAAAAAGTCTCAAAAACAAAATCGCAAAATAAATAGCAAAAACAAAAAGCGCCAAACTTAATCTGCTCCGGAAGTCCGTTTGACTTTCAAAATGTTTGAAAACCAAGGCACAGCTTCTGATTGGTGCAGGTGCCCCAGAAACAATAGCCGACAGCTGCATCGGATGTTCGGCTTCCGAAAATCTTTCAAAACACTTACTTCTGGGTTTTTGGCATTTGAGAACCAAGGCGTTTGAGAACCAAGGTACCACTGTATCTGACTTTTAGAAGACATCTGAAGGCAGTCCTGTTTAGGGAATTTTTTAATGTTTGAAGTTTTATTGTGTTTTTAATATTCTGTTGGAAGCTGCCCAGAGTGGCTGGGGAAATCCAGTCAGATGGGCGGTGTATAATTATTATTATTATTATTAATGCTTATCATTCCAACCCCATTTACTTCAACAAGGCTTGTATGGCTAAAGTTGCTGGTGATTTGTGCTCCCTTTCTAAACTTTCTAAGCTTTCTAAATTTGACTTTCTTCTCTTTCCACAGGCCTCGCCCAGGAGCATAAGTTATCCGGCGAGATTTGAGTAGCACAAATGGCTCTGAAGGTTCCCAATCCTGGTACCTGGAGTGTTCACATGGAGTGCAAACCTTGGGAAAACCAGGGAATTTAATCTTTAAAAACACACAGCTGGTATTGCTAGTTAGGTTACAATGGCTTCCCTGTGCAATAAAGGTGAATAATACCTTTCTGCTCCTTGTTTCTGTTTTTCATCACTTAAAACACACTCATTATTTTGCCTGACGAATCTGGGATTGAGCATGTTCCACTTGGCTGGGCACAGTCTGGTTCAATTTACATTTCAAATTTTGCATTCCGCGTTATTCCAAGCTGCTTCAAGACCTTCGCAGTCAAAAGTGGGAAATGATTTTTAAAATAAATGAATAAATTTTTAAAAAGAGAAAAGAGAGATCATTTCCTATGCCTTGTTGATTTCACTGGGAGGGACTTGAGCATGTAATTAATCATCATATGGAAAGCCCTTTATCCCTGATCAAGCTAAGGGAGAGAGAGAGAGAGAGAGAGAGAGAGACTGTATATGGGTAAAGGATTGAAGCCCTCAGAAGTAGGATTTCCTGATAGATGTTTACTGGTCCAAGGTCAGGCTGTGAGCTTCACGGATTTGAACCCTGGTCTCCCAAGTGCTGGTCCAGCACCATTAACTGCTACAGTGTAATTTTTCTCACTGGGAATGGTAAAACTGAGAGTCCTAGTCCTTTTTCCAGTGGAGTGAAAAAATGCTCTACTGGGGCTCTGGAGTGCCCACACTGCTCCTGTTACAGTAAGAGAGGAGGAAGAAAATTGCAGCATAGGAGATGAGATTGGCAACTTATTTCATCATTGTTCAAACTGGATCTGTGCAAGAGTTGAATATCAGGTTGAATATTGGGGTGTATGAGCAATCCATCATGCCAAGATACAGAGATCCCCTTTTGGCTTACAGTAGCCTGCAGCGATTATTGATTTATTTATGTGTGACATGACTCTCTTCTGCCTTGGTTCAACACTGGAAATGTTTTGATGCTAGGATATGCTTTAAAAGGGTAAAGGTAAAGGACCCCTGACAATAAAGTCCAGTCGCAGACGACTCTGGGGTTGGAGCGCTCATCTTGCTTTACTGGCCAAGGGAGCCGGTGTTTGTCCACAGACAGTTTTTCTGTGTGATGTGGCCAGCATGACTAAGCCGCTTCTGGCGAAACCAGAGCAGCACATGGAAACACCGTTTGCCTTCCCGCCAGAGTGGTACCTATTTATCTACTTGCACTGGTGTGCTTTCAAACTGCTAGGTTGGCAGGAGCAGGGACCGAGCAACGGGAGCTCACCCCGTTGCGGGGATTCGAACCACCGACCTTCTGATTGGCAAGCCCAAGAGGCTCAGTGGTTTAAATCACAGCACCAGGCATGTCCCAGGATATGCTTTAGAAATAGGTAAAAAGACAGGATGTGGTGGGACCTACAAGGAAAAGGAAGTTCACAGAGGGGGAAGGGGCAAGATTTTATTAGGTCATTTGCTGCATCTTTCTCCGTAAAGCAAATTGAATACTGAAGGGTATGCAACACTTGCAGAAAGAAAGCCCCCTCAATGGGAAGGCACACTAGCCTGGGAACTTCCTCTCTGCCCAGAACATTGGAAGCTATACACCACACCTCCTCAACAGTATTTATAGGAACTCAAACACTGAGATCCTGCTCTGTTCCAGTAACAAGAAGCCGAAAGCACCAGCCTGAAGATGACGAGTGAGACCTCGTCGAAACGTCGCCTAGACACCCCAACTTTTACACGGGAAGACACCCGAGGACACCAAAACCTGCATTCCTGTACCCGTGAAAATCTACGAAAGCATATATATATATATATATATATATATATATATGCTTTCGTAGATTTTCGTAGATATATATATGGGGGGGGGGACAGGGAAGGCATGTTTGGATCAGGAAAACAGAGCACCAACTCAGCAATTACGAATTGTATTCAGTTTCCCCCATGTTCTGCATAGATGTATCGGAATGAATGGATATGGCCAGACAAACAAAGAATGGGAACAAAAGAACAACAAGAAGTCAGATAGCGTTTACTCAACTTCGTTTAATTTTATTACATGTAGGATTTTAAAAGAACATGGATAAAAAATCTCAGCCCTCCCCCCGTTGTTGTTTTTTGAAAGATACTTAAAGGGGGGGTTAATCATCATTATCATCATCTTTTATTTATATTCTGCCTTCCCTGGCCGAAGTCGGGCTCAGGGCGGCTACCATTGGTATAAAATCAAACAATAATTAAATTACCTTCTAAAAACAGGTCAAAATCAAATTGAAGTCTAATTAGATGGCTTTCTACGGGGTTGGTTAATTATAGGTGCGACATTTGTCTTCAGCCTCCTCACGCATTCTTACCTGAAAAGAAATGACAAACAAATGTTTAAAAAGGATTTTAATAAATTGTTTTAAATTTGCTTTGACACATTTGACTATGAGGGTATTAAAAACTCCAGATTTCATTGGAAGAAGGATTCTGGTTTTGACTCATTGTGTTTGCTGCCTTCATTGTATGCCTAGTCTAAGATTGCCAACCAGGTCTGGGAAAGGTATATCTTGCTCCTGATCCTCTCTTCTTGAGGTACTTCCCCTACAAAGAGTAGCCTCCATGTTTGCTACCTTTTCTGGGAGGGTTTGTTTTAGAAGCCAGACTTTGGTCTTCTTTGCCTTGCACATGACTGAGGCCTCATCTACTATATGCTCCCAGCAGTGCCAGATTTACGTATAAGTTAAACAAGCTATAGATTACGGCCCCACTCTCTTGGGGGCCCCAAAGAAATTAAAGGAAAAAATACATATTTTGTTATGTGCAAATGGCTTTACATAGCTATTAGGTCCATAAATTAAAGGTAAAGTGACTCCTGACCATTAGGTCCAGTTGTGGCCGACTCTGGGGTTGCGGCGCTCATGTCACTTTATTGGCCGAGGGAGCCAGCGTACAGCTTCTGGGTCATGTGGCCAGCATGACTAAGCCACTTCTGGTGAACCAGAGCAGCATACGGAAATGCCATTTACCTTCCCGCTGGAGCAGTACCTATTTATCTACTTGCACTTTGATGTGCTTTCGAACTGCTAGGTTGGCAGGAGCAGGGACCAAGCAACGGGAGTTCACCCCGTCATGGGGATTCGAACCGCCGACCTTCTGATCAGCAAGCCCTAGGCTCTGTGATTTAACCCACAGCGCCACCCGCATCCCTTAGGTCCATAAATTACCATATAGCATATATTCAACAACAAAAAACCAGCAACAATTTGTTGTTGACAAAAGACAGCCGGATTACCTTCAGTGGCTTAGGGCCTCATCAAACCTAAATCCAGCCCTGGCTCCCAGGGAGAGAGTTTGCCAGTGTGACTTCCTCATCTGTGCTGAATTCACCCCTCATCACTTCTTATTCCTTCTGTGCTTGTTCCTTTGATTGTATGTATGTTGTGTGTTTGTTGAATCTTTATTAGGCTTACTGGCTAATTCTTGAGTCTTCTTTAAGGTGTGTTGGCAATGGGCTCATTTATTTTGCTTCCAACATTGTAAAAAAAGACCCACACTCATTCACTGTGCCATAAGACTCCATCTTGTCAGGGCTTCTTGAAGTTAACACAGTAACTTCAGGAAGCCCTGGCTGAGATAGAGTTTTACAGACAAAGTGCAAAATGTCTTCTGTTAAAGTAAAATAATAATAATTAAAAGAGCTCCTGGCCAGCCCCCAGTGTAATGAACACATGTTTCCATCCATCCATCCACCTTCTGAAAGAGGCAGAAAATAAACATTTTCCAGGGAGCAATCTTCATGATGGCAGCAGGATTCAGCAGGGCAATAATTCTGGTGCTGCAGCTCCCAGCCAATAGCACATGACTAGATAGCTCAGTTGAAGAGTTTGGATTTGATATCCCGCTTTATCACTACCCTAAGGAGTCTCAAAGCGGCTAACGTTCTCCTTTCCCTTCCTCCCCCACAACAAACACTCTGTGAGGTGAGTGGGGCTGAGAGACTTCAAAGAAGTGTGACTAGCCCAAGGTCACCCAGCAGCTGCATGTGGAGGAGCGGGGAAGCGAACCCTGTTCACCAGATTACGAGTCTACTGCTCTTAACCACTACACCACACTGGCTTGGTTAGAGCATGGTGTGGATAACTCTAAGGTTGCAGATTTCATCAGCTGTATATTCCTGCATTACAGAGGGTTGGACTAGATGATCCTTGGGGTCCCTCCCAACTTGCTTCTTTGCTTCTATCACTTTGGGAGCATATCTGTGATATTCCTCTTGCCCAAAAATTTCAGGGTCTAGAGGTGTGGGACCTCAGGTCTTGGAGCTATGAGGCGCAGGTAGGTGGAAAAAAAGTCTTGGTAAATATGATATGTCTGCCATCTCCATATTGGTCCTGTCTGGTATCTAATGCTCACCATTTTACAGCAATCTTCAAAAGAACATTTTCCATGAATACTTTCACATTCGCAGCGAAGGCGGCCTTTCTCTTGGCATAGCGCTCCTCCACGTGCACAATCATGGTGGCCAGTGAATACTGCATATATGAAAATGATAGAAATATCAAGAGCCCAAACCAGTTCAAGATGCTGTTCAGTGAGCAAGTATGAGAAAGTGCAGAAGATGCCATCCCTCCCCACATGCAAATAAAAAAAGATTTTATGTAGGTTAAAGGGGTAATAATTACTTGGAAAGATCTGCAGGGTTTGGAACTGTAACCGGTGACGGGCTTTCATATTCAGAAGGTGAGCCTTAGCATCTAGAGCAAAAGTAGGATTTAGGCCTTACATGGCCTTCTATCTGACCCTCTGTGTCATCAGCCTCAAGGAATTGTCATGGGCACACACAGTCAGATCAAGAGAGGAGGTGGAAGAGCTCACCAAATTAGACCTCAGCAACATGGGGGAGGTGCCCAGGGTGGATGGGGAGGTGACGGCAGGATCCAAAGAGATCTTGGAACCAGGGGAGGAGAGTGGTTGGTGAGAAAATGTACAACCTGATCCCTGGGAAGGGCTGAGCAGGTTGTTGGAGTAGTACATTTCTTCTAAATGCTCTAGTCAACTTGTTGCAATGCTACCTCTGGCACCTACTCCTGTGGAGGAGACACCAGATGACAGGACTGATGCTGAGCTGATGCTGATGACTCCCCTGTCTCCTAGGTCAAGGAGATCGCAGAACACTCAGGCCCAATGCACTCAAGGAGTGCCCATTTGGTTGCCTGCATGAAGGACTCCTCATGCTGGTTGTGCTGAAGACTATGGCCATCCCTCTTCTCAGAGGGAAGGGACAGGGGCATGCCACTCATTGGTTCAATGTCTCAACTTGAGACATTCCTCATGCAATTTACCTTTGAACCCTTGCCTTCCTTATGTAACCTGACTGGAACATTTTGACAGAAACAGAAACCCAAGTTGGAGTTCTTTGTCAAGTAGCAAGGGTCAGGGCACATCCTAGGCCATCTTGAATCCTCTTTCTATCTTCTGCTCTATTAGCTACCCTTCCATCTGAAAATTTGATAAGCATCCCCTCAATTCCTTCATCCAAATTGTTCATAAAGATATTGAACTACACCTGGTCTAGGACAAAACCCTGTGGCATCCACTTGGAATTCCCAGGATGATGAGGAACCATTGGTGAGCACTCTCTGAATTCTGTCAGTCAACAAATCCACCTAACAGTATAATCATTTAGCCCGCATTTTACAAGCTTTTAGCACTATGACAATAGACATTGGACCAGGCTACTGAGCAGATATGGATCTCCCTCAGTTCCCAAAGTGTTCAGCAAATACTTCTGCAAAGCTTTTCATAACTGGGTATGAGGAAGACCAGAAGCTGAAAGTGACCCAAAGTCATAACAGTCTAGCAGCTGTTCTGCATGGAGTAGAATTTTTTAATATGAATAAAAAAAATGAATAAAACATACCTAGATCTGCATAAAGCATCAAGAAAAGGACAACAAAGGGGAGCAAATAAATCTTCATCATGGTTGAAAATTTCCAGTGGAAGCTCTGTATCTCATGGAACATGAGATGCCAGAGCAGGCAGGGATGGTCCCTCAATTTATATTCTACCCTGGGTACTCAAGTGTGCGAAGCCAAGGAAGTTTAGGAATTGTTTATTGCATCTCTTGGTTTAATCAACCTTTCCAAAGGAGAGGTTCTGTCAAGGGTTATCAGCAGTGCCAGCTATTAAGAATGGTCAGCCGTGACCACCAAGTGGAGACAACATGTACAAAGGGAAATATGCCCCTGCTGGGTTCAGCCATGGGGAAAGAACACATCTTCCTTATGATCCCCTGAAACTTAATTCTTTTATTCACTATTACATTTCAATCCCATGTTTTCTTGAAGGACCTCAAGGTGCATGGTTATCCCCCATCCTCATTTTATCCACACAATAATGCTAGGAAGTAGGATAGTCTTAGAGAAGTTCACTGGTCTGAGGTCATGCAGTTAGCTTCCATGGCTGAGCAGGTATTCAGACCTTGGTTTTTTCGTAGTTCACTGGGCCAAAAAGGTTGTCTACCCCAGTCTTTGCATGGGGACTTGAAGACTGGCATGAAGCTACTTTCAGCTCTAGAAGCCAGCAAGTTTCAGCAGTGAGAAGAAGTTGGAGGAGGAATTTAAGGCCTTCCCTCTCAGTATGCATTGTGAGTTTAGCTGTTTATCTTAGCGGGGCTAAGCAGTGATTATTTTGTCCTTTCCGTGACTGGCCTACAGAGGGTTCTTCTTGGCCTAACCCACTTTACGGCTGGGTAGGGACAGACGGCAATGGGTGATGGATACTTTGGTTTGGTGGTTGGTTCAATTGACTTTGGTCACAGGGCACACATGTATGGTGGGAAAGGCAAGAGGTTGAAACAGATAGTAAGTACCCTAAGACATGTTTGAGGTGAACAGGGATGCCAGAGACTCATGGGTCAAGATGCAGATCACTTTTGAAGTTGACCTATGCCACTTGGGGTTTTAAGGCCCTGAAGAGGCATGAATCAGGAATAGGTAAAGGTAAAAGGTAAAGGACTCCTGGACGGTTAAGTCCAGTCAAAGGCGACTATGGGATTGTGGCACTCATCTCACTTTCAGGCCAAGGGATCCTGTGTTTGTCCACAGACAGCTTTATGGGTTATGTGGCCAGCATGACTAAACCGCTTCTGGCGCAATGGGACACTGATGGAAACCAGAGAGCATGGAAATGCCGTTGACCTTCCCACCACAGCAGTACCCATTTATCTACTGGAACTGGTGTGCTTTTGAACTGCTAGGTTGGCAGAAGCTGGGACAATGCAACGGGAGCTCACTCCGTCATGGGGATTTGAACTACCAACCTTCTGATCAGCAAGCCCAAGAGGCTCAGTAGTTTGACCACCTTGCCACCTGTGTCCTACATGAATCAGGAATACCTCCATCCTCACCTTAAGGGTGTGGCAGGGGGAAGAGTTGGATTTCTAGGCCAATGTTACTCCATGCATTGTAGACTGAGGAGCCGGACAGAGTTTGGGGATATTTCCCCACACATAGTTTTACTTCCATGTTCTTGTGTTATATAATTAAGTGGTCCAAGTTTTACCACATGTTCGTATTCTGCTTCATTATTTTCCATCTCAAAAAACAAAAAAATCAAACCCCACTTCTGACTAGGTATGAGAGAGGAAATCGTTCAGAGAGCACAGCTTCCTTAAAATTCACACTTCTCTGAATTTGGCTGTGCAATTGTCCAACCAAACAAGGTGCACAAAAAAAGGATATGCTAGAGAATTGTGTGCACAAAAATAAATTTATTGGTGAAAATAGCTTACACAAATGTATTATGGGTATTGATGGGGGGGATGTGTATAGTATGGGAAAGGCACAGACAATTTGTACAAATTTCAACATGAGTTTCTTTAATACACCACACACACACACACACACACACACACACACTGATGTGCAAATAGGGCCAGTGGAACTTAAATAAGGAAACAATGAGAAATGGAAAGAAACAAAAGTTTATGGATTCATCCACCCATAAATCTGGTACAAGTCATTTATTTTGTTCCTGGAAAGGAACCAACTTTGGTTACCTGTAGATTGTGCCTGAATGGTATATGTCTTCCCAGGCATGGTCGTTTCATTTGCACATTGTGATATTAAAACCAGTGGGTTGCATCCAAGCTGCTCATGCTATCAGCACAAGGATTTCTGCTTGCCCCTCTGTCCATGCACCCCTGAAATAGATTTCAGGATACCATGGAATGCACACAGGGAGAGGAGATGGGGGAAAGTTCTACTGGGCAAAGGATAAACCCTTTTATGGATGGGATGAGTTACTTGGATACCACCCAAAGCATGAACCAACTTTCACTCTTGCAAGTGCATGTGACGTTAAAACATTTCTGTGCAGTTAGTGTTTACTGAATGGGGAAGAACCACCTCAAGCAGACATTTTGCATTGAAATGGCGAGTGGGTTTGAAGTGAGATCAGCCTCTTCTTGGAACTTTTCTAGCTTTACCTCGGAACACTTGTACTCTGCAAGGGAAAACATGCGTGTTCAGTATACAGCTTAGGATACTGCCACCTCAGAGTTGAGACACATGCCCTATTCATGCATTCAAAATAATATTGTGTTAGTAAGGTAAAGGTAAAGGGACCCCTGACCATTAGGTCCAGTTGTGACCGACTCTGGGGTTGCGGCACTCATCTTACTTTACTGGCCGAGGGAGCTGGCGTACAGCTTCTGGGTCATGTGGCCAGCATGACTAAGCTGCTTCTGGCAAACCAGAGCAGCGTACGGAAACGCCGTTTACCTTCCCGCTGGAGCGGTACCTATTTATCTACTTGACTTTGACATGCTTTCGAACTGCTAAGTTGGCAGGAGCAGGGACTGAGCAATGGGAGCTCACCCCGTCATGGGGATTCAAACTGCCGACCTTCCGATAGGGAAGCCCTAGGCTCTGTGGTTTAACCCACAGTGCCACCAGACATGGCAATTTGTCTCTATTAATCTTGAAGAAAGATAGCAGGAGGTTTTATTTACCCTTTGATGTCAGTCTTTTGGTAGCACTGATCCGTTTTCAAGGTTCTAAAGCTTTTTAGTTGGAGAAATCAGAAGGAAAACCCTCATAGCTCCATCCCTGGACTGAAAGTCCCCTGTACTCATGCATTTTAGACTCTTGAAAATCAAGATTCTAAAAGGAAATGAGATTCCCCACTTCCTTTTTTTTTTAATTGCTAATTACAATAACTTAAAACAAA
The DNA here is from genome assembly GCF_964188315.1 of Podarcis muralis. Classification (NCBI taxonomy): domain Eukaryota; kingdom Metazoa; phylum Chordata; class Lepidosauria; order Squamata; family Lacertidae; genus Podarcis; species Podarcis muralis. Next base: position 7,405,901 of record NC_135657.1, read on the forward strand.
CAGAGTAAACAACATCAACAAAACAAAAAAGAACTAAAGAATAAAGAGAAACAGCCACAAATGAAAAAGGAAAAATATCAATCCATAATACAAAAGTCCAAACCAAAATTACATATAATCTTGATTTCCCTCCACCTGTATATGACCTCCTTCTCTCATTTTAAGTTTGATTGTTGTGTTATTAATCTTATTTTACCTTTATACCTCTTATAGCCAATTCCTTCTTATCTTTACCTTGCAAATTTCATTCATTGCATATCAATATATTTATACCATAACAACATTTTTTCATATACTCCTTTACACAATCCCACTCCTCTATCAGTTTTTGGTCTGTTTGTCCTCTTATCACAGCCATAAGTCTTGCTAAAACTATATATTCACAAAATTTAGTTTGTTGCTCTCTTATTGAAGGGATCCCCACCCCCTTCCAGTTTTTTTGCTATAAGCATTCTGGCAGCAGCTGTTGCAAATAAGAATACTTTTTTCTTAGTCGCAGGAATGTCGTTTGTTATTATTCTCAAAAGGAACGCTTCTGGTTTTTTATTACATGACATTTTAAGCATTTTTTAAAGTTCCTCTTGTATAGTACTCCAAAATTGTTTAATATGCACGCATTCCCACCATATATGGTACATCGTTCCGGTTTCTTTTTTGCATCTCCAACACGTATTAGATTTTGATTTATATGTTTTAGCCAATTTAATCGGGGTTAAGTAACATTGGTATATCATTTTCATTATATTTTCTCTGATTGTGAAGCATGCTGTAAACTTAATATCATGTTTCCACAATTTCTCCCATTGTTCCAATTGAATTGTGTGACCTATATTGAATTGTATGATCTAGATATAGAGACTCCCGACTTCCATTGCTTGGAAGGCAATTGAAACATCATGGAAGGCAATTGAAATAGCAATGGTCCCACAGACATAGCCCACTCCCAAATTAATGCAAACATAAAAGGCCTGAGGTGGTTTGAGGTGTATTAGCAATATAGTGCAGGGGGGAAATGATGCACAAGAGGGGAAATATACATATACATATATATATATATATATATATATATATATATATATATATATATACCGTATTTTTTGCTCTATGAGACTCACTTTTTCCCTCCTAAAAAGTAAGGGGAAATGTGTGTACGTCTTATGGAGCGAATGCAGGCTGCACAGCTATCACAGAAGCCAGAACAGCAAGAGGGATTGCTGCTTTCACTGCGCAGCGATCCCTCTTGCTGTTCTGGCTTCTGAGATTCAGAATGTGTTTTTTTTTCTTGTTTTCCTCTTTGTTTGCATTATGAGAACATTTTACAGGACTCGGGGGAAGGGAGAGTTGTCAGCGAATATAAATGCCATCTCAGGTATCTGAAGCTACTCACTTTTTTACTTTTTTTACTTTTATTAATTTTTTTGCAATTTATTGTACACACAAACAAGTCAGTGGGATGCAACGGGGTACTCACTTTTTACAGCAAATTTTCTTTCTAGTGCATCTTCCAATCAAGAATGTAGGATATTTACAAGCTCCCTCTGTAGGACGGACGCAGTGGCCTTTGTGACGCACACATTTTCTCCTATTGTTTATCATAGTGAATCCTGCACAAATGAAGGTGGGACAATCTTTCTAAAATAATAGTAACAATAATAGTAAATAATAATAATCTCCCCGCACACTTTTCTGTCGTCTTCCTGATTTCAGAAAGTTTCATATGCATGATGTTTGTCAGTGTTCCCACCAGCATTTCTCCTAATTTATTATTTTCGTGACTTAATTTCTATATATAACTGAATGCAACTGATTCCATTTCCTCTTCTTTGCTGCACTTTAAATACAGTTGCATGTTTTTCAGTCTCTTTAAATTGTACACGGGTTTTGATTTTGCTCCAGAGCAAAATTAAAAGCTGGAGACGAAAGTTCAAAATCAAGCAAATAAATAAATAAACTAACCACAGAAGCTTATGGGTCAGTATTGCAATTATGATTAGACTTTAGAAAGTCACATTACGGGTGCTTTCTTCATGCTGAGTTTGAATTCCTAAGGTCTTTTGGTGTGGGGCTGCCTGGGTGGTGTCTAGTGATCAGGGCTGTCTTTAGCAGATGTGACGACAGGGTGCAAATATCTGCTCAGCGCCCCCAAATTACCACGGATGGGGGTGGCAAAGCTGTGCACTGCCAGCCACTGGGGGGGGGGGCGCAACTCTCCCCCATGCCTCTGTGGGAGAGCAATCCCTGCAGAGGTTTGGGAGTGAAGCTGCGTGCCCGCCAGCCATATAGTTGGTGGGGCGCAGCTTCCATCCTAAGCTTTTGCAGGGATCGCTCAACTCCCACGGAGGCTTGGGAGGCAAGCTACATGCCCGCCAGCCATATGGTTGACAGGGTGCAGCTGGTTGGCATGCAGGGAAAGGGGAGGTCACTGGCAAAGCCGCACAGCTCCCCCACTCACTGGGGGGCTCCTGAGAGGCCGGCGCCCTGGCGCAATGCACCACTAAGCCACATGGGAAAGATGGTACTGCTGGTGATGAAATGGCTGTACTCGCCTCCATGCCTATGAGGTTTACCTTTAGTGAAGCAGCTGCCTTGGGTGACGGAAGCCAGAGAGGAGGTACCCCCATAGGCTCATAGGCTCGCCATCCACCCTGCTGCCTCTGATGCTGGTTTCTGATGAGATCTCACAGTATTTCACTGCACTCTCATGAGATCTCATTAGTCTCTGCTTTGTGGGTGCCATAAAGCAGCTCAGGTAAGTGGGGTTTCAGCAGCAGCACAATGGCACATTCCAGTTTCACCTCAGGTGACAAAATGAGACCTTTGGGTATAGGGCAGTATATCAATTCAATACATAAATAAATACTCCTGGATTCCCATCTATCTCTATCCCTAGAATCAACAACAACACCTTGAAGATCTCGGGCCCCAAGGAAATTAGACTGGCCTCGACTAGAGCCAGGGCCTTTTTGGCCATGGCCCCGGCCTGGTGGAACCCTCTCCCACAAGAGACCAGGGCCCTGTGGGATTTGACATCTTTCCGCAGGGCCTGCAAGACGGAGCTGTTCCGCCTGGCCTTTGGGCAGGATGCAGTTTGACTTACTTTCCTTTGAATAAAACAAGCCCAAAGGAGGCCCCCAACCTAAGGTTACCAATTTTTTTTCAATGAATCCGGGGACACTTATTGTTTGCTATGTACATGTAAATGCTGAGAAAGCTGTAAATCTGGGTACTGTCCCCGGGAAACGGGGACGTCTGGTAACCTTACCCCAACCCACTCACAGGTCCTTGTATGATCAGTGGAAACAATTGGTCCTGGCAAGTATTAGCCACTCTCAATTCCAACCTGATAATTGCCACCTGCCCAGGTTTTAATTAATTGATGTCTGTTTTTATGCATATTGTGTTGTTTTTATGATGTTAGCTGCTCTGAGCCTGGCCTCATCCAGGGAGGGCAGGATACAAATTAAATTTTGTCATCATCATCATCATAGAATTTTAGACAAATTTTCAGCTTGTCAATAAACTGTGGTGCACAGAACTGGATACAGGATTTCAGATATGGTCTGACCAAGGCAGGATAGAGTGATACTATTACTTTCCTTGATCTGGACACTTGATCTGGACACTGTCGAAGAGCTGTTCAACAGTGGAATTTGCTGCCAAGGAGTGTGGTGGAGTCTCCTTCTTTGGAGGTCTTTAAGCAGAGGCTTGACAACCATATGGCAGGAGTGCTCTGATGGTGTTTCCTGCTTGGCAGGGGGTTGGACTCGATGGCCCTTGTGGTCTCTTCCAACTCTATGATTCTATGATTCTATGACTTCTGTTGATGCTGTCAGAAATTTCCTTAGCTTCTTTTCTTTTCTTTTCTTTTCCTTTTCCTTTTCCTTTTCCTTTTTCTTTTTGTTACTGCATTACTCTATTGACTCTTGTTAAGCTTGTGGTCTACTAAGATCCCTAGATCTGTTTCACATGCAGCGCAGTTGAGTCAGGGGCCTTTTATATATTAGAGCACCTGATTATTCCTGCCTACGTATAGAACCTTACATTTGTCCCTAATGGAAATTCATTTTATTGGTTAAGGCCATCTTGAATCCTGGTTTTGTCTTCTGAGGTATCAACTACCTCTCCTAGTTTGGTGTCATCTGCAGATTCATTGAACATTCCTTCTATTCCTTCCTACAAGTAATTTATAAAGATGTTGAATAGCACAGAATAACCATGCAACACCCCACTTTTCCCACACAGTAGTTAGCAATGTAACAACTACCATCAAGCACAGCTCTCCCATGCTAGGGTGCAATCCTATGCCTGGTTACCTGGAAGTAAATTCTGATCAAAATTGGTGGGATTTACTTTGCTGTTAATAAATGCAAATTCAGACTATTAGATGGGGAAGATTTTGAGTCAGTGCAAAATAGGACTTATAGTGCTTTACGTAGGAAGGAAACTAAAAGCACTACATGCATTTACCATACATTTCTTAGGGTCTTTCTTTCTTTCTTTCTTAGGAAAAACTTACCTGGCTCAATAAAAAGCACCAGGAAGAAGACAGAAAAGAGTATATAACAGATCTTCATAGTGATGGAAAATTAGCAGTGGATATTTGTCTGGGAAACCTGCATCTGAGGGGACAAGGATTACAGAAGATGGAAGCAACTGTGACTTAGTTGAGCCTCTTAAGTTTAGGAAATGCTTATTGGTATATTTTGCTAGTTCCACAGCCCTTCAGTAGGAAGTTCTTTCATGAGCTACCCACCGTGACAGCCAAATGGAGACAGGTTGTGCAGAGGCAATATGGTTCTGAAAACGAGATGCTAGAGGCAAGCAAGGCATGATGTTGGCTATGACCTTCATGCTTCGCTTGGGCACGGAAGTAATTTGTGAGTCACTCTTGTAATCCTCCCAAACTCCCCTTGCTGATATCACAGAGGATTTTGTCACTGGTGCGTTTAAGGGTCTCTGCTTTGTTCTCTTCCTCTTTACTGCCTTTTCTGCACTGAAAATGTTAACCCTCCCCCCACTCTCTCCTACTTAGCAGTATCCATGTATCCACGTAGTTTTCAGAAATGTTCTTAGCTGCTTTTATCTGTCACAATGCATTCAATGTTTCCATTGGGGGAGGAAGCTCCTCTGCTCTCCTTTGTTCCATTGAAGTCCCCAAGAGGGTCTGCTTTAGGCACTTATTCTCCTCTCCCTTCCCTCCCTCTGTAGTCTCCTTAGGAGGTCTCATTAAATCCTAGTGCTTTCAGTACCATCAATATACAAACAATACCCAGCTCTATATAGAATCACAGAATTTTAGAGCTGGAAATGACCCCAAGGGTCGTCTAGTCCAATCCCCTGCAATACAGGATTTTCTACTAAATCATACATGAAAGATGGCCATCCAACCTCTGCTTAAAAACCTTCAGTGAAGGAGAGTCCACCACCTTCTGAGGAAGTCCATTCTGCTGCCAAAGGCCCAAAAGAGACTCCATTTCCTCAGGGCCTTGCGAAAGGATAATGTTAAACAACAACTGATGAACTCCTTTTACAGGTCCACAATAGAAAGTGTCATTTCATATTGTATCACAGTGTGGTATGCTGGCTTGACAGCCACAGACAGAAAGTCTCTACAGAGGGTAGGTGAATACAGCACATGGTATCCCTTGAGTCCACTAGATGACATCGCAAGGGATCGTTGCCTTAGGAGAGCGAGAAAAATTCCCAGGGATGACTCACACCCCGACCATCACCTCCTTAATCTTCTACCCTCGGGCAGGAGATATAGAAATATAGCCGTACCAACAGGCTAAAAAATAGCTTCTATCCGTGGGCTGTTAGGCTGTTGAATGGAAAATAACATAGCGAAATTGACTTGCGAGGTGGTGTGTTGTTTGATAAGAGATTGAGTGTTTGGGTGGGGAGTAGGGCTCGTTTCATTTCATTGTACACAGGTTGTACAATGACAATAAAGGTATCATCATCATCATCATCATCATCATCAGAAAGTTCTTCCTGATGTTTTGCTAGAATCTCTTTTCTTTGTAACTTGAATCCATTGGTTCGACTCCTAGCCTCTGGAGCAGGAGAGGGCAAGCTTGCTCCATCTTCCATGTAACAAACCTTTAGATATTACATATCTACCCCGACCTGTCTCTCTGCATCTATTCTCTTATCAACCCCAGCAAAAACACCATATGATTTTGTCTCTGTCCATTCATGAGCAACTCAACAACTGGGGTTATTTCCTTGCCATAAAATAAGACAACATGGATCTTTTTA